>NW_022436970.1:13711428-13814685 GCF_009761245.1 Sapajus apella | reverse complement strand
TGTAGTCAACCACTTTAGAAAGATCTCATAGAAATATTCTATGCTTAAGCCAATATGAAACTTTCTTTTAAAGACAATGGGATCAGCATCTTTCACTAAAATACGAAAACTGACTCAGCAGAAAAAGTATCTGCTATCAATTGCCTTGCTAGTTATACAGGCAACCTTGTTTTGGTCAGTTCCCAAGAAATTAATGAACAGATCTGATTCTGCTTAGCTTAGCTTGGAGAGCTGATAAAAATCTCACTCCAAGGTAGTGTGAAAGAAGGTATAACCTTTCATTTTCTAATCTTTTAAGAATAATTAAAAGACTTAATTAAAAAATTCTCTACACCATTCAGAGTTCTTTTCCTCTCCAAACTATAATAATGCTGATTTATCTGATAAGCCTAACCGTCTATACCCTAGGCTGTAATAATCTTTTCTTTGTATTCTGACTTTGTGAAAACTTAAATTTGTTTTTAATGGTAAAGTGATTATTCCTACTTCTCTTTTAACTTGCACAGGAATTTCTAATTTATAAAAGCAATGAAACTGTTCTTTCTTTTCCCCAAAGGAGAGAAGAAATACATAAAACTCTTATATTGAGACACCATACATACAAAACAAAAGAGAAATACCTAATTTTCCAGAACTGAAATACATTTAACTATAATATTTTAAGAACACTTTTAGTGCTAAGGATATACTGATTAGGATCAATTAATTTGAACTGGAAGGAAAATTGCAAGGGAAGATATGTAGAAATTCCATAATTTTCACCAATCTTTGAAATGCCAATGTGAAAAGAGCAAAGTGATTAAGAATAGAAGATGGCATTCCAGGATAAAGGAAGCAAATATAAACTGTATTTAATATGGTGTTGTTAGAATATGAGGCATACAAAATTTGTAAATGGAGCTAAACCCGAGAAAACAGTGTTCAGGAAACTTTTCAATATAATTAAAATGTTTTTTTGAATGATTTCCTAGGAACCAACTCTGTGTATGCAATATACAATATTCACTTAAAAATCATTTTTCAGAAATGAATGAGAACATATCAGACCTTTCTGCTCTATGTTTTGACATAATGACTTTTGTAGCATCATTGCATTAGTATGAAAATATCCAATATCTGTTTTTAAGGTAATTTACCAAATGAATGTCAAAGATCTCTTTGATTTATTTATGTCAATGCTTAGAATGTTACAGAAAGGCAACAGAATGTGAAGGTCATGTTGGTCAGCCAAATCAAAGCTGGTTCCACAGGCAAATCACATGGAATTCATTGACATCGGTGCCCACAGTGAGAAACAGCCCAGCATCCTGTGCTCAGCATGGTGATATTGCTCAATGTGTTGTTGAAGGGTTGACAGACATTTTGCATCAGTTTACCATTCAAGAGGGTTTCAAAAGATGACAAAAACTACTAGTGCTAAATGCAAGTACTAAATGATAAACACTTTTCAGAAAGTCAAGTTCATAGGCCTGCCTATGTGACTCATTTATTCCACTTATTCACTCATCTATCCATTCATTCATTTACACACACACACGCACGTGCGCGCGTGCACACACACACACACACAGAGAGAAAGAGAGAGTGAGAGAGAGAGAGAGAGCGAGAGAGAGAAAGGTTATCAAGTATGTTCAAGGCATTATACCAGAAAAAAGATCATTATGACAGTAACCTAACCTCAAGAAACTGATCATCTATTAGTAAAAGTACTCTAGCAGAAAATGAAGAATGATTAATGTAAATAATAATTTAAAGAACCAGGGGGATCAACAACCTGATGCAACAACATCCTGAATAGTTGGTGAAAAGGGAAGGTAGGCTGGAAGTTTGTGCTCAATGGAAAAAGCTGCACAACAGTGTAGTAATTATCACCGAAGTTACAGACATTAGAAAAACAAATAAATGCTCTTTGAATTGAATTTTCTATGTCCCCAAATACTTGTAAATTTGCAAAGAATGAGAGAATTTTAATATTCAGAAAATATGTTATATTGCTTGTTAATATGACTATATACGTGTACCTATTATGCATTGAAAGGATGAAATCATTTTCACTTTAAAAATTTTACAACTGTTATCATGTTATATCTAGCTTGTGCATGAGAAGTATTTTTTTCCATGTGCTGGGATTTACCTTCTGTTTTACAACTAATTTTAACTTTAGGGAGCATGACTTTACCACCTTTGTTTCTATTATATGTGCATAGGTGATCTGTACCTTAAAGCCTTGACACTTTTCCAAGCTTCTTCCTACAGAAGACTTGAATAATACTGATGCTGGCTACCTTAATAATCACTATCCATTGACTAACAATCCAGATGCATTTTCAGAATCATTGTGTGACTGAGTATTCTATTAGTAGTCTCTGAAACTAATTTGAAGCCATTTTGTTTTGCTCAAAAAGGGAACTTAAAAAGAATAAGAATAATATGTCATATACTGTATTTTATGATTGAAATCACAGTGAAAGTTCAGTGTCTCAAATCTCCCCCAAAAGCTTATCTTGAGAAATATAATCTGACATCAATAGAGCAGTCATTCACAACTTCCATGTTTATCCTTCTCTGTTACCTTTTGTAGCTTGGTATTTTCAACTGTTTCCTACAGTTTAAGATTTTAAGAATAATTTTGAAAATGAGATATAATAAGAAACACATTTTCTCTCATGATCCAGTAAGCACACACACGAAGACGGACACACAGAGACATAAGCAGGCATACACAGACACACCACACACACACACACACACACACACACACACACACACACACACACACACAGACTGAGACAAGATTCTTATAAAACCTTATGATGGCTTTCTGATATTTTTCATTTTATTTTGTTTTATTTGTATTTCTTTTGTGAAATATGTTCTAGTGAGATCCACTGTATTTATTTTACCCTCATTAGTAGATTAAAACCTGCGTTTGCAAAAAATTTAAACAATCTGTTATTCTGCCCTTTTTTGATAGAAAAAATAAAGTTAAATTAAAATTTTATTCTTTAACTTACTGTTCCACTCTAGTTTCTCATACTGTAATGTATTCTGGCAGCTTTTTGCATTTTGCTAGAATAAAAGCAATCTTATCTTGACTTAAGGCTGCATATGTTTTCCAAGTAATAACAACAAAAAACTATATGTTAAAAACCAAATTATACTATTTTCTCCTTGTCAGTGATAAAATGAATCATTTTAATTATTTCCATACTAAGAATTAATTCACAGATTTAAGAGATATGACATTGAGATGTAGTATGTTTGGTTGGCTTCTGTGGGAAATTGATTTGCTAAACTAAACCAAAAGGTCAGGGAGCTTGAGGTCACCATGAAATTTTTGTTGTGTGTTTCAATATTAATGAAAACCACTTTTGTGTAAGACAAAAGTATGTCACATATTATGCCTACTGGAAAAATTACATTTTTAAAACTAAGTCATTACAGTTTGATTCTCACCATTTGATAATTCGTGTAACATTTATTGAATTTGGTATTGATCTGCTTTCTCAAAACTTTAGAGACACAAAAATGAAAACAAAAGTAGACTTTTAGTTGATGATTGACCAAGAATATTTCCATGCTTCAAATAAAAATATTGTGGTATTGATTCAGAAATATAACCACATTCCTTTAAAAATTTCAAGTGAAAAACTATAAATTATAAGCTTATCAAAATATATGCTATGTGTCAGACAATATTCTAAACATCTATACAACATACTCTTTTTATTCTCAAAAAATTCTTTAAGAAAATATTTTTCAACATTTTAAAGGTTACATGACTTAAAAGGAAATGATATTGACACACTTTGAGCTTAGTCACATCAGAGCTCTTAGCTGTTATGCTGTACTGGCAACTTTATCACCACATTTATTTTCCTTATTTACATAGATTCAAACAGTTATGGTGCTAACAAATTAACATCTTCAGAATAAAAAATATGTACTCACAAAATGTGACATATTTACTTGAGTAAGTCACTTACTCTATCAAAACATGCCCCAAACCCTATCTTCTCTTACTTACCACAAGACCCACAAGAATGACCTCACGGAAGAAATGGAAAATGGTGGACTCAAAGAATAACAGGAAAAAAAAACAACAGTTATGTGGGCATCTTTTTATCTTTTTTTTTTTTTTTTGACAGAGTGATACTCAGTCGCCTAGGCTGGAGTGGAGTGGTATGATCTAGGCTCACTGCAACCTCCACCTGCAGGGTTGAAGCAATTCTCCTGCCTCAGCCTCCTGAACAGCTGGGATTACAGGCACATGCCACCATGCCTGGCTAATTTTTCATATTTTTAGTAGAGACAGGGTTTCACCATATTGGTCAGGCTGGTCTTGAACTCCTGGCCTTAGGTGATCCACCCGCCTTGGCCTCCCAAAGTGCTGGGATTACAGGCATGAGCCACCTTGCCCTGCCTATGTGGACATTTTAATAGTGCTAATGTACAAGGGACATTGAGTAGTTAATAAACATCTGCTATACAAACATATGCAAATGTGCTCATCTTCATGTAACTCAACAATAACATAATATAAATGATACTTTCCTGGTGTAAATAATTAAACGACATTCTTCTAATGTAATTCATTTAATTCATAGCTTTTATCTCTGATTTTCGGTATTTCTGTAATATGAATTCACAGTAATGTGTTGTTAGAAGGAGTGACTCGCAGAATGAAGGCAGTGGGCGTGGGAGGAAGGTCAAATATTGCTAGGAATGAGAAAAGCTTCATTTAATGCACTAGTCTGCACACATCTCCTTCTTTTATCTGATTTGTTTTCCACCAAAAAGTTCACCAATTTAAATAAGTAAATATATATTTATATATTCTGAAGCTGTAATGAGCGTAAATAGAATTACTAACTTTTAAAGTGTTTATTGATATAAGGCATTCACTGAGAATTTTTCTTCCTTGAAGCCATGTAAAAGCATCAATGGCCAAAAAATCATTTGTAATTAGTTTAAGAACAGAAACTGACATTTTTTTCACCTCAGAGCATTCTATCCTATGATTTTTTCATAAAGATGGTGACAATACATATGTTTGTTTTAAATAAATTATCAGAAGTCTATACTTAGGTTTATTTGTTAGTAAACTTTATTATCATATAATAGGATACAAAGCACCTAATGTGCAGACCTTGACATAATATGCATTAACTAAAACTTTTATTTGTAGCTCATTATCCTCTACACCCCACAGTTAACAGAAGAAGTTATGGTATACTATCATGGAATTAACTGGGAGAGAAAATGAGATAATATTATCTACTTTTGGACAACAAATCTAATTGGATTTTGGCTGTCTGATTTCCTAGTAAGAACATTAGAATTATTTGATCTTTAAGATTTTTAAATGTTTATTGAAAAGAAAAGACATTGAGTTAATTAGAGCCACATTTGACCCTAACATACTTCAAAGAACTTTTATTAATAGTCATACGATTCACCAGCATTAAACTGACATTTACAGAATGGTTAGTTCAGATTTAATACATTTAGAGTTCTCCTTTGATTATGAAGATAATTATCTTCCTGATTTATACCAAATGATGATTATTATAAAAACTGGCTTTTATGGAAACTGAACACAATGAACATATGTTGATGTGAAGATAAATTTTAAATACATAATATACTTACTAGCACAGTGACATTGTAGACAATTAATGAATCAGTCAGTGCATACTAACACAGAATTTATTGTGTTTTCATGAAGTTCAAATTGTAAGAGTTTTAAAAAATTCTGTGGTTGAGTAGAAATCTTTCAAGTTTTTGTCATTTCTTTTTGTGTGTGTGTGTAACTTTGAAAAACATAAAAATAAATATTATTTAAAATCCTTTATCACAGAGGATGAGCTTACATTTTTGAAAGTAAGATGTGTATTATTGTTTCTTCATTAAGAAATTAAATTCAAGAAAATGTTAGTGATCCAAAATATTGCAGAAGTAAATCTTTGAAAGCAATTTGAAAATTAATAAACACCCAGTAATTTTTTGCCAAACAATGTAAGCGGTATGACTGACATACAAAAAGCTGTGTATATTTAATATATACAACTTGATGAGTTTGAAAATAGATACACACTCATGATGCCATCACCACAATCTATGGAATAAACATATACATCCCTGCCAAAAGCTTCCTACCACTCTTTTTAGTTTGTCTTTTCTTATTTTTATTATTAGAAACAGTGTAAGATCTACCCCCTTAGCACATTTTTAGGAATAGAATGTAGTATTGTTAACTGCATACTATGCTGTGCATTAAACCTTCAGAACTTACTTATTTGCATACTGAAACTTTAAACACTTCCATCAACCCTCCCATTTTCCCTTCCTCACAGTCCCTGATAACCGCCATTGTGCTGTATTTCTATGAGTTTAGCTATCTTGGATTCCTATACAAGTAGTATTCTATAGTGCTGGTCCTTACGCTCCTGGCTTATTTCACTTAGCATAATGTCCTACGGGATTTGTCTATGTTGTCACAAAAAGCAAGGTTTTGGTCTAGTGTTAAGCGAAACTATATTCCATTGTATGCATATAACACAATTTCTTTATCCAGTCATCTGTACATAGACATTTACATCTCCTCCATGTCTTGGCTATTGTAGCTACTGCTGCAATTAACATAGGAAAGCAGATATTCTTTGAGATTCCAATTTTAATTCTTTTGTATATCTACCGAATA
Organism: Sapajus apella; assembly: GCF_009761245.1. Taxonomy (NCBI): domain Eukaryota; kingdom Metazoa; phylum Chordata; class Mammalia; order Primates; family Cebidae; genus Sapajus; species Sapajus apella. The sequence goes on along the minus strand of NW_022436970.1, from coordinate 13,807,982 downwards.
GTGGGATTTTGGCTCATACAATAGTTCCATTTTAATTTTTTGAAGAGCTTTCATATTGTTTTCCATAGTCTCTGCACTAATTTACATTCCTACCAACAGTGTAAAAGAGTTCCCTTTTTCCACATCCTTGACAACACTTGCTGTTTTTTTGTTTTATTTTATTGAATAACAGCCATCCTAAAGGTTTGAGATGATATCTCATTGTAGTTTTGATATGCATTTCCCTGATGATTCATGATACTGACCACCCTTCCATATCCCTGTTGGTCATACAGTGTCTTCATGAGAGAAATGTCTAATAAGTTCCTTTGCCCATTTTGAAAATCTAGGGTTTTTTTGTTATTGATTTGCAAGAGTTTGTTACATATTTTGATATTAACCCTTTATAAAATATATGTTTTACAAATATTTTCTCCCATTTAGTTGATTACTTTTACATTTTGTCAATTGTTCTTGGGTTGTACATAAATTTCTGTGTTTGAAGTCTTGTCTATTTTTGCTTTTGTTGCCTGTGTTTTGGGTTACATCCAATAAATTATTGTGAATAATGTCAAGCAGCTTTTTCCTTATGTTTTCTTGAAGGACTTTTATAACTTCATGTCTTAGATTTATACCTTTAATGTATTTATAGTTAATTTTTGTGTATGATGCAAGAAAAGGGTCCAATTTCCTTCCTTTCTTTGCATGTGAATATCCAGTTTTCCCAATACCATTTATTGAAGATGCTATTCTTTCTCCATTATGTATTCTTTGCACTCTTATTAAAGATCAATTGCCCATATATGCATGAGTTTATTTCTGGGTGCTCTATTCTGTTCCATTTGTCTATGTCTGTTATTATGACAGTACCATACTGTTTTAATCACTGCAGTTTTGCAATACATTTTGAAATCACGATGTGTTGATGCCAATAGCTTTGTTCTTATTCGAAATTGTTTTGCCCATCCAGGATTTTGTGGTTCTATATGAATTTTAGGACTTTTTCCTGTAAAAAAAGAGCCAGTGGAATTTTGATAGGGATTGCATTGAATTCTGTAGATCACATTGATTATTTAATACTATTAATTCTTAATTAATTCAGTATTATTTAATATTAATTTTTTCAACTCATGGATGTGAAATGTCTTTTGTTTATCCATATTCATAATTTTTCTCATCAATGTTTTAATGTTTTCAGTGTAGAAGTATTTTACCTTCTTTATTAAGTTTATTGCTATATATTTTATTCATTTTCATGCTATTATAAATGTAATTGTTTTTCTTAATTTCCTTTAGAGGTAGTTTATTATTAGTATATGAACACAGACATACAGACACACATACACATAAACCCTAATGAGAATTAGATTGGAATAGTATTTCTTGTAAGCTCCAGACACATTAAAAAACATGATGCATATTTTCATTTATTTAGGCTCTTTGTTATCTTTTTAAAAAATTAATTTAATTTACAGTTCTAGGATATATGTGCAGGACATGCAGGTTTGTTACATAAGTAAAAGTGTACCATGGTGGTTTGCTGCACCTATCAACCCGTAACCTCAGTATTAAGCCCCACATACATTAGCTCTACATCCTGATGTTCTCCTTACCCCCCACAACAGGCCCCAGTATATGTTGTTCCCCTTCCCTGTGTCCATGTGTTCTCATTGTTCAGCTCCCACTTATAAGTGAGAGCATGTGATGTTTGGCTTTTTGTACCTGTGTAAGTTTACTGAGGGTAATGGCTTCCAGCTCCATCCATATCCCTGGAAAGGACATGATCTTATTCCTTTTCATGGCAGCATAGGATTCCATGGTGTATGTGTACCACATTTTCTTTATCCAGTCTATCATTTATGGGCATTGGATTGATTCTGTTTCTGCTATTGTGAATAGTGCTGCAATGGACATATACATACATGTATCTTTATAATTGAATGATTTATATTCCTTTGGGTATATAAATCCTTTGACCCAGTAATAAGATTGCTGGGTCAAATGGTGTTTCTGGTTCTAGGTCTTTGAGAAATTGCCACACTGTCTTCCACAATTTTTGAACTAATTTACATTTCCACCAACAATGTAAAGGAATTCCTAGTTTTTCACAGGCTTGCCAGGATCTATTGTTTCTTGACTTTTTAATAATCATCCTTCTGACTGGCATGAAATGATAACTCAAGATTATATAATTTTCTTCATAGAGAAGTTGTAAATGTGTTGCAATCTCAGCTCACTGAAATCTCTGCTTCCTGGGCTCAAGCAATTCTCCTTTGTCAGCCTCCTGAGTAGCTGGGGCTACAGGGATGTGCCATCACACCCAGTTAATTTTGTATTTTTAGTAGAGACAGGTTTACACCATATTGGCCAGGCTGGTCTTGAACTCCTGACCTCAGATAATCCATTTACCTCAGCATCCTAAAGTTCTGGGATTACAGTCATAAGCCACTGCACCTGGCCACAATTCAGATTTCAACTTAGTAATTTTTCTTGATAGAAATTTGACTTTAGTACATTTTCAGATATCTTCATTTTTCTTCATATATTTAATCTCCCTTTATTCTTTAAAAACTAAGCATACTAATTATATCTTCTAATTTTATAAATCTCATATCTATAGAATTTTCAGGTCAGATTCTACAGTTTTTACTTTTTGCTGACTCTTGTTCATGACTTCAAGCCAGTAAGTGAACAAGGTCACTGAAATTATGCAAAAAACGTGAATAAAGATAGCTCCACAGTCACATCTCAAGTACTCAGTAGCCACATGCTGCTAGTACTTATCACGTTTGACAATGCAGCTATAGACCACTTTCATTATAATAAGTTATAATTGACAGCCTTGGTCCAGACAGTGAATCTCAACTTACGCAAACATGTTAAATACAGAAGTCCTCTCGAGTATGTTACATATATAAATACATTCTGTTGATTTCAATATGCATTGCTTCCACAGAAGGGTCTATAGAGTAACTGAGGGGTGGTTGATGGCTTCTTAGCCTGGGATTTTCTGGGTCTGCCATGGCAGTGGGCCTAGGACCTAGGAAGGGGCAGTTGTTCTAGGCTTGTACACTTCTTGGACTTCTCCTTTTTAGTTCTATGAATGTCTCAGTCTTCCCAATCTTAATTATGTTAAAATATTAAAACATGGATACATGATCACTATAATATGACCCTTTGAATGGGCAATTACGATATTTTTTCAAAAGGAAGAGATAATTTTATTACGTGAAATTAGAATGAGGTCTTAATAATCAATTAATGGCTTTTTAACATTGACTTTCTATTTAAAATAAAAATAATATATTTTTAAAACTTAACCAAAATGAAATTTTGGAGAAATAGTTCTAAATGAAACAATGCATCAATGATATAATTAATAATATAATGTAACCTCTAAAATTATAAGCAAATTATTATTAATACAACCCAGTATTCCTTCAATTAGTCTGGAAAATACATAGTATACAAAATAGAAGTTTTAGTTAAATTTCATTTCTTTTAATAACACCTTGCCACAGTTAAATAAGAAGTATATAGGCATGCATTCTTAGCTCCTGTTACAGTGGTTGAGAAAATAAGCATTTATCCATCTATTTGTGCCTGGAGCCATGATTCTCTAGGTGAGCAGCTTGGGAAACAGGCTGTTTACATCAACATGTTCTTTAGAACAAAATTCCTTACAAAAGACCTACAGTACACATACCATATGAATCTAGGGTTTCATTTATTTTCCTGGTTCATGCATTTTCTTGATTATAGCAGTTCAGAAAGATAAATATCACACTTTATCTTTCATATCTTTTAAAATTGAAATATGATAAATACATGTTACTATCTCTATAATGTTTTGGGAATAGTAACAAATTAAGCAATAAGGTTGTAAGTTTTTGTTTTGCTTTGCTCAGACACTGAAGCCAACAGCCATACTGATTGCAAAACCGTGATAAAATGCTGTGGAATGACCCAGGTCAATATTCCAATATTAACACTAAGGAAATACCCATAGTTCTTCTATTTAATGGACACAAAGTAGCCTCATGTTAGTCACTGAAAAAGATGAGCATATGTGAGATCCATTGGATTGAATTATGAACTCATCCTTTATGAAGCACATGATTGAAACACTTACTTTTAAATACAACAGTTTGCTACCAGAGAACCTGATCTTATGCTAGATATTCAACCAATGTTAAGGCACAGCTGTTTCCCCCAAATACACTATATTTTAAAATTGACTTCTAACTTAGCCAGGGTAGACAACAAAGAAAAGTGCATATTTTTCTCCAATCAATGTAATTTTTGTTTCCTAGTGTAGTACTTTTACTCTCAGAGTTTTATAATAGTATAATTATTGAATTAGATATTAAATGGTATTCTCTAAAAATCATGTAAAAATAGTAAAAAAAAATACCGCTTAAAAATGTCAATTGAAAGGAAAGGGAGGAAGCTTGAAAAATATGAGGCCCACCTTTTATTCTGTTTGGAAAGAGGGATATGAATATAATTATTAGTTACATTTATTTAACTTGCTTCCAGTGCTTTGTGGAAACTTTAATCTATTTCCAAAAATATCTTTATATATTAAATGTCTGAAACTAATGTGTGGCATACAAATCACCTAAGCAGAAAGCGTTTAATGAATGCTTAATTAGTAAAAATATTCCTACAGAAGTAGTCCTTGATTCACTCAGCAGAGGTTTTAAAAGTTCTGAATTCAACATCCCGTATGCCTTAGGCACCCAAGTAACCATTCATTTTCAGGAGAGCATTTATTTCTTCATGCTGTTTTTTCCCCACACGATTATGTTTTTAGTTGGTAAAAGGCTCATTTTAATCAGTTGATCATGAATAATCTTGTAGTTAGAATAACATGGGGGAAATAAGGATTTAGAGGCAAAAAGAGCTCTCCTCCCTCTGTCATTATCTTGTTCATCTTGGAAAGCTCCAAACATATGGATTGCCCAAAGTGTTCAATGAAGCATCTGCATGAGGAGAGATGAGAATCTATTGGAAAAATGGAACTATTTTAAACAGAACCAATGAACAGAAACTAACCTCCCTCCCTCCTTCACTCTCACCCTGATTTTTCTTCCTTTTTTCCCTTCCAAAACTTATACATGCTCAGCTTTTGTTACAATATTTAGCCAAAGTTTTCCCGTAGCATTACAATTCAATTTTGTCTTATTTTTCTGAAGGGTTTTACAATGATGTCAGAAGGTCTGCTCTTTGTCTTAATGTGTTATGAGTCTTAATCGTCTGTATTCTCTTCTGTACATTCTCTTCTTAATCTGGCCTATATAATTACTAAATACCTAATTTACTTAGTGGACTTTATAAAATGTGTAACCTGATTCCAAATTACTCTGCAATTATTTCTGTGTCTGTCTTGGACTTCACTTTATATCTCAGCAAAAAAAAAAAAAAAAAAACACAAACACACACACACACACAGTTTCTCTTTATAAATATTTAATTTTATGACTGTTTTGCATAAGTAATGTAATGTCTGAAACACTTACCAATATAAAGCATTTAAATAATAAAATTCACAGTGAAAGATTTCAAAAAGAATGGCACAGATGAGGTTGACTTTCTTTACTGTTGTTTTCCAAAAGTCCATTTTAAAAGGTTATTTTATAAAAAAGTTATTCTACCAGTTTCTGAAACTTTCCAAATGTGAATTCATTTTAAACTAGCTTTTTATTTTTCCTAATTTCTTGCTTCTTCTGCTCTGGAGGGAACTTTGTAACCTTAGCATATCAGAGTAATGTTTTATTCTTAGTTTTCTTCAAAACAGCATGATTCTTTTTATGAAAGAAAATGGTTTAGTTTATATTTAAAACGTGTTCTAAATATGCTGGATACCAAAACAAATTGTCAGCATTTGGAGCGGTTTCTTCTCCCACTGATGTATTTGTCTTCACTCCCCCTGACATGGAACTTGTGATTGTTATAAATATGTAATTATTCGTGAGTTAATGTATCTAAATGCATTTATATTCTATATTATCCATTTGTCTTCAACAGTGGATTTAAGTTAAAAAAATCTCACAATAAACAAATCTGGAAGAGATATATTATACTTAGCAATTTTCTGCATTCTTATCTACTGGAAGCTACTGTCACTATTTCCTAATGGTTAAAGCCAATTTACCTTATCTGGTCTATTCTTTCTTGAAAAAAAAGGTGAACTTATAGATTTTATATTTTTGATCTCTACCCTTCTTCAAACTCTTTTCTCTTAGTTTTCTTGGTTCTTCCCATCTTTGGTTTTACGCTCCTTCTCTAATGGGTTCTGTTTGGCCTGCTTTATACTTACCCTCCACCACTTCTCACTTCCTTAAACCATGAAGTTTGGGGCAGGATTTGGAACATCTGGTTCATCTCAGTACTATCAAATATACTTTCTGAAATATAAATTTCTGGACCCCTGTCTTAGAGATGTATATTCAGTACATCTGGGTTGAAGTCGGTATTTGTTTTCTATGTGTGCTGTAACTAAGTACCATGGACTGGCTGGCTGAATTACAGAAATTTATTTTCTCACAGATTTGAAGGCTGGCAGTTCCAAATCCAGGTGTCAGCAGGTTTGGTTATTTCTGAGGGCTGTGAGGGAAAGACATGACACAGGCCTCCTTCCTTGGCTTGTGGATGGCCATGTTCTCATATGTGTCTTCATTTTGTCTTCTGTCTCTGCATATTTGTGTTCAAATCTCTCCTTTTTACTAAAACATTGGTCAATTTGGTTAAGACCCACCCCAATGATCTCATGTATCTTTTTTAATTTTGTATATTAATAAAGTTTATTTTATATTCTATGTTAATGCAAGTGTATTTTATAGCTTTTTTATTTTATTTATTTATTTTTATTTTACTAGGTTCTGGGGTACATGTGCAGGTCATGCAGGGTTGTTGCATAGGTGCATTACATAACCACCTGTTTTGCTGCCTCTAGTCCTCCTTCACCTATATCGGCATTTCTCCCCATGTTGTCCCTCTCCACCCTCCCCCCAACCCAATGTTCCTCCCCTAGCCCCACCCCACTACCCCTAGTGTGTGATGCTCCTTTCCCTGAGTCCACCTGTTCTCATTGTTCAGTACCCTCCTATGAGAACATGCAGTGTTTGGTTTTCTGTTCTTGTGTCAGTTGGCTGAGAATGATGGTTTCCAGATTCATCCAAGTCCATAAAAAGGACATGAACTCATCGTTTTTTATGGCTGCATAGTATTTCATGGTGTATATGTGCCACATTTTGTTTGTCCAGTCTATCATTGATGGGCATTTGGGTTGGTTCCAGGTCTTTGCTATTGTACACAGGGCTGCAATGAATATACGTGTGTATGTGTCTTTATAATAGAACAATTTATCTTTATTATTTGTTTAAAGAGCCTATCATCAAATGAGACTGCATTCTGAGATGCAGGGAGTTAAGACTGCAAAATATGCATGGGAAGGGAGGCACAATTCAACTTGTAACAGAGTCTTAATACGAGTTTTAAAAAATTATATTGAACCTTGTAAACAAATTGGGAAATGCCCTGAGGCTATGTCTTTGGCTTTCTCTCTATTTATTTTATGTGCTCTTTTTGTTCATGCAAACCTGGGCCATTCTTAAGTAAGCACACATCGCCCCCACCTTACCTCTGCTGGTGTCCCGGGTACATGGAACAATGTGGAAAAGGGTAAGATGAAAGGTTCAGAATTAACAAGTCATCCTTCCTGTATGTAGATCTCAGCAGCCTTGCAGACAGTCTGCTGGAATTATTAGAGACACAGACTTTGTACTTTATAGGCACTGAAACTTTAATTATATCTAAAATATGCAATGTTTTTATAAAAATTATTACACAGGCTGACAAGTTATTAATTAGATTCTTTGCATCCTCTGCCTCACCCCATCCTACAAAGATTAAGGTGTTGAAGATTAAAAAAAAAAAACCCTTGATATCATTCATTAGGAAAAATACAAACACCCCATTTTCGTACCTTGCTGTGTTGAGGATGCTAAAAATAAAACTTTATAATTAGTTTTCAATGCAGTTTTACTTTCAGTTATCCTTTCAGGCTTTGGGTGAGTAATCAAAGAAAAGACATTTTTGTAACCAGTTATTATTATTTTTTTTCTTATACAGTACACATTTCTAAACTATCTCTTTGCTTTTACTTTTTATGTGAGCTATATTCAGAGATGTGCTCTGGAACAGAGTTCAGAGAGACAGAATAAGACGAATTTTATTCCATTAATAGTTTTCATGCATGGAGCCTGAGATAATGTTGACCACTGCTCTTATTAAATAATCACAATAATCTTCTGAGTTAGATATTATGTCAATGTTTCATAGATTTTTAAAAATGAAGTTTGAAGACATGGAGTAGCTTATCCCTCCAGGAAACAGACATTGGATTTCAGAACCATGCATGGTTATCCTAACTCCAAAGCCCTAATTTCAGCCACCGACTATTTTGTTACCTTGATTTAGAAGAGCATTTTATCTACCAGTCAAAACCACTATCCCATAGACACTCTGAATTCGACAGCACAGATATTTCTACTGCGTTTTAGGGGGACGAGGGAGATGAGGTTCAAAGAATTAAATGCCGTTGCCCTGCATTCTTCATCTTTACCTGGCAATAACTAACTTCAATGGCTGGTCTTCTGTATTTCCTGAGTACTGTTGTTCTGTTTAATCTACATTTTCCAAGTCAGTTTAATATAAAGGTTAATTTTATTATGGTAAAAATTTCAGTAAAACTTGATATAATACTATTTTGTTTAGGAATAGACTTTTTTCCAATTAATTTACTGAAACAAATATTCTCATAATGGCTTTTACTAAATTTTGTTTCACAGAACTATCACTATTATTTTTATAAGCTACCAATATATTAAATTGAACAATATCATTGATCATATTGGTCAATTTAGTATATTGGTAGCTTATAAAAATAAAGGTTAAGAAAACAGAAATTCAAGGCGTAATTTTTAAAACTTTGAGGTACATGAAAATACAGAATGGGATTGGGAGGAATGGAGATGGTTATTGGGTACAAAAAATAGAAAGTACTTGATAGCACAACAGAGTGACTTTCGTCAATAATAATTTAATTGTACATTTAAAAATAACTAAAAATATAATTGGGTTTTTTTTTGTAACACAAAGGATAAATGCTTGAGGTGATAGATTGAAAAATACAAACATATTTAGGGAAAAAAGATGAAATAAGTGAAATAGAAAATCTGATACTATTTTCTAATTTGGTCTTAAACATTTTCTTGTGCTTACTAAATGAATGCTTTATTATGTGAAAGTGAATTTTTAATTATTCATTCATCTTTGCTACTCCAGTGTACATAAAATGGTATTTTATAAGATTAAGAAATCTTGAGGGATGCTTGTTGCTCATCTAAGAATCAGTAGTATTGTGTAACTTTGTTATAATTGAAGTAAATTTGATAATTTGAAACTGGGCTCTAAAGTTAAATATAGTTATTTGTCTTTATCAGTGACTTTCAAGATCTACTTGGATTAAAGTCTTACAGTTTTGCTTTTGTTTTTTTAGCAAAGCTTAGAAGTAATATAAAATCTTCATGGAGACCTCATCAACTACACAAGGAAAAAAAAATCTATAACAATTTGTTGTTAACAATGGATTCAGATGCCCTTTCAAATATTCACAAAGATTATGGAACAGTTAACGCTAGTTTCTCTTCCGCATTTAATTACCCTTCTAGAATTTGGATAAATGATCAAGCAAAATATACTTGTAACTTGCTATTATTTGCTTTCATTTACTTGCTATATGTAGAAATTCCCTTTCTGTATTCTACTTTTGATTGAACATGTTCATGAAAACTGGAAAACTGGTTGCAACATAACCACAGCTGAATTCTTATAAAATTTATCTTGTAAAATCACAAAAAGAAAAGCATAAGTAAGGTGTATGTGTTGGCACATGTTGGAAGAAACTAAAGAAGAAAATATCATTTGAAATGTCCTTTAGGTTGAGTAGTTCAAAATATCTTCCCTTTGGAATGTGCAGTAGAAAACTTGAGGAAGGCTTTGTGATTACCTGAATATCTCCTTATTTGAGTGGATGATGAAACTGACACCTAGGGAAGTTCATTAATCAAATAGAATGGACCTCTTGCTATTTGCCTTCCCCTGGATTAGTCAGAGTAATTTGTCTAAGGTTATTTTATTAATTAGCTTCAAATTGATTCCAGAATATTAATTTAATTTTCATAACCAATATAGAGAAATTCACACAGGCCAAATCGTAATTAAGTATGATTGAGCTGGGCATGGTGGCTCACACTTGTAATCCTAGCACTTTGGGAGGCTAAGGTGGGTGAACCATGAGGTCAAGAGATCAAGACCATCCTGGTCAACAGGGTGAAGCCTCATCTCTACTAAAAATACAAAAATTAGCTGGGTGTGGTGGTGTGTGCTTGTAGTCTCAGCTACTCAAGAGGCTGAGGCAAGAGCATGGCCTGAACCCAGGATGCTGAGGTTGCAGTGAGCCAAGATCGCACAACTGTACTCCAGCCTGGTGACAGAGTGAGAATCCTTCTCAAAAAAAAAAAAAAAAAAAATAGTGTGATTGAATCTCTCTCTTATATATGTAAGATTAATGCTATGTATCATTAGCCCTCTTATAATTACTATTTTTTAAAAATTGGTGAGCACTTCTTTCTTCTAGAGATGATTTTGCATTTTTCCCACTTCACCAGCCACTTGTTTTCTGTCACTTAGAAAGTTCATGATCTTCCCCAGAATCTCTAAATTTTAGAAATCAAAGGGAAAAATCTTGTTATTTTCTATTTCTAAATATTTACATTTTTCCTATGTGCTTTCATACACTCCCATGGCCTTAACCATCTGCTAAATGCTCATAATACACAAAGCAAAATTGCAGCCCAGGCCCTTCTACTGAATTTTTAGCCTGTATATCCAACAGACTACTTGGGTTACCTTAGGACATCTTATAGCTTTCAAAAATATTATATGTAACATATCTTCATCCCTTTTCCATACATATCCCTCTACCTCTGCTGATCCATCCTTCCTCTCCTATACATTTTTCTTAGTAAATGATATTTTTCTCTAGCTACTCAGAATTGCCCAAAAACAAAAATCATTTTTAAATTTTTTATCTTTTTCCCTTATGCATATTCGAATGGTCACCAAACTATTAGATATAATCTGTAAAATATACATTAAATTCATTATCCACTTATTCAGCCAATATTTTAAGCACCATGTACCAGATACTGGATTAGGCAGCAAAATATACAATGGTGAAAAAAAGACACAGGATCCCTGTCCTCATGGACTATTTATTACAATTGCAGAAGCAGAAAAATAGTTAATAAACAAATATAATATTTCTATAAACTAATATAGACAGAGGATTTTTCTAGGTCATTCTGCCAACCTGAGACCTCAATGACCAGCAACAACCCCCCACCCCATCACCCCTGCCTGGGCCTCAGTTGGCCTTGAGCCTGCCACTGGAGGTGCCCCACCCACTCAACCTGCCTGTGCTGTAGCTTGTACCTGTGTTTAGCGGCCCCCAAACTCCTGTCCTGCATCCAAGAAGAATGAGGAGACACTGACAATTGAAGGGTGAGGATGGGCAGAGAATAATTTTACTGGGCAACAAAATAGCTCTCTGTGGAGAGGAGATGCAGGAGGTGGTCCCCCACCCCCACAGTCATGTAGTTTCTCTTCCAGCATGGCTGAGGCTTTAATCAGTCTTCGGGTGAAGGTGGAGTTTCACTTGGGACCTGCCCCTATCTGCCTAGGCATCTTCGTATCTCCTGCCGATATCAATATCATGCAGGAAATAAATAGTGTGCTACAACAAAGAGTAGTAACAGTGAATCTGTTTGAATGTGGTAGTTAGAAAAGGACTTACCTGAACTAAGAGTTGAATGATGAGAATGTCATAACCATAGAAAATGTCTTGAGAAAGGTCATGGCTGTCATATTTATTGTAAACTTCACTGTGTCCTTGTTGCAGTTTTTAAGTTTCCTTATAAGGACCCATGTGGTTTGCATGAACTCTCCCCTGCTAACCATACAGAAAATGAATGTGCCAAATGTTGTGCAGGATATTGCAATATAGCTGTAAAATAGGGAAAAGTTTGCTAATTGCAGTACTTCTATGGGAGATAGTTAGAAATAAACTAAGAATAGGAAGTCACAAAAAAACGTGAGAGTGATAAATGTTACAAAGACTCGGTGGAGCCACTAAGAGGTCAAAGAAAACCCTTTGGGATGTGACATTTAACAGTGAGATTTAGATTTAAAGGAAGTGCTAGTTTTACAAAGATTAATAGAAACAGCATTCAGATAAAAATAGTGAAGTAAAGGTGTGAACGCTATCAAAATTTTAGTGTATTTATGACAGAAGGAGGTAGTTTTGCTGCAGTGTGTGGGGAGCCAGGAGAGTGGAACAAGACAGGCTATGAAGAAAGTCAGGAAGTAATCAGGGTAGGGCCTGAAATTGATTTTATGATTAAGGATATCGATAATACATTCATATAACATCATAGAAATGATAAAATATATGTAACTTAATCAGTTTGGGTCATTTTCAATGACCCATATATAATGCACATTACTTTTTGCTTATTTAAAATTATTTTTAGCCACAAGGTCTTGCTCTGTTGACCAGGCTAAAATGCAATGCTGTAATCACAACTCAGTGCAACCTTGAACTCCTAGGCCCAAGAAATTGTCCCACCCCAGCCTCCTGAGTAGCTAGGATTGCAGGCATGTGCCACCAGTTCTGCCTAATCTTATTTTTATTATTTTTTCATAGAGACTGGGTCATGCTATCATGTCCAGGCTGGTCTCCAACTCGTGGCCTCAGACAATCCTCCTACCTTGGTCTCTTAAAGCACTAGAACTGTAGATTTGGGCCACTGTGCCTGACTTTTTGATTATTTTTAACAAAAGTGTATTATTATATATACAATTCTAATCAATTGGTTTAACACAAAAGAAATTTGTTTGTCCTAATAGAGTTTGAAAATTAAATGCTGTCAATTATTTAGTAAACAGCTCCTATAATTGGGCTGTGTTTGGGTTTTGCCATAAAGAATTATAACATTTCCTCTATGTCTCTTATGCAACATGCAGCTATTTTGAGGCAGTGCTACATTTTGCAATTTCATCTACAATTTGACATTTGAATTTGTTGACATCATTAAGCTGTGCTGCTATCCTGGCAACAAAAATAGATGTCACGTGAGTTATTGCACACCTGGATCTTCAGAGGAGCAGATGTTGGCTCATTTTGAAGAAATGGAAATGTTAAAGATCACAAAATGAATTCACCCCAGGTAGAGTGCTGCTTACTTTTATGAAATGGATTCATAATCAAACAACTGGAAATGAGCCATCCCACGAACATTGTAGAAATTAGGAAAAAGAAGCATGCTCTGTGTAAACCTAAACATTCAATAACTATATTTTGCTTTGTATAGTGACTAAATAACTTCTAAAGTAAAATGCACAAATACTGAAAAGGGCAATTAAACAAAGTTTACAAGTGTTATATTGTGAGATCAAACATTGATCTCACAATTTACTTATTTTTAATTTCCCAGAATTTACCAATTTATGAAATAACTGTTCTCTGAACTGTACAAGTTCTAAAACGGAAGAAACACAGTATAGCACCCTCATCATTAATTTTATTTATATTTTCAAAGAACCAGCTTTTTGTTTCATTTATGTTATTTTTTGTTTGTTTGTTTCAATTTCATTTAGTTGTACTCTGATCTTGGTTATTTCTTTTCTTCTGCTGTGTCTGGGTTTGGTTCATTCTTGTTTCTCTACTTCCTTGAGGTGTGACCTTAGAGTATTTATTTGTGTGCTTTAAGACTTTTTGATGTAGGCATTTAAGGCTATGAACTTTCCTCTTAGCGCTATCTTTGTTGTATTCCAGAGTTTTTCATGCGTTGTGTCACTATTATCATTCAGTTCAAATAATTTTTTTAATTTCCGTCTTGATTTCTTTGTTGACTCAATGATCATTTAAGAGCGGGTTATTTAATTTTCTTGTATTTGCATGGTTTTGAAGGTTCCTTTTAGATTTGATTCCCAGTTTTGTACCACTGTGGTCAGAGTACCTGATAAAATTTCAATTTTCTTAAATTTATTGAGATTTGTTTTGTCTCAATAGATCATATAGTCTATTTTGGAGAATGTTCCATGTGCTAATGAATAGAATATATATTCCGTGGTTGTTGAGTAAATATTCTGTTAGTATCTATTAAGTCCATTTGTTCTAGGGTGTAGCGAACTGCCATTTTCTAATGCAAGTAAACACACTATAGTAAACTTCACTTATCTGTCAGGAATATGTTTCAAGACCCACAGCGGATGCCTGAAACCACAGCTGTCGCCAAACTCTACATCAACTGTTTTCCTTTTTCTTATACATACATATCTCTGGTAAAGTTTAATTTATAAATTTTTCATAATAAGAGATAAAAAAATAACTAATAGTAACAATATGTCAGCATCACTAATCTTGTACTTTGGAGGCCATTATTAAGTAAAATAAGGGTCACTTGAACACAAGCACTACAACAGTGCATCAGTCTATCTGACAACCAAGAAAAATACTAAGTGATTAATGGGCAGGTAGCATACACAGCTTGAATATGCTGAACAAAAGGATAATTCTCATCCAGGGAAGGATGGACAGGTACAGCGGACATTTCATCATGTTTATCAGAATGCCACACAATTTAAAACTTGTGAATTATACACTTCTGGGATTTTTCATTTTTGGACTCTGTTTGTGGATAACCGAAACCATGAAAAGCAAAACTGTAGATAACAGTAGACTATTGTATTATCCTATGATACAGCTTTCCTCCTAGGTATGTATCAAAAAAGAAATGCAAAAATGTGCCAAAAATGAGTTTTACAAAGATGTACACAAAACTTTTACTCATAATATTGAATGTAGCATCAAGTAAATGTCTGTTAACAAGCGAATACAATACATTTTTAAATGCAGTATACTTGTGCAGTACATTCCTATACAGCAACACAGAAATAATGAGTTATATATATGTATATGTATCAGTATATATAAATATATAAGTATACATAAGTATATATTAGTAAATAAATATATATATTGATACTGATATATACTGATATATATATATAGTCTTCAAAATTCAAAAATAATACGTTGAGCAAAAGAAAGGCAGTCTAAGTGGGTGGATACTATAAATTTCCATTTATATAAAGTACAGGAAAAGCACAAGAAAAACTGATTTTTATTTTGTTTATGGAAATACATAGTTATGTAGAGGTGAGAATTGATAGGGTAAAGACAGTAGAAGGTATTATGGCATAATGGAAATATATTACAGCAGCAGTTACATGAATATGTACATTTGTCAAAATTGCTAACACATACTTCAGATATATATATGTATATTTCACTGAATGTAAATGTTGCCTTCTTTAATACTGTAATTATTGTAATAATTTCCATCCTGTTATATTTTTACTATGCTGCATATATCCCCCCCAAAACAATATGCATGGTATTATTTTGAATACTACATTTTTATGATTGACAGCATAATGCATTTATTCTTCTGCATCTTGCTTTACTCTGTTGCTTTGGGATATTCACTATAAACTGTGTAGCTATAGTTAATTCGTGTATAAATTCCTCTCTATAATTGAACCCAAATTTATTTTCTTTTTTGTTGATAGATATTTTTGTTGTTTTAACTTTTTTTATTAATAAAATCAGTTAAGGTATATTAATATATACATATAATTATGTGTGTATGTATGTGTATATATATCTGCATATGAATAAAAATATTTTAGTTGACTTCATATTTCCAAATTGATTGTTTTTCGAAATGATTGTATCTATTTATATGTACAAGAATAGTGTATGAACGTTTTAGTGCTTTACATTCTCCTGAATCTTATATGTGGTCAAACTTTTAAAATGTTGTCAATCTGCCCTTGTAGCAGTATCAAGAATTATTTAATATTTTGTTGTCCTGTTTTCTGGACTGTCTGTTTACATATTTTTTCTATGTTTTATTTCTTAAAATTTAGCGTTCTTTATTTTGGATGATAATTCTTTAATCCTTATTTACCTTTCAAAGGGCTGCTCCCAATATTGAATTATATTTAGGGGAAATAGCCAGACATTGTCCATCGTCTATACTTCGTTTAAGGTAATCACATAAATCAAGTTATCCTATAGAGAATATTTGGAGAAAATACAGAATTTTTTTTTAAAAAAATCTCTTTTACTCTCTTTTATTTAGATGAGAAGTTGTTTATTAATTTATCTTGGGTTCACTGACACTGTCTAGTTTTCCTCCTCATACTACTATTTTTATTTATTTATTTTTTTGAGATAGAGTCTCACTCTGTCTCCCAGGCTGAAATGCAGTGGTGTGATCTCGGCTCACTGTAACCTTGGCCTCCCGGGTTCAAGCGATTCTCCTTCCTCAGCCTCCTGAGGAACCAGGATTACAGGCTCATACTGCCGTGTCTGGCTAATTTTTGTATTTTCAGTAGAGACGTGATTTCAACATGTTAGTCAGGCTGATCTCACATTCCTGACCTCGTGATCCGCCTGCCTTAGCCTCCCAAAGTGCTGGGATTATAGACGTGAGCCACAGTGTCTGGCCTCTTCATTCTACTATTAAATCCACCCAATAATTTTTGTCTTTAAATATTATATTTTTAAACCACATAATTTTTATTTTTTTAAAAAATATGTTTCTACTGAAAATTCTTATCGTTTAACTTTTTACACATATATTTTCCTTTATTTATATTAACATAATTATCATAGCTGCTTGAAAATTTCAGTCTGCTAGTTTTAGCATGAGCTTCATCTCAGCTGGTTTATCTTGAGTGTCTTTTTTCTTGAGAATGGATCATGTTTTCCTGGTTTTACATATATTAAGTAATTTGGATATTTTCCTGAGCATTGTGAATGTTGTTTTGTAGAGACTCTGAATTTGGTTGTATTCCTTCAGTAACTGTTGTTTTTTTGTCTTGCTGGTTTTATGTGAGTTGGCAATTGAGTTGGTTAGACTCAACCTTCTGTAGCTCAAATCTCACTTCAATTCTTTTATATTTAGTTGGGCTTCTCTGAGTTTGTCTTACCTTTGCATGTTTGAAAGGTTAGCCAGACAGATGGGCAGTTTAAACACAGGTTTGTAGGCTCCTGTCATAGTATCTCTCGTCTCTGAGATTAACTTCATTACATTTTAGTTGTGTGATTATTCCAAATATTTACCTTCTGTTTCTTTAGACAAGAAATTTTGCAAGTTTCTTTTAAGAATTTTTGCCTCCTTGTGCTGTGCTATCTGAAAACCAGCTTTCAGGCTAAAAGCTGTAAACGTAGGAAATTTACCCTGTAACCTTTATTTTTCCCAAGTATTAACCCACTTATAGAATTGATCTGCTTTTGCTCATTCTCTAGTTGTCTTATCTATTTATCCAGAGTTAATAGCTTTCATTTACAAGGCTGTAGTTTTGTAGGAAATTACTCAGCTATACTAAAAGTGGATGGACAACTTTTAATCTTTAATGTGTCACTAAGCATGTCTAGCTTATATTTTGTCATCACTTTCTAGCATAAAAAATAAAAGAATTAAGGCTGGGTGCAGTGGCTCATGCCT
The DNA here is from genome assembly GCF_009761245.1 of Sapajus apella. Classification (NCBI taxonomy): domain Eukaryota; kingdom Metazoa; phylum Chordata; class Mammalia; order Primates; family Cebidae; genus Sapajus; species Sapajus apella. The sequence continues at coordinate 13,790,295 of NW_022436970.1, read as the reverse complement.
GTAATCCCAGCACTTTGGGAAGCTGAGGCAGGTGGATCCCTTGAGGTCAGGAGTTTGCAACGAGCCTGGCCAACATGGTGAAACCCCATATTTACTAAAAATATAAAAATTAGCTGGGCATGGTGGCACGTGCCCGTAGTCCCAGCCACGTGGGAGGCTGAGGCTAGACAATCACTTGAACCCAGAAGGCAGAGGTTGCAGTGAGCTGAGATGGCGCCACTGAACTACAACCTGGACAACAGAGTGAGATCTGTTTCCAAAAAAGAAAAAGAAAGTTAAAGAATTGTTCGATGCTTACTTTTGTAACTCTACTGAAATAGTTGACTTTAAAACTTTATTATTTATTTACTTTTTGGGGGGGATGGAGTTTCGCTGGTTACCCAGGCTGGAGTGCAATGGCGCGATCTTGGCTCACTGCAACCTCTGCTTCCTGGGTTCAGGCAATTCTCCTGCCTCAGCCTCCTGAGTAGCTGGGATTACAGGCACGCGCCACCATGCCCAGCTAATGTTTTGTATTTTTAGTAGAGACGGGGTTTCACCATGTTGGCCAGGATGGTCTCGATCTCTTGACCTCGTGATCCACCCACCTCGGCCTCCCAAAGCGCTGGGATTACAGGCGTGAGCCACCGCACCCCGCAAAACTTTTATTTGGCAATTCTACATGAAAGAGTTAATAAAATATGACTTTAATTTCTTATGTAAATGAAAATTTTAGTTGACACTATAAAAACGGCAACATTATAGAGTAGTTTACCACTTTAATTGTGCCAGGATGATGAAAAAAAGCAGACATAAGCTTAAAATGTAACATATAAGATTCTACCAAATGCGGGTAAAAGCTGTCAGAGTGTGCTGCATAAATATAATTTTTTTAGGTCAAACATTCAATGTGAAAGATAAAATAAAAATAAAAAATAACGCAATTTAGTTTACATTCAAGTCACTTGCAAAATGGTTTGGATTAATTATAACAGAATTTGTGCAACTAAATAATTTCCATATCTAAGTATTTTCCTCAGTTTCGCAATAATAAAAACTAAAATGACATGTTAAATGATAGTTTTGTATCCCCATTATTACTGGATAGGGGTTGTTTGTAAAGAAACAATGGTAAACTTCAAGTGGGTAAGGTTCCTATACAGGCTTATCATGTGATAACTAACTACAATTACATTTTGAGAATTGCTCTTTTGTTATGATTACATATAAGCTTCCATTATTTTGAATTAGCAAACCAAAGTTTGACATTAATTTCAGTCTTAAAACAATGTTAATTCTATTTATTTTATTGATTTCTATATTTGTAAACTTTAAATGTAAAACCAGGCTTTAGATAATCTGTTTTTTTTTTTTTCTGTAAAATGCAACTTCAGTTTATCACCATAAATTAATGCTGCTAATTGAAATATTATTGCTTTTTAGATTTGTTTGTAGTTAATTTGAAAAGCATTTTTTAACATAAAAGCAAAAAGGGTAAGAGTTTTTATATAATTGTATTTCCCCATTCAAAGAACCTTTTATTAATATATTGATATAACTCAACATTAGGATTCTTCAGATATTATTTTTCATTCATAATGGAGACATATTTAAGGATCATTTTCTTTATGAGCTACAGAAAAATCGTAGACGGAAGCCTACCTTCCAATCCCAGCTTTGTCACTCACTAACTGTAAGATGTCAGGTAATGACACAAACCCCCTGTGCTTCAAATTCCTCCCTTGGAAAATTTTAGATAATAATAGTACTGTCCTCTTAGGGTGTTATGAAGACTAAATAAGTGATATTTGCAAAACCCTTAGACAAGTGCCTGACATGTAACACATGTTATCAACACGTTTGAAAATTAAGTATTACTAGTCAAGTAGGAGAAACACATCCCTTACTAGATAATGTCTCTTTGGGAGGCTATGAAAGAGAAGGAAAAGGCAGCATAGGAAAGGGTTACTTTTATCAGAAGAGTTTTGAAATAGGAGGTTTTTATAGACATCCTGGAGAACTGTTAAATCTTAGAGAACACATTAGACAAAAAAGCACTGAAGGTTAAAAAATTTTATCTCTTCCCTAATGTCAGACCAGTTTGCTTTTTGCAGATTGAATCTCTCTAACAGGGATGGTCAATTGCGTTTGTTGTCAGGTAATCTGCAGCACCTGTCTTCTGGTTCTTCCACGGCCCCTTCTCAGGTATTTTTCTTTTGCTGCCTTTGTCTTCCAAATCATGGGGTATTACTAATAATGAGTACTACACCAAGGTTTGGTAGGGCTTCTCATTTAAAATCCCGAAACACCTTAACACTTGGTTTATAGTGTATAGAGGAGACATTATTACATCTTTGAGTCCGGGTAATAAGTCACAGAGAGAGAGCAGAGCACCAGTTCCATCTATTCTGGCCCCTCTGTATTCTCTACAGGACACCTTGAGTTATGTAATCGTTACCTCAAACCATGTCTAGGAAGCAGCTGGCCTTTTCCCAGGAAGACACATTCTTAGCATGTAAGAGTAAAAAGGGAAGTAAGAGAATTTAGTCTTTATAAACTCGTTTGTAAAATTGAGTAAGTTGTGGTAAAAAAATGGCCACTTTGATTTGTTTTAGAGAGATATTTTCATTAAAATGTCTCAAATACCCTTTTAAAATTGGTAAAGATGATAAAAATAAAAAGGGCTCTGATTGACCATACTTTTAGAATGTCTACAGTTAGAAAAGTTCTCACATTAATAGAGAAAAAGTATTGATTTGGAAATATTAACAGCCACTGCGGCAGTAGCGGAGTCAACTGAGAAACCCTAAAACTAGAAATTCCTACATCAAATAGAGAGAATATAGGGAATCTTCTTGTAAGAATGTGTTACTGACTCTTTTATCAGTACTTTCTATTTCTGTCCCGGCAAATCACTTGAGTGCAATATTTATAATGGAATAGTCAATGTCTTTTTTGCTATAGTAGATAAGAACTATATTATTAGGATTGTATAAAAACAAGATAGAGATTATGATTTATATTTATGAATTTGATATATTCATCCAAAAAGGGATCTTTGTAGCAGGAGGAAAAAAAATGAATTTGGGTACCCTAAAAGTCCACACCTTTCATTTTGATTAAAAAAAAAAAAAAACTGAAAATTTTAAAGATATCAAACAGGGCACAGCAATCCTTTTATCTCCACTTTTCTCTTAGAAATGACTATCTCACCAAACTGAAAGCAATCACATCATTACTAATATACTATATTAGTAACCACAATCTAGATGAAAAGCTTTGCTTTGATCCAAATGAAATTTTCCCTTTTGCTATCTGTATTATATTTGTAATTACACTGAAGTTACTATTTGTTTATAATTTACTCATAATACATGATGTAAACTAAGAGGAAATAACTAGCTATGTTACAAACCATTAATTTTCATGGAGAAGGTTGACGCTCTACAGATGTAATTTGCAAGTCAAATATAAGCTTTCTCCCTCTTGGATTCTTTTTTATTTACAGGAAGCCTTGGCTGAATTAATAAATAAACAGTAGCTGAAATATTTCATTTTAATTACTATAAGGTGGCATTTGTAGTGGAATGTTTAACCAAGAGATCTGAGATGCTGTCAGGCAGGGGATTAACACTAAAACAAAGGTCTGAATAAATATGTGGTTTTTTTTCAAACCAAATTCAGTAAACACACTGGGGATCACACTTTGGATAAGATGCTTGCATTTAATGTGAGGTGGTATAGCCAAGCTCTTTGGACTGTGATAAATTGCTCAGCAGGTGTCTTTGGGGTCATGAGACAATAAGGTATTATTCTTCCTTCTGAAACTGTCCAATTCTATTAGTTTCTTAGAAGGGAAACACTTTGGGAAGTAAAATGAAAAGACTGTTGCTTAGAATTACAACACTGCAGGTATTTTATTTAGTACTGACACAAAATTATCACCAAGGTTATTCTTTGAAAGCATGTATACTAATCGTAAAAATAAAAAGCATGCATCTTCTCCTTCAAACATGATAATCAAAAAGTAAGATAACCATTCCATTTGGGATTCTAGTTTTTCTTGTTGTATCAATATTGTATAGGTTCCAAAATTTATGACTAGTCACTTTATTTATATGTTTTTTCAACTTATATTTAGATTCAAAAGCACATGTGCAGGTTTATTACCTGGGTATATTGTGTGATGCTGAGGTTTGGAGTATGAATGATCCTGTCACCCAGGTACTGAACATAGTACCATGTAGTTATTATTTCAGCCTTTACCACCTTCCTCCTTAACCCTTCTAGTAATTCCCAGTCCCACTGTTGTCATTTTTATGCCCACAACTACCCAATGTTTAGCTCCCACTTATAAGTGAGAACATGCAGTATTTGGTTTTCTCCTTTTATACACTTGAAAAAGTGTCCTTCTCTCTTTTTTTTCCTATATTTTTTCTGTGTGTGATCTATGCTGAAACAAAGATACATTTGCCTCATTCTTATGTTTTTTTAATATCATGTTGCATGTGTTCATTCATAAGACATCTATTCTAAAACAATATCTTTGCTCAAAGATTTTCTATGTGCCATCTGCAATTCAAACATAGAAGAGATATGCTTTCTGTCTTCATTGAATTTTCTATTTGGAGAAGTAAGACACGAGAACAATTTTGGATTACAACTGTTTAAAGGTGCTGCAGATAATGACAGAGTAATTCATCAGAAGCAGATATGAATTCAGTTGAACCAATCAAGGAAAGGATATTTATTTGTAATTTTTGGAGTGATGCACAACTGTCCACACCTTCATTCATGTAGCGACATACTGCTGGCATACATATTTAATTTTAGTGTAACCCCACCCTAATTAACAAAGGAAATGTCAAAAGAATCATGACTCCAATCTAGAATTTAAGTAACCTTAAACCAACATTTTCTCCATTCAAACCTCACAAGACTATATAGCTGTCTGTGTATTTTAGACAAAAATAATCTATTAAAATTTTGCATAGGTTTACTTTTCTTTTAATGAGGTCTTGAAGTTCCCACGTTTTAAAATTAAATTGATAGCCAATATTTTTATAATTAACATTGTTTCAGTATCATATTTGGTGGAAGGTATGTGAGATACAAAACTACTAGACAGGAAAGTTCACTTGTTTTTTTATTCAGCTTTTGCATTTTGGACAACGTAGAGAATGACATTTTGGCAATTCTGTGTGCAAAATTTTAACCTCCTAAAAGATGCAGAAAAGGTACTGACATTTTATATTTCACAAAGACTCACAAGGCTTACTTATTTGTGAACAAGGGCTTATTAAAACTCTAAATAAAAATATGCTCCAAGCATAAGCATCTTAATAAAATGCAATAGTTTGGATTCGTTTTCAGAAAGTTAGAGAAAATACATAAGTAAGGTAAAATAATTGTTTGCCATTAAATTTTGCCAATTTGATTTACTTACTAATTCTTTTAACGTGTATGTTAGCTGTTAGTTGGGAAGATAGAAAATTTGCAAGAATCATGTTTTTATTTGAATAAAATTTGGATACTTTTGTATGAGTTAATGGCTTAGTATTACAGTCGAAGACTTTATATTGTATACTTTGGTTTAAAATACATTATATATTTGGATTCTCAATGCACATATTTTTGATGTTTTGCTTTTTCAGTTATTTTTGTCCTCTGAGGAAAAGAAACAAATATTTAAAAAAGTCTACGTTATACATCCACATTTTTAAAGTTATGAAATAAAAGGAAAATGCTAAGGTTTATTTAATAAAGATCATGAAAGTGCCTGTCAAAATAGTCCGGGATCAATGAGACAGCAGCAATTTCAAAAGTGCAGTTCAAAGATGCTTTATACTCAGTGAGGAAAAGTTTCCCTTAATCTCTCACAAAAGAGTTTGTATAGTCTCAAGCTGCACAAAAGCAAAACTAGGAACAAAAGATTAGGTGAAGTTACCTGGAACTTTGTAAGTTAGAATTCTCTCTGAAACTTTTTCAGTTGCCTTAGAGGACACATCGAAAGAAAATCCTGAGGAACCAAATGTTGTATTATATAGATTGAAATTCTGTTACATGTAATTCTTCTCAAACTTAAATATTTTCAAACCAATCACCTTTTTTGATATTAAATTACAGATGTACATTTGTTTTACAATTATAAAGAATTCTCCTTTCATGAGCTTCTCCAATACCTTGGTCCTCTGGTTTTGTGATGGTTAATATTGAGTGTCAACTTGACTGGATTGAAAGATGCAAAATATTAATCCTGGATGTGTCTGTGAGGGTGTTGGCAAGGAAATTAACATTTGAGTCAGTGGACTGGGAGAGGCAGACCCCCCCTCAATCTGGGTAGGCACCATCTAATCTGCTGCCAGTCTGGCTGGGATAAAAGCTGGCAGAGGAACGTGGAAGGACTAGACTGGCTGAGTTTTGCAGCTTACATATTTCTCCCAGGCTGGATGCTTCCTGCCCTCAAACATCGACTCCAGGTTCTTCACCTTTTGGACTCTTGGACCTAACCAAGAGTTGGCTTCTCTACTTTTGAGGCTTTGGAACTCAGACTGGCATCCTTGCTCCTCAGCTTGCAGACAGCTTACTGTGGGGCTTCACCTTGTGATCCTGTGAGTCAATACTCCTTAATAAACTCCCTTTCATATATACGTCTATCCTACTAGTTCTATCCCTCTAGAGACCCCTGACTAATGTGGGATTTTTTTTTTATCAGTATTTCCTCCTTTTTGAAACATGCATTTACTTAGAACACCAAAAATCAATAGATTATAGAGAATGATTTCTAGGACCAATATTAATGTTAAAACATTTACTTTATATCATTTTATATCTTTTATTTATTTTTTATTTCTAGAGACAGAGTCTCATTCTGTCTTCTAGGCTGGAGTGCCGTGGTGCCATCTCAGCTCACTGCAACCTCTGCCTCTCGGGTTTAAGTGATTCTCCTGCCTCAGCCTCCCCCGTAGCTGGGACTACAGGTGCATGCCACCACACCTGGCTAATTTTTTGTATTTCAGTAGACACAGGGTTTTACTGAATTGCCCAGGCTGGTATGAAACTCCTGAGCTCAGGCAATCTGCCCGCCTTAGCCTCCCAAAGTGCTGGGATTATAGGTGTGAGCCACCACACCCGGCCCATTTTAAATCTGTTTCCTATATTTATATCACAAATGGAACTATGCTGTCATGTGATTACAGAAATTTGCTTTAATGTACTGCACCAGCTGGAATGTTTTAGTTACAAGTAAAGGAAATGAGAGTCACATTGGCTTCACAATAAGAACATTTTTTACCCCTCATGCCAAGAAATGTAAGGTGAACTCTAGTTGTGGGATGCATCTGAGACATGACAGAATGTCTGTTTGGAGATTTGTGAGAAAGAGTTCCTTCCTCTTAAGCAGAAAGCAATTTCTCCAGATGTTGCTATTCCTCTAGAATGACTTGCCTAATGTGGAGGCAGCATTCTGAGCTGGAACAATGGGAATGAGGGTGGATAGAGTAAGAGAGCCAGGCTCCTGATGATGCTAGTGAACTTCAGATGCCCATTCCTAAACCTGTCATTTCCGTGGAGAGGATAGTGATCTTATCTGTGTCTCAACCTATTCATAATGCACTCCATAAACTGATGAGGGGCTCACCTTTCCCTCAGCCACTGTGTGAGAAGAAAATCTGAGCTTTTCTGTGAAAGGGAAGGAGGGAAATAAGTACATAGTGGGTAGCAGTATGCACCACAAGTGCAAAACTAAATTTGGAGAACTAAGTTTTCTGATCCAAAGGTCCTGTGATTTTATAATACCTTAAACATCAGGAGTAAACACAAAACTTCTTAAAGCTCTCTTACAATATTGTATTTAGGCCACTTTTACAAAATATGTACTATAACAAACTAAAAAGCTACACAGCAAAGGGACAATTCGCACAATCAAGAGGCAACTGACAGGAAAGAAGGAAATATTTGCTTATCATATATTGATAATTAATACCCAAATTATATAAGAAATTCTACAATGAAGTAGTAAAATATCCAGATAACCTTATTTTAAAATGTGCAAAGAAAATTAATAGACATTTCTCCAAAGAAAACATACAAATGGCTAGCAGGTTTATGAAAACGTGTTCAACATTACTAATCTCAGGGAAATGCAAATTAAAACTTCGATGGGGCATCACCTCACACCTGTTAGGCCAACTATTATAAAAAAGATGAGAGATCACAAGTGTTGAAAAGTTCTGGAGAAAACTGAACCCTTGTTGAATGTTGAATGTAAATTCCTGCAGCCACTAAAAAACAGCATAGAAGTTTCTAAAAACATTAACCATAGAGTTACTACACGATCAAGCAATCCCACTTTTAGGTGTATATTCAGAGAAAGTGAAATCAGCTTCTCAAAGAAATATGTGCATTCCATGACCATTGCAGAGTTATTCAAAACAGCCAACATATGGAAGTAACCTAAATGTTTATCGGCATATAACGGATAAAGAAAATGATACACGCATACACACACACTCAATGGAATATTGGTCAGCACCAGAAAAGTAGAAAATCTTTTCATTTGCAACAACATGGGCGAAACTGGAGGATATTGTGCTAAGTAAAATAAGCTAGACACAAAAGGACATGTAGTACATGATCCCACTTATATGAAGAATCTAAATTAGCGTAACTCATAGAGGCAGAGAGTAGAATGCTGGTTGTCAAAGGCTAGGGAGGGGAAAATGGGAGTTATTTGTCAAACTGTATAAAGTTTCAGTTACACAAGATGAATAAGTTCTGGAGGCCCGCTGTAGAATGCAGTGTCTATAGTTAATGATACTGTATTTTAAACTTAAACATTTGCTAAGAGGATAGATCTTTTATTAAATGTATTATAGATCTTATTTTAAGATCTTATATTAAGTCCATTACACACGGACATGCACAAATAGTAAGAACCAACTAGGACAAGAGAAAACTTTCGGAGGCAATGGATATGTTTATGGCATAAATTTTGTTGATGGTTTCACAGCTGTATACTTATCTCCAAACTCATCAATTTTCATACATTAAATATTTACAGTGTTTCTATGTCAATCATACCTTTAAAAATTGGATTAAAATAAATACTGGGAAAGAAAAAGAGCACTATGTGAGTGTGAACTGAGTGCCTGTTTGAGAATGTCTAGTCATACTCCAGCTCTGACTTAGCTACTGAATGATTGTGTGACTGTGGATGACTCTTTTAACCTTTCTTTGTTCCCCAATTTATGAAAACAAATGATGACATTAGATTCTCTAAAGTCTCCTATTTTTTTGCTACTCTGAGATCCTATACTTATTATTCATTGAACCAGGAGGTATTTATTGGGAATCCAGACTGCCATTGATTCCTTAAACAGGATTGGTCCTATCCCTCACTTTGCTTAAGCAGAAGAATGGCAGCCGCCATTGCTCCCTGCAATTGCTCTACATATGTGCACTTTTAGTCCATCAACTGACCTTAATTTTGTCTCTCCAATGTTGCATTTTCAGCTCTGTGTCTGTCTCTTGGACACCGTACCTGCCTTTGTTCCATGGTAGGCTGGCAGCGCGTTTAGGCTTCTCTCAGGTTAATTGCATGTTTGTTCCCCACTGATGCCCAGTTTTGCAAATGACTTGGATTTTGTATCTCTAACAGATTAGCTGAGAGACATTTTCCCTTAGCCCTGTTATCATGAAATGGTCCAGTGGAACTGATCCCAGACTTTTGATAAGGGGGGTACTTCAAACACTGCCAAACACTGAGATAGGTGCAGAAACAAAATATAGATGAGAATTATCCCTTGTCAATGGATATTTTATACACACATACACACACACACACATACACAAATATGAATCACCAGCATATTAATGGGCACTATCACAGAGTGAGCATGTGGCATATCCACTATACCCTGCGTGATATGAAAGGCCTCCCTTCACAGAGATTTTCTGCAGAGTTCTTAGCCATGATGTCCTCTTAAAGACAAAGGTCGTCTTTGTTGTTATGAAGCAGTTCCATTTGCCTGCAGCATTCACATGTAAACAAATTAACATTTAGTCATTCATACGTGAATGTATTTATTTACTCATTATATATTGACTCAAGCATTTAATAAGTATCTGATAAATATTATGTAAAAAAGACAGTAAGAAAACAATCTACAGAAAAAGAAATTTGGGACACAGCATCAAATTGCGAAAACTAAGGAGTAAAAAACTGTGGATTAAAAAATTTGCATTAGGAGATGGGAAATATATGTTCTTCTCTAATTCTACTTTATAAAAAGTGCATTTTGTGGCTAATGCATACAGGTTATATAGAGAAATTACCAATAAAATTGGTTGCATTGGACAATTGTATTAGTATTTTCCCTGGAAGATTTTTATAATATAGAAATTATATGTTCAAATTATTTCTTCAACAAATATTCAAAACTTCTTATTGGCTGAAATGTTTCATATATGTCTTTACTGTATCTCCACAATATGTCTTTAATATCTCTATACAATAGTCAACATAATACTATGAAGACCTTTATAAATATTTGTTGGCACCAAGGTTAAATTCATGTTTAAAAACTTGCTTTGAGATATCTTCCATCCATGCTGTTTAACCCAGATAGTTTTATATAATTATTGTTAATCGTATTTATAGAATTATGTAAAAATGAAAGAATACTTGTAAAAATGATTTAATAACCTCTCTTGAAATTCAACAAGCAGTTAAATGTTCTAATTTCCTTTCATGCCATCTTGATCATAGTGTGGTTATATTAAATTCCCATCAGGTATAAGAAAGAGAGTCAGATTTATAGGTAAAAATGCTCAAATCTGACATATTTGACAGGTCTACTGATATGACAGATATTTAACAGACATATTTAAGTGTATATGAAAACAAAATGTTTCACTATTTAAAAAAAGATTCCTTTTCCTTAGCATTGGAGTAGAATCTAATTTACTTGGCATTTTAAAAAATCCCTCACTTAAATCAATTTCCCTTTGTAATGTTAAAAATTTAAAGATGCCTGAAGCGATAGGATCCTCTAGGTAATAAGAAGAGTATCATTATTATAACCAAAATGTTAAACCAGTCATTTATATATCTGTTCTGAGACAGACTGACTCTCATTTATATATCTGTTCTAAGATAGACTGACTCTTTTTCTTTTCCTGCCAGCAATTTTCCTTTCATCAAAAAAATGCTTCAAATTCCATCCTAAGGGATTAACTGGTCCATCAAAGAATCAGGTTCTTACAAGTGAGATGTGGGGCATACTGTGAAGGAACATCCAAAATTCAGGATAACTTTGTTTTGTTTGTCCTCCACTGCCAGGAACTAAACTGACGTCAAAACAAGGCAGTGTTATGCAAGAGAGCTGATCTAGGAGCCATCATCTCCCAGAGTCAAGGCAAATGATGACACTTACACAGGAGATGCAGATGACAATGGAAAGGGCAGTGTCTGAATGTGGTCTGGCTTCTTGTTGAAGATCTGCTTTTGCCTAAACCTGAGTATATCTATGCCTTTTCTAATTGCAGTGCATAACTCTGAACCTGGCATTTAAGGCCTCTTCCCACCCTAGCAGTGATTCTTCCGGCTGAGGTCTTGCTGGAATGGTGTAAGAAAAGATAGATGAAATGGAGATTGGGTTTTGGTGACTGGCAGGCTTCAGAGCTTCCTTTTGGGGAATATGGTGCTAATTGATCTGGTTTGCACTTAGTTTTGAAGCCACAGACTACAACATTAGAAAATGCCATATTTAATTTCCTATTCACTTCTGTGAGGGAAGGGAAGGCCATGTGCATGGTGAAATTTTTATTTGTTTAGATGAAAATTGGATCAAAGGAATTGAGGTTAGACTAAGAGAAAAGCTGGGAACTCGACGTAGAAGGAACTGTACTGGGGAAATATTTAATTAGAAGGCTTTCGAGAGTTTCTCTGACTTTCTGAAAGATGAGGTAAGCAGTGAAGATTTGAAGCTCTCTCTTTAGAAGGTCAATAGATAGAATTAGATGAACAGACAAAAATCACTGTTAGTAAATGTGTCATTCTTCATATAAGGCATTCCATTGACCTCAGAATATTAGTAATGAGCCATTTGTTTGAGTCACATATTAAGGTTTGAGTCTGAATGCCTGTAACTCATTAAATAAGTAAGTTTTTAAAATGACCTGGAAATTTTAAGTTCAATGTGTTAACCAGTTTTATCATTTACATAAAGGATTATTTTATGAGCCATAGTTTTTCTTAGGAAGGTTATTTTTATTCCCCCAAATTTTATTTCTAGCAAGATTTTAATTTAAAAAATTATTTGATCCCATGAAATGGCCTTAGTTTTGTCTGTCTGCTCTCACCATACTTCAGAATGACTATAAATTAATGATGTATTAATTTACTAAATTAAAATGAAATGAAAATTAGATACTGTTGTTCATGATGTATTAATTTATAGTTATGAACAAATGTACCGATATTTTCACTTCCTTCATGAAATCAACAATGAGCATATCTAGCGAAGTTCATGGAATAAACACTCCTGATAAATAATGTAAAAAATAGAAAATGGGATTAATGTTCTTTTTATATTAAAAGAAACTTTTCAAGTACAGTAGATTTGGCAAAGATTTCCAGGGTAGTATTTTTCATATTTGAAATACACTTGTCAAATTTTAGTCACACTTACTATAACCTATCACGATAAGTAAATACTTTTTAAAAATCTGTTAGATTTTTATTTACTTATTTTTTAACTTTTATTTTAAATTCAGGGGTACACGTGCAGGTTTGTTAACACAGGTAAACTTGTGTTATGCAGGTTTGTTGTACAGATTATTTTGTTACCCAGTTATTAAGCCTAGTACCCATAAGTTATTTTTCCTGGTCTTCTCCCTTCTTCCACCCTCCAAAAAGCCCCAGTGTGTATTCTTCCCCTTTATGTGTCCATAGGTTTTTAAATATCTCAAATACATTATAAAAATGTATCTCATATTTAATATGTATCTGTACATATCATGAGATCAGATGAAGGTCTCTGAACTAATCTAGCTGATTGACATGTAATTATGGAATTTGATGTATTATTTAGTTTCTATACATTGTTTTAATGTATTTCCATGTGGTTAGATGATGCTAGTGCAATACCAAATGTTTTGAGTTGTATTTATTTCCAATAGCAGGAATAGATTTACTGAAATTTTCACACTAACATATAGTTGATTTGTAACTATTAATGATCATGGATTTTTTTTTTTTTTTTTAGATTGTTGGTGGACAGAGAAGAAAGTTTTTCCTTGATAACAACTGAGCCAATGGTGGCAAATTGAAGGTTCTGGCTTATGTTTCATTAACAGTGTTAAGCTATCATTTAAGGCTGTTATCAATTAGATGATGAATAAGGGGGCCAGGAGTGGTGGCTCACACCTGTAATGGCAGCACTATGGAAGGCTGAGGCAGGCTGATCACTTGAGGCCAGGAGTTTGGGACCGCCCTGGCCAACATATTGCAAACCCGTCCCTACTAAGAATACAAAAATTAGCTGGATGTGTTGGTGCATGCCTGTACCCCCAGCTACTTGGGAGGCTGAGGCGGGAGAATCATTTGAACTGGGTAGGTGGAGGTTGCAGTGAGCTGAGATAGCACTACTGCACTGCAGCCTGGGAGACAGAGCAAGACTCCACCTCAAAAAAGAAAGAAAAAATGTGATGAATAAGGAGAGTTTACAAGTTGAAATACTTTTGATCAGCAAAAGTGTTTTAAGTTATCTGCCTGCTGGTCAAGATTATGGACATTATAATTTCTCTAATTAAAAGGCACAAAAGGAAATATGAGAAAACTAATGAGATGCAAATTATTTGGTGGCTTGTTTCCATGAATAAAAATCTAAGCTATGTTTACACCATTAAATGTCTACTAAAATGAAATGAAAATTAGATACTGTTGTTCATTTCCACATATAAAATGTTTAATGACTGTGTATAATATTTTTCATGTGAATGCATAAGTAAATCTTCTATTGCTCTTTTGAAAATCAAATTCTAGTGTATTAAATAATGGTAAGATTTAAAATTTATGGTGACATTTGAAGTAGATTCATATTTTAAGGAAAATACACTTTTTATAGTTATTATTCTTGGATAATTGTTTTTTACATGTGATTTAATAACACTGATCTTTTACTAAACAATTTTTTGTGGTATATTTTGGAAAATAAGGTTAAAGAATGAGTTCCAAATTAGTAATAATTCTTCAGTAAAGGACCAGTTTTTAACAATTCTGCAATTAGAGATTATATCATGGAATCAGGTTGTAGTGGTGGAAATTATGCAGTGTATATTTGTGTGTGTGTGTGTGTGTGTGTGTGTGTGTGTGTGTGTGTGTGTGACATCGAGAGAGAGAGAGAGAGAGAATGTTCTTTTAAATATATCAATTTATCAACATAGGCCCATAGACTCCTATTACATGGGAATACGGGCAACACCTCCTGTAAAAATCTGTTCAGAAATCTGTTACTACAAAATGAGCAAATCCAACAACAGTTTATCTCTGTCGAATGCTTTTTGTCTTCTTCATCTAAAATGGAAATATATGTTCTTATGTGATTGACAAATATCAGAAAAGAAGTCATGTGACTACTATTTTAATAGATTTGCCATAGATTTTGTTGTAAATTTCAAAGTTCCAAATGTCACTATTTGATATATTGAGAAGAACGTTATTAAAATTGTAGATGAATATATGTTAGAGTTCTGTGCTCACTGTTGCAGTCTGTATATGACCATAATTCAACTTCTAAAATAAAGAATTCTGATTTTTTTTTGCTCCTGTTTGCATTATGAACTTTCCTACCAGACTGTTAGTATTCAAGAGTACAAGTGGAAATTACCATTGAAACAACTAATCTGAGATGTCAATTAAACACTTCTGTGTTTTAGGCTATTGAATATAACCTATGTGCTTGGCTCTATGATAACGATTGCAAGGGTACATGCTTCTTGTCAACAGGAGCTTACAATTCTTATCACAGGAGAGTTTTAAAAACAGTATTACTGTAGTATCTGCCAAATCAGTTAAATTCTAGAATAAGCCTGTAAGTTGACAAACATAC
The DNA here is from genome assembly GCF_009761245.1 of Sapajus apella. Classification (NCBI taxonomy): domain Eukaryota; kingdom Metazoa; phylum Chordata; class Mammalia; order Primates; family Cebidae; genus Sapajus; species Sapajus apella. The sequence goes on along the minus strand of NW_022436970.1, from coordinate 13,775,203 downwards.
TGGCAGAATCACCCTGGAAAAACCCTAGGAAAATTGTCAGAGTAGTAAACCTAAACCTAAGGCAATCCTCCAGCATTGAAACAAATATTTATCTGATTGAATCAAGCTCAGAATGATGAACTTCTGTTATAATAAGCATTATAGCAATCAAAAAGATTTCAGTGAAAAGCTGATAGCTGTTCTCCCTCTCATATTCCAGTTGGGCTTATACTCACTGATTGACTATTTAAATAATGAGCTGTTTCTTTGTTTATCTGTTTTTCTTTTGTTTTATGTATGTATCTATGTATGTGTTTGATTCTTTCTTTCAATTTTACTCATTTTCATGTTGTTCTCTTTTCCCTGGTGCTATTTGAATCTTTAATGTATGGCTGCTGCAGTGATGCTGCCAATAAATGACTTAAGGTGAGTACTCCTGTGTTCTACAACATTCTATGGGGTTCAAGAGAACAAAGGATAAGCTCCAGTTAGTCGAGAAGTAGGAGAAACGAATATAGCAAGATGATATAGAGATGAGCTTCCTAGACATATGGGTAGAATTTTAAGTTGCACAAATAGAGAAGAAAATACCATTTATGGTGAAGTTTTCTTCAGAGATGTGGAGTATGAAGGAGTAGAACATATCTCTATCATAACAGAAATTTGGAAAGGCATCTGAAGGCCTATTAAATACATTTGCTTATATAATTTAAGATCCAAATTTTATTTTTGTTTTCTAACTAGATACACAACACTTAAAAAAATACAGTATTTTTTAAAATGTTCATGCAAAACAAAGTTTACTTAAGCAAATTTAAAATCGCATGGCTTCTATGTTCTCCCATATATTGCCCTCTCTATTTTCCACGAAATTGATAGTTTAAGAGAAGGAAGGAATATAAAAGTTTGTCAACTTTGGTTTTCAAAAACCTTTCATAAAAGATATCTTTCATAAAAATACCTAATGTAGGTAACTGGAGGACGGAGGCAGCAAATTACCACAGCATGTGTATAACCTATGTAACAACGCTGCAAGATCCGCACATGTACCCCAGAACCTAATATATATATGTATATATATATATATGCTAAAAAATTATTTAATGAAGAAAAAAAGATAAAATGCTTCCTATTGCTAAAATGTTAAGGTTTTTGTATACTTTTCTATCTTTTCCCCCTTTTCTTCAGCAATGTCCTTTACGTTTATTAAAAAGGAGCATATATTTGTGTAAGCAAGAGAGAAAAATATAAGTTATTTAGTTATTTTTCCTGTGCCAGGAGGGTGATATTTACATGTAGTGTTTACTTACCTGTTAGTGTTTAGGTCTTTGTCCTTGGTTCTAAGTCAAGGTGAAGAAAGGTCAGCAGAATGTTGGATTTGTAGCACCTTATTTTTAACTAAGCAACACAGAGATAATGAGGAAAAGAGAGAAAGCTCATGTGGTTAGAGCTCTCAGACGAGCACCAGTAACCCCCTATATTCTGTTATTCTGCTCCAGCCAGGAGCAAGCAACTTGATATTCTCTTTTCTAATATAAGAATAACAATAATTTTAAAAGAAGTATATTTCATTTCGTCTATACAGACTATGTGGTTGTTTTTAAATGCAGGAAAAAGGAAATAACATTTTATTAATGTATTTCACGAATTACATGCATTAAATATGTGACTATAGAATATACTTTGCTGAGGCGAGTAGTTTATAAAGGAGGACAAAGACAGCTTTAAAAGACAACTCTATTCCGGATAAAATGCTCCTAAAGGCTGAGTATATTCTGTCAGAGGAATGCAGAAACTTATTCCTCATTGAGATATATGGAGTTAGTAATAACCTCTAAATTATCTACAAACTCTCAAATGATACTAAAGCTGTGATATTTTAATCTTGAAAATCCAGGTCTCATTGTAATGGGTTTTCCCTGTCTAACCATTGCCTATCAAGAATTATGTTTCTTTTCTGAAAGAATGAGCATGCTTGCCAATAATAGATTATTACTTTGCCTTAAAAATCAATTAAACATTTTGTCTAAAGCTTTATCAAACACAGCAGAATTTATATACCCTGGAGAGTATATAGATATCAGGGTTGTTTCTGGGACATGATTTGCATATGCATCTCATAAAATCTGAGCATGAAATGTAACAGAATTTAAGACTACAGCCATGTCCTCTAGGTTCCATAGTACACACTTTGCAAAGATAGTGTTTGGATTCCATGCTGCAAAAATATGGCCAGCACTCCACCCCCACCAGAATTAATAGTCTCAACTTGAAATGGGCAATTAAAAATACTTTAAGTTGGACACAGTGGCTCACACCTGCAATTTCAGAGATTTTGGAGGCTGAGTCCAAATAATGGTTTGAGTCAAGGAGTGGGAGCTTGCAGTGAACTTTGATGGTGCCACTGTACTCCAGTCTGGGTGACAGAGTGAGACTCTGTCTCCAAAAGCAAAACCCAACCAAATGAAAAAATGTCAAGATGCTACTGAACACATGGAAACTCAGATACAAGTAGAGGTTTCATTCAAAGTAGTTGGCTTTTTGGAAATGGTATCTTTATGGCATCTTTTGAAATTTGAAAGATGAAAAGTGTTATCAAAGTAGATGAAGGAATGAATACGTGACTCATACAATGACTTGGTTCATAGAGCAAGGCAGAAAAAACATGAAATGAATACACTAAATACACTAATTTTGCTTTGTTTCCCTCAGGGCAGTGATAGGACCTAATTCAAATCTGAAGGGTGATAAAGAAGTACAACAAGTAATTTATGAAACAGGGCTGCATCTTATTTATTTATTTAGTAGGCACTAAGTTCTTTCTAAGGGCTAGGAGAGGAGTTGCTGCTGTTGGAATTTGTTAATTTCTGGCCAGTAGGAGCTGAATTCTTTGCTGTCGGGGTGGCAGGAGGCTATGGTTTTCCACCATTGTTTTGACTGCAGCAGGGCAATTATTGCTAAAATTGTTGTGTTTCTAAATTGTCCTTTCTTAATCCTTTGGCTAAAGAAAGTAGTCTTCTTGGTGTGTAGTTTCCCAGCTGCCAGTTTCTCCAGGACATACAGGAGGCTAAAAGAAAACCTACAAACTCACTGTTGTGTGGTTCCTTGGGTTCCCTAGCCCATCTGTTTTCTCCTTTCCACCTTTCGTAGTATTTTACATATTGTGCAGTGATTTTAGCTGTACTTGGTGGAAAGGAAAGAGAAAATGTATGTGTACTGTACCTTGTTTGGCCTAGAATATTCTTTTTAAAATTTACATCTGGCTAGGCATGGTGGCTCACCTGTAATCTCAACAGTTTGGGAGGCCAAGGCAGAAGCATTGCTGGAGCCGAGGAGCTTGAGACCAGCATAGGGAACATGATGAGACACTACTATCTCTACAAAAAGTAACAAAAAACATTGGCCAGGTGTGATAGCGCATGCCGGTAGTCCCTGCACTTTGGGAGGCTGAGGTAAGTGGATAGCGTGAGCTCAGCAGTTGAAGACTAGCTTGGGCAACATAGCAAAACCCTGTCTCTACAAAAAATACAAAAATTAGCTGGACATGGTGGCACACACTTGTAGTCCTAGCTACTCCAGAGGCTGAGGTGGGAGGATCGCCTGAGCTGGGGAGGAGACTGCAGTGAGCCCTGATCTTGCCACTGCACTCCATAGTCCAGAGTTTGGGTGATAGAGTGACATTCTGTCTAAAAAAAAAATAAATGAGAATTAGTCAAGTGTGGTGGTGCACGCCAGTGGTCTCAGTTATTCAGGAGGCTAAGGTAGGAGGATCACTTGAATTCAAGAGGTCAAGATTATAGTCAGCCATGTTTGCACCACTGCATTCCAGTCTGGTTGACAAAGTGAGATCTTATCTCAAAAATAAAAAATAATGAGTTCACATTTGCATTAATTAAAATATATTTTTACTTATAGCCATTTCGTAACAGTAAGTATTTCAACTTTTGCCAGCAGATTAGAATCAGCTCTACAAGAACACTGAGTTTTGCCCAGGGCTTTAGTCAAGGCTTGTCTATTTCTAGGGTACTGTACTGTGTTCTCTCTCAAGCCTGTGTTACAATTTTTCCTATTGCTGTAGGAGCTAAATGGTCAGTTACGAGACACAAAGCCACGGCAATATATGTACATTTATCTTCTCCTGACATTTTCACTGTCAATCAGGAGCTCTGGGGAAAAACCTCATGAGTGAAATTTATTTGATTTTCTTTATCATGTAGTAATATTGGAGATAAAAAACTTAATCTGAGCAATGCTATGAAATCACTGCTTTAAACTTTTAATGTGCATTTCTTTCAGGCAGTATTTTCATGGACTGTTCTCTAGGGTTTACTGTTATAGAGAAATGTCTTGAGTGAATAAATAAAAAAACCCTAATATATAGATATATTGGTAAATGTTGAATGAAACTGTGCTAGCCATGTTTCCCTTCAGTTTTGCAGATTGTACCCATGGGTTTTATTGGTTTTAAAATTCATCTTTATGACTGTAGAGGTGAATTCACTTTTGTGCCTTCTTTTTCTGCAGAAGAAATAAAATCATGTGTCTCTATACTAAATTCTTTTTACTGTTCTTTGGTAAGTGTCTTTCATAATTCAGCAGAGAAAAGGCTTATCAGTTTATCATTTATAATGTCTCAATTTTTGTAGCTTTATCTGTTTTGAAATGTTTCTATGTGGGTAATTTGAAGAACACATTCTGTGAGTACAAAACACTGCTATTTTTTTTTCCTAAAGGTGTTATTTAAAATAATCAAATTGCTTTTCCATCTCATCTACCTCATTTTGGAACAAAGAACCACAAATAATGAGAAAACTCTTTATTACCACAATATAAAAGAATAAGAAAAACTTTCCAAATATTATTTTTCTCTTTGACTCTCTCTACTGCCTTTCTGGGATCAAAATAACAACAACAATAATAATAAATCTTATATAGAGAGTAAAAGCCACATTTTTATGTTTGGGGCTTAAGAAAGCTTTCATGATCCTCTGATTTTAATATTATTTTCTAAGTATAGTTTTTAAATGTATCATAAAACAGATAATCAATGCTGATTTTTAATATTTAAATATCAATCTGGATTTATCTCTAAAAGATAAATAATTTACATTTTGAAGTTACAGAGCGTAAGATCTTTACTTGCATTATTTACTGCATACCATTTGGAAATGAATCCATAACTTTGAACTTGAGCTTAGTGCTCATGGCCTGAAAGGAATATTTCTCAACCAGAAAGTGGGGATAATCCTTCCCTCCAGGGGCATTTGACAATGGGCATTAAATAAGTGTCCAGAGACATTTTGGATTGTCGGGGCTGGGGGTTTACTATTGACATCCAGTGGGGAGAAGCCAGAGATGCTGCTAAACATTATAGAATAAAAAGACATATCCCACATGAAAGAATTACATGGTAGAAAATTTCAATAGTGCTGCTGTTGAGAAACATCCTACGTTTCAGTAACTTAAGGATTTTTGAAACCTGAAAGAATAAATAACCAGTTCATGCTATGAATTTTGTTTTCTGTGTTAATGCATGCCTAATAGGGTACAACAGTTTACCTGACAGACGTTTTGGAAATTCCACTAGCATTTATTAACCTGCAATGTACTCTACAATTGTTTACTTTGTTTTCACATGCTTTTGAACAAATACGCCTTGTGAAAAAAATTCTTCTGAGTGGCACGATGAAATAGACAGGAATGAAGATAAACGTGCATTTATGGCTTTACAAATCATGATGTATCCCTAATGCCTTTGGAGAGGATAATTGAGGGTAGGATTTAAGTTGCATTCTTTTTAATCTGCCTTGTATCGGATATAAGCCTTACCTTTTTGAAACAGATGAGCTGCTTTTTGTAATTTTCCACCTGGACCTATGCACCTCAGGAAGTCACCCCATGTGTGTCCTTAGGAAGTCCACACTAGGCAGCTTTCCCTGCTGTGGATGCCTGGCTACTCTGTCTCTGCTGGTTCCCCTCACTGTCAGGTGATACACAGCCTGGGCCTCATTACTCCATGCACATTTCTGCTTCTAGCAAGGGGCAGATTTCTACCACTTTGCCCCAAAGATGCTCTCACTCTGCTTATTGCTGTGAAGATAAAGAAAGGAAAAACAATAACAACAACAAAAAACTATGCTTTTGTCATGATAGTTCGCTTCATTGTTATTTATTTTGTTGATTGAAGACATAATGGGGCCTCAACTGAGTTAGAATAATGTTGGATTAAAGTTGTCATGATACGTTATAAGGTAATAGTCCTCTAAGGAATGTTTGTCTCTAAGGAGGACTTAGAGTTGTCAGGGAACCCAGAGCTTTGCAATTGTAATGAGTACACAGTAACAGATTCCTCAGAATTTAGAGTCCTCCTTGGAGACAAACATTCCTGAGAGGACTACTGTCCTACAATGTGTCACGAAGAATCATTGGTCCTCAGAAGGTTGCCCATGATGGCATACTTTTACCCCCTGGTGTTCCAGACTCAAGAAAGATGACTTTCCATTCCACACAAACATTTTTCTCCCTTGGGCAAGTGGAAGCCTCTGGAGTATTCTTAGGACTGGTTTGAAAATCTGAAACCAGAAAGGCTCAAATGACCACTCTCTTCCAAACTTGAGGGTTCATCTCTGAGCCTGGTCTCCTGGACAGACTCTTTTCTTTCTGCATTAATTAAAATATATTTTTGTATATATTTTTTTGTATATTTTCTTTAGGGTGAATCTAATTCAGGGGCCCCAGCATCATTTCCTGTCACAATGTGCCAACTGCAGCTATACCCTGAAAACCATCAAACTTCTATGCATATTTAGATCTAAGTCTGGGAAGGTCCCACCTCCTCCCCACCCCACAGGTGGCTCCTAAGTGGAGACAAACATTCCTTTGAGGACAACTGTCTTATCATGTATCATGACAGCTTTAATCCAATATTATTCTAACTCAGCCAAAACCCCATTATGGTTTTAATCATCAAAATAAATAACAATGAAGCAAACTGTCATTACAAAAGCATACTTTTTCTTTAACCTGACTGTAACTGGCAATAACAGAACAAAGCTAAACAGAGTAATGTGTTTGGAAGCATGGAGAGGCTTTAGGAGCACACAGCCAATGTATTTTTCAGACTTGAAAATGGTCTGATGTCTCAGGAGAGAGACATAGTGATATCAACAATATTGAAAAAGTTATTACACATATATCTTGAAATATATGTACATATATGCATTTATGCTTTTTATGTATAAATATTTCATTTAAAAACCTGTTCCTGGACAAATGCAACTAAACTTTCTTAACAGAGATCCCAGGTCTGATTCTTCAGGGAACCCAGGGCTTCATAAACAAAATTAGTAAACAGTAAGAGACTCCTTGGAATTTATGTAAAAGAAGATGCAAAAAACACTTTGAGCATTACCTGATACATTCTGGCAGGACTTGTAGATAGTAATTATTACAGTCTAGATTGGTTATTGTCACACAGGTGAAATGCTATGTGAATGTGTACTGTTTAGTAATCACTAGGCAAGAACAAAGCAACAAACATTGAAGCAGTATCGTTCTAGAGGCATAGTAAGGAATTACGTTGAGATGGACCTTAATTGACAAAGTTGAGGATATAAGAGGGTTAGTAGCCTGCGGTAGACTCAAAAATGGCCCACCAAACAGTCCCAAATCCTAATCTGTGGCACCTATGAATCTTGCCTTAAATGAGAAAAGAGACTTTGCAGATGTGATTAAGTTCTGAAGTAAGGAGATTATCTTGCATTATCTGAACTTGTTGGAATTCAAGGATCCCTATAAGATGAAGGCAGCACATCAGATGAGTCAGTATTAGGAGATATTATGAAAGAAGCAAGAGATTGGAGTGATGTGAAAAAGGGCCCATGGGCCAAGAAACGAACACAGGCGGAAAGCTGGAGCAACGGGAAAGCAGTGCTAACTGACCTTTTGCCTTTTACTTGGATTTGTTTTGCAGAGGATGTATTCTTTTGATATTTCACAATAAGTTTTAAATTCTGTATGTGTCCTGCAGCAAAATTTTACCAATTTATTTGGGTGTCCATTTCTATATAAAGACCTTTCTCTTCTTTTGACTCTTAGGAATCTGTTTTGGAGCCAATTAGTCATGCTTTTGAAATCCATGTCTACCATTGATCTTAGACAGCTAACTTAGCATCATTGACTCTTGGTTTTTTAAATCAATAAAATACACATTTTCATAGTTCTCTCTCTCTTTCCTGGTGAATTCTTAAGGATTAAATGAGAGCGATGTAAAACCTCTATATAAATTATTTTTAGTAAACTATTAATTTAGTAGTTACAATATTTAGTAAACTTTTTATTTTAATTTAAGTTCTGGGATACATGTGCATAACGTGCAGGTTTGTTACATAGGTATACAAATGCCATGGTGATTTGCTGCACCTATCAACTCGTCATCTAGGTTTTAAATCCCATATGCATTAGGTATTTGTTCTAATGCTCTCCCTCTCCTTGCCCCCACACCCCAACAGGCCCTCAGTGTGTGGTGTTCCCCTCCCTGTGTCCATGTGCTCTCATTGTTCAAATCCCACTTATGAGTGAGAACATATGGTGTTTGGTTTTCTGTTCCTCTGGTAGTTTGCTGAGAATGATGGTTACCAGCTTCATCCATGTCCCTGCAGAGGACATGAACTCATCTTTTTTTATGGCTGCCTAGTATGCCATGGTGTATATGTGCCACATTTTTTTTTATCCAGTCTATCATTGACATGCATTTGGGTTGGTTCCAAGTCTTTGTTATTGTAAATAGTGTTATAATAAACCTAGTACTTATCACTATATATAAGGATAGCTATTTTACTTGGTACGGCAAAGCCTAAAGATAGTTAGCTGCCTACATTATGGAATTGCAGAGACCCACAGACCTCACCTTTTTAAAGCCACATGATTTCTGTTCCCCTGCTCCCAGTTGAGAGGCAGCATGATGTGAGAGTGATGTGTCTGGGCTCCAAAGGCAAGCTGCTGGCATTCAGATCCTATCTCTTCTATTTATTTCTATCTCAAAAAGTGGTTGCAAAGATTTTGTGAATTGATGCACTTAGATTCCCTGACTTGTTGCTAGTAGTCAGTAAATATTACCATTATCGTTTCTACTGCTACACTAAAGGCATTTTTATCGAGAGTAGAAAAATAGAAAAAGAGAAAGGCCAAAGACACTTAAAAGTGATTTCACTAAGACAACTTGAAATGTTAGCTAAGGGCCCTGCTTCAGTGGAACAACTTTTTCTGTTTTGATTGGTCAGTGTCTGTATGGTTCCCCGTTTTGAATATTCTCAGTATCCTTTGCTCTGTTGTACCAATTTAAATACAGTAGCCCCATCTTATCTGTGGCTGTGGGGATTACATTCCAAGACCTCCAGTGAATGCAGGAAACTTTGGATGGTACAAAACCTTAGATAACATGTTTTTTGCTATGACAAAATTTAAAGTATGAGTTAGACATATTAAGAGATTAACAACAAGCAATAAAAATAGAACAATTACGACAAGATACTGGAATAAAAGTTATGTGAGTGGGGTCTTTCTCTCTCTCTCTCTCAAAATATCTTCTTGCAACTGTTTTCACCCTCCTTTTACTTGTGATCTGATAACTGAGCCGGCTTCTAAGTGACTAATGAGTGAGTAGTATGCACAGAGTAGACATGCTGGACAAAGAATGATTCATGTTCCAGGCAGGATGCTGGGAGATTTTATTACATTACTTAGAGTAGTGCATGACTTAAAATTTAGGGATTGCTTGTTTCTGGAATTTTCTATGTATTTTCAGACTGCAGGCAACTGAAACCATGAGATTCAAAACCACTGATAAAGGGGAACTACTGTGCCTAAAACTTAGAAGGAAAGTGAGCATTTTTCCTCACAGGCTCACCTACTCTGGATATAATCAGTTGTGTCTCATTAAAGATAAAATAAATAAAATATGATAACTATTTTTAAGTTTAGGTCTTTGATAACTACTGAGATTCGACATTTTTAATGCTTCTATCCTGTTTTTATTTCTTCAGTGAATTTTCTGTCCTTGTCAATTGTCCTCTTTCTTGTTGGTAGTTGTGTAGTTTGTGTTGTGTCATTGTTCTAAACTGATTAGCAGGCTCCACTACACTTTGCTAACTTTAATAATAACAATACAAACAATAATGCAATTTACTTGTTACTATGTTCAGATGCTATACATTAGCATTTTGGTTATGCATCATATCAAACTAATGAGGTGTCTACAATTATTTTACTAATTTACATAAAGTAATATGAAGTTATGTAACTTGTCTTGAGTTACAGAGTTGCTAGTATTTGGGGCCTGGACTACAATCCAGGCAATCTGTCCCTACTCTAGTATTTTGAACAATACATATGTTTTTCCACTTTAAGTTGATTTTCTTTTGCATTTTTTTTTACAAGTTAAATTTATCATCTTCCTTTGTGATGACCTTTATTGTATAGTAAAACTACTGATGCACATTACTATATGTATAAAGAAGAAAAACATACTTATTTTTGAATTCTAGGACAATAACCCTTTACCTTTCCATTTTATCTATTTCTATAATGTGTGTTTACACACTCACACAAACACACACACATTTACACATAATGTCATTAAGTTGGATTTCTATTTAATCAGAAAAAATAAGATAATATGAGAATAGAACCATGTTGCTTGTCACTGTGGACATTTTTCATGAACTCTTTGTATCTGTGCATTTGTAAGAGGCTTTATTCTCCATTGTTTCATTATTTCAAATGCAAATATTTCTTCAATGCTGTTTGCATTATCTGAGTAGTGAATCGTTGCTTTAAATAGGCAAAAAGCTCCATCTACCAGAGCTTCAAAGCACATATGACATTCTATTATTTTTTACTTATTCCTCACAACCTACATTATCTTTCTTTCACCATCTTTAAGTATAATGAGTTCCATCTTTTTAACCAGTCTTAATTATTTGCTCTAGTCACAGTGTTATAACAGAAACATTTATGTTGAAAGACATTACTTTACTTCCTAATCATCACACGATGTATATTATTTTATAACCTGCCCTTTTACTGAAAGTTTTTGTTATTATTTTTAATAAATTAGTTGTTATTCATTGTAAAACAGGAAACCACTGAGGTAGTTGTTGCTGAGTATTCTAATGGAAGTCCAAAACTTGGAAATCAAGCTACGCCAGTTTATTCATTCATTAAGGGAGATACTTTGGTCGACATTTTAAACTCAATGTTATATGAAAAATTTTCTATAATTTCCAAGTGAATCACATGAACATATGAACTTTAGGGAATGCTGGGGCTGTAAGTCTCCCTTCTGGACAAAAGAGCTCATTACTCCAGCTGCCAGACTGATGACTTCTGATAGCTCACAGATAAATCATTCTCTAGAAATTAACTTCAGCTAAAGTGAGCTGCCTCCTCACACAAGGTTTTGTCTTAAGCCTTTATCCAGGGGCAGGCTGCATCCAATGACTGATGTAGGGATACCCAGGTACCCTCACCTCATGCGGCAATTCTGAAGGGTCTTTTTTAGTCGCATGGCCTTCCTGTAGGAATAGCTAAGGATGTGTTGCATGCTTCTCAGTTCAGCTTCTCAGTCTGCTCAAGCTTGTTTCTTTAAACACCCAAGTGTGTTGTTTGAAGGACCATGATTTGATAAAATTCCTGCATGTAGATCTCAGATCTTACAGTCTCTTTCTCAGAAAACCTAATAAATGACATTTGGTACCAAGAGAGGTCTCAGGAAGCTTACTGTAAAGTAAAACAATGCTTCGATGCTGCAAAAGTAGCCTAGCACTCTCCTCTGCTTCCTTTTTCTTTTTTTTCCGAGATGGAGTTCCACTCTTATACCCAGGCTGGAGTGAAATGGTGAAATCTCAGCTCACTGTAACCCCTGCCCACCAGGTTCAAGTGATTATCCTGCCTCAGCCTACCAAGTAGCTGGGATTACAGGCACCCACCACCACGCCCGGCTAAGTTTTGTATTTTTAGTAGGGTTTCGCCATGTTGGCCAGGCTGATCTCAAACTCCTGACTTCAGGCAACCCACCTGCCTCGACCACACAAGGTGCTAGGATTATAGGCATTGAGCCACTGTGTCCAGCTGCTTCCTTATAGCTTACATGACAACACATCCAATCCTACTGCAATATCTACTTCCTTCTCCCCTCCAGACCAAAGACTAGGGTTAGGTCACAACATAACCTGGTCAGGGAAGTTCTGGGCCTGCTAAGGGATCAAAGGGACTCTACACAAAAGGAGCTGCAGAACTTAGCCTATGTGTAACAGGAGAAGCCACAAGAGGAGGTATGGAACTGGGTCGTGAGATTACCCAATGTTAGGTAAGAGGAAATTGATTGACAAAAGAGAGATTTCCTATCATACAGGATTTAATGCTTTGGCAATAACTCAGAGATAAAATGTTATCAGGATTTAAATTTGTTCTTTGAAGACGGAAAACACATTGGCTTGCACTAAATTAAAAATGGCAGACTGCTAAGGAAAAGAACACCAAAAGAATAAAAAGATACAAAGTGTGTGTGGTAGGGCAGATATTCTGCGTAAGATAAGAGGCTCCATCAGCTGACTATTGTCTCTGAAAGGGCCTGGGGCCACCTCAAGGGTAGGACACCTACCTTTTTTTTTGTATCTTAGAGGTAAAGAAAGTATAGACAAGAACAGAATCAGCTTTGTTAATATGGATGCTGTCCCTAATGACTGTCAGTATGAGATTCTCTTACAAAGCTGGGTTTTCTGATAGCAGTGAGCTTGATAGGAGTCTAAGATAAGAGATGCCATGTGTTAGGTTCAACTCTCAGAAATAAGTGAAGTGCAGATGTCGTAATAAGCCATCAGGGCAGGGCTCAACAAGCTGATGATTTGTAATTTCCAAAGTAAGCAATATGGACAGCCAACAAGGTATTTATTGATGTACACAACTGGAAGAAATAAAAACAGATAATTATGAGGCTGAAAATGGCCACAAAAATAGAAAGTCTCAATCTTTTGCCCTGTTTCCAGACCTGAGTTGATACCTGAGTCTGCTGAGCAAAGAACAAAGTGGGTTTCTAAGGGGAATCACTCAGCAGCACCTTAGCAGTTCAGGACTGTAGTGGACCCTCCAGACTTTCCCAGCAAACTTCCTACACCAACACCATTTATTTAGGTGGCATTACATTGAAGAAAGGGAGGATATCAAAATATTTCCAAGGCTGTCTGACATAGGGTTCAAGTTGATACTTGGGGACCCAAATCTTTATGAAGCTGTTTTGGTTTCAGTGGAGCAGATTGGGTGCAGGAAATAAATAGGACCCTCACGTAGGTGTGACTCACAGTGGGGTTTTCTCAGATGCCTCAATATGTACTTGGAATGGGCCTTCCAGCGAGTTGAGTTAACAGCAACTGTAGTGGGGGAAAATCCAGGCAAAGGTTCTGAAACCTCCCCACCCCAACTCCTAATTGAGATACTAAACCAAAGCAATATTACAACCTAGGGTGAATGGCCAAGATTGATTACACACATTATTTGGTGTGTGAGGTTGCTCCTGAAAGCTCCAGCCCCATTTCTCTAGACCTCTCACTATTCTGGTCAACTGTTTAATAACCCTAAATAAATCCATCTATGCTTAAATTAACTTGAGTGGAGTAAGTTGTCTGTAATAAATATACCATGAAAATATTACACTCAACATTTTTGTTTCTTCTTTTGCTGAATAACATGTGTCATTTACTAATTCATTGGGCCAAACTATTTGATATATATATATCTCAAATAATTCTATATCTATCAAATAATTCTTTTATTAGAAATTAGAACTGTAGAGATGGCAGTTATAAAGTGCTCTATAAACTTTACAAGTGAGAGTGCAAGAAAATGTTAAAATATATACACAAGCAATTTACTGATTCCCGCTGTGATAAGTGTCACAAGGACAATTACAGACTGTAATAACACCACACACCAGTGGGACCTAATCTAGTCTGAGAACTCAGGGAGGTTGTCAGAGGACTGATATTTAAGCTGAGTTTCCAGATGAGTTCGAGTTGAGCCAAATCAAGATTTGGGGAGAAAGAGCATACCAGGCAAATAAAAAAAGCCCTTACAAAATGAAATTGTCAATGAAAAAGTTACTCATTGCACTAGGCACGATGGAAAACAGCAGAAAAAATGCTGGAGAACAAAAGACACTGTATTCAAGATAAATTAATATATGGGGATTATTTTAATAGATATATAGTTACAGGATTTTTATGTTACTAGGATTTCAGTATGCATTACATCGACATTCTTGCAACAATCATTTGGTGACATATTCAGGGATTACCATTCTCATTTCCCCTTCAATTCAGGGATTACCATCCTCATTGAGTTTCATTGAGGGATAGTGGATGACTTCCTGAAAATCATGACTTGTAAGTTTTCACAAGCATTTGTAAGTTAAGTCTGTTTGCAGGAAATGCATACTTTTTTGTTATAGCACACATAACATTGATATGTACATATCCGTATAAAAGGATAGAGATAGAGAAAAATTTAATCATCCTTTTATAAAATGCTTCTTTAGTTTTTTTTTCCTGCTTTATTTTTTGACTTATGGGGGCAAAATACACATAAAATATTACACGCAATTTATTAATGATTTAATTATTTAAAGAAAAAATTCTTGACACTGCTTTTTAAAGCCTATATTAAAGGGGGTTATAGTAAGTTAGCATTCATTTGCAACTGATTAATTGCCAAAAGCACAAAGCTTAGGTAGGAAAGAAAAGAAATCAGGTAGCTTAGAATAAGAATAAAGGAAATTATGAAGCATGTCTTCAAAATTGACTAAAATATGGTTTATTCATATACGATTGTCTTAAATTAGAATTAATAGCAAGCAGTGAAAAGCAGCAATCTATACTTATGGCAATATTTCAGTGTTTTCGAAAGAGCACAGAATAAACGCAAAAATGTCTTTGAATCTAGTGTTTCATAGGAAGATACATTCTTTTTTTTCTTATTCTTTAACATACTTAATATTTTTGAGAGATAATGTTAATAGTTCAGATGGCTTTTAGATTTTACTCTATACTTCTTATTGTGACAGACTTTTACATCATCCAGTTTGGGGTGAGAATTATCTTGGATAAAGGAAATAGTAAAATCTTCAAATATACTTCTCTGTTAAAGTGAAACAAGGCAAATCAACATCTGTTTTCCAGAAATAAGTGTAATTCTGTTCATGGAAAAAGGAGATGATAATTCGAAAGCAAACACATTTGCTAAAAGAATGTGTTATGACTTTCAGATATGTAAATTATCACTGGCTTGGGCTTTACAAACTTTGTGACATAACCCTTGAGTGTTAAAAATTCAGTTCTGAACTTTTTGTCTAATGCATTCTCTTTACTTTAAAACTTATATACACACTTTTTGGTCTGTCATATTGGGTGAAACTTTTTTTAAATGCAAACATTTAGGAAGTTTTAAGATAAGCTGACAATTTTGTAGTTTCATATTGATTAGAGAATTTTCCTGAAAGAGTTTGAAGTTAAATGATTAGTTACTAATAAAAAAAATTGAAAAGAATTTGTCCTGTTGTCATTCAATTTCCAGAAAACAAATTGGGATTATTCCTACACATGATTATTTTGTTTTCTTATATGGCTAAATTACTCAACTTTTTATGTACTTTGTAGGCATAAGAATGCTCTATTTTCCTTGCTGGACCATCCTCCTCTCTCAATTTAAATCCCATTTCCTCTCTTTGCCCTGATGTACCTCTGTCACATCATGAGAAGAGCTTCCTTCAGCTGGCTGTGGCTTCAATTACAAGCAAGATCCAAGAAGATACAAAACTCAACTGGACAAACACCAGACAATGAAAAGTTAACTCTATATGTATTTAGTGCACATGCATTTAGTAATATGAAGGTGTAGTACTAGAAAAATCTTACCTTTACAAGATAGGGATTTGATTTGCTCAGATTCTATAATAATTCATAGGCTTGAAATCTGAGATAGTAGAAGGAATGCTGAGATTATGGTACAACTTGATACCTTACTCCATCACTTATGGCCTTCTCACTACACACACACACACACACACACACACACACACAAACACCTGTATGGAAATGAAACGTCCTCTGAAATTAAACTCAAATATTGCAATCTCATTATGCTCCATTATTCTCCATGCAAGGAAAAGCACAATATTTAAATGCCTCATTAAGGTTGCTGCTACTCTTTCTCCATGGGTGGGTGGCCACGTAGTAGTTAAGATCAAACAAGGAACCCAGGAAATAACTCCCTTCTGCAGATATCATTTAATGTAAAGATGGAAATGCATTCTGAAGATCCACTCAATGTTAAGAGGGACTAGAGAGTGAGTTCCTTGAGAATGTAATTTTTTTAAGAAAATAGGAAGTGACTAGAATATAATGATCATCACCAGAGGTCATGTGTAGAATAATGACATCACATGGTGTGTGTATTCAGAACATATAATTTTTCACTGAAGAGTTATCAATAATTCTGAAACATACAGTAATTAGAAAAAATAAACATCAGAAATTATCAATTATTTTCTGTATAAAATTTGCTAATTTTGAGCAAAATAAAATTTTAAAAGTATATGAGAGGTGATTTTAGATGTAAAAGTAGTGAATAAATCTTAGTATATTTTTATTTTTGACCCATCCAATTATACTGTCACCACTGATAAACTTTTCAATTTGGAAGTAGATATGCTGAAACAAACAAATAGTGCTACAATTTAAAAACAATTATGGCTCTTGAAATGAGGGAATAATTTTTAAGTTTGCAGTGAAAAATTTGTTAGTGCAACTAAGAGAACACCAAAAAACAAATTAGGATGTTGTATTTGATTTACATAAATGTAACTAATACATTGAAGAGAAATAACATATTTATTAGTTACTCAATCATGAACATGATATTTCTGTGCAGGCCTGGGGCTCTTTATTACATTCATTATTAGAGTTTTACTACTTGTCAATTTTTCCTGTTTATTTTCAACATCTTATATTTTGTAGTAATTTCGCATATTGTCTGAATTTTAATCTTATTTTATTTTCCAGTTGGCTAATGCTTTAGTAAAAAAATGCTATTCATTTTACAGCATGACACTGCTTCTCTTAACTTTGTTAAATTTTCTTAAAATTCTAAATGTTAGGTGATTCTTTTGAATTTTTTATATAAATAAGGAGATAATTAAACATTTTCCTTCTGGTATTTTTATTTTTATGAATCTTACTGTATTGAGAAAGATCTCCAGGTCCATATTAAATAACTGGAAGGATTAAAACAGGTGTTTGACTTACATCCAAATTAAAGACTACATACCTAGTGTTCACAGTAACTTCTATGAATAAACAGTATGTACTCAGTGAAAAGTTATTTCTATTTCTTTGAAATATGTTTATATATATTTTTAAGATTAACTTTTATTTTTAATATTAATATTATTTAAGATTAACTTTTTACAATAATTAAATCTGTTCTTTCTATCAAATTATTTATTTTGTTTTTAATATATTTTCTTGTTATTTTATGTTATAAATGGTTCTTCTTGACATGTTGTAGTATCCTCCTTTATCACTTTGGAAATAAGTATTATGCTTCTTTTAAATTCTTATTTTGTTGGTCCATTAATTTGTGTTTTATCTATTGTCTGGATTAGATTGCTTCCTTCATTTGTATTTTACCTCCCACTTTTAATAAATTGTTTCTTGGACACCTGGTTGGTCCCTCAAAGTAACTTAGAACTATAGTTGAGATCGGTGTATTGGTGAGAGATGGGAGAGAGAATGAAAAGCACATTCTAGGCCTTGGTTTTTCCACCTTCCAGTCAGTTTAAGAGCTTGGAGAATGTTCTTCGACATGGAAAATCACCAGTGTTGCACCGTGGGCTACACCACCTGATGAGCTGTGACTGCACCTGGTGACTCTTCCACCTGCAGCTTTGCTTTCTCCTCACCCCTGCACTGCTCTTTGCCACTGATTCTGCCCTGCATGGTAACATCTTCATCCTTGGGTTATAAAGGGGTCATGAGGAGGAAGGGCTGCTTTCAGCTTTGCTGATGTTTCACTTATGGGCAGGTCTGAGTGGCCAGATGCTACCTATAGGAGGCTGATTAGTGTGTTCTTTTTTCTGTTTTGCAATTAGGATCATGACGGCAGTGACCTGAGCCAGAGTAAAATGATGAAGAGAAAACTGTGCGAATAGCATCTACAATGCAACCTGTCTCTTGAGCGGATCCCTGGCCTTTTTCCCTTGTGATATTACTCATATCTGTCTCCTACACACCAAATTCCAGTGTCTTCTGTCTATCTCGGGTTTCCTTATAGTTTTCTAGGCCTCATTATAATACTTCATGGTTGCATTAGTAAAGGAACCCATATCACACTTCAGTTTGCCATCTTGGCAGGGAAGATATATTGAGTTTTTCACACATAAAATAGTGTTTGGCAATAATAAATTATTTCTGGTGGAATCTGCCCTAATGCTTCACGGGATTAAAAAGGTTTTATTATTTATTTATTTTTCTATTGGATATAACCATCAACTAAAGGGTGATTACTTCTTGGGAATTAGAGGTTGAGAAATTCTACTTAGACTGTATAATGAACTCTAGTGTTGCTTTTAAAAATATAAAACTGTGTTTTCCTAAATATAGAGGCATGTTACAATAATTCATGTACATGAAAAATCTAATAAGATAAAAATCATGATTTGGGTAAGAGAAAGAGAACTCTAATAACAGTTAAAGGGAGAGAAAACTTTGTATTGGCCTATGAGCATATCTGTGCCCCCAGGAAGAATAAGCAAAGTAAAACAACAAGGCAAACAAACAATAAAAGACATAATACCTATGAAGCTCTCTCAGGATCATAAAATAAACACGATTCCAGTAATCTCAATTGCATGCTTTTGTAAAGTCCCCAAATTCTTGTATCCTTTATACATATTTAATATTATAAATGATAATTGAATACAAAGTTTAAACACTACTGCATACAATTAAATAAATAAAAACACAAGAAATGTTAAATGTGAAGACAAGAATAAACCAAAAGTCTTTTCTTAAGAAGTCTCAGAAATTAAAAATACATTTTCACATAAAAGAATAATTTTATAGAAGGAGCATTTGTTGAGAAAAGAAGGTGAAATATGTTAACCACTGGTTCACCATGGAAAGAGCACCCTTTTCAGAACTTGGTGGCTCTGAGAACTTCTTGAGTGTTGGTCTTAGATAAGCTGCCTCATTAATGGAATCTTAGCTTCTTATCTGTAAAATGGGAATCATAGCACATATCTGCTAGCACTGTAGTCTGATTGAAAGAGATAATTTATTTTAAAGTACCAGTTAAAATTCTTGATACTTGTGAAGATTCATTTCCTAATCCCTATGTGGTGTTAACATAAACATTAAATTAAATTATGTTTCTACTACTAGCAAGATTGATGGGAAAAAATGACAGAGCTAATGAAATAACTTTCCTACAAGAGATATTTAATGAAGCTATAAAGCTATTTCACTACTTCACATCATTTTATCGGTGTAGACGTGTGGTTGACGTAGAACTTTATATCAAATTACTGCCCTCTTATATACTGTATTCATTTTGTAGTAAGTAAAAAATTAGTTTTTAAGTAATTTGTGGACCTATTTCTTGTCGTTATTAGGCTAAATTCAGCTCAAACCTTTCCGTTAAATATTCTTATTTTTTACACTTATCCTAATCAGCACCATTCTGATTTTTCATCCAAGGTCCTGACAGTCGCATCTTTCTTTCATTAATTCCCACGTTTATCCATCACATGATATCATCTTCAACTTAAAACACTACAGCACAGCAAAGCATAGAAATGATTACTGCATTATTTAAAAGTTCATGCATAATTATTGGACTCCATTATAATGCTTATGTTGATCTTAAGGCAAAAAAAAAAAAAAGACTATGCTTTAAGTTTTAAATTGTATTCACCTTGCTTCATCTGCTGAAGGTTATACATTGTATTAAATAACGTAGCCTTTTTTTTTCATTTCCTTATAAAATAATTGCTAATTGAAACAGTGGCAAGTACAGTAGCATCATGTTAAGGAAAATAACAAAAACTCAATTGTCTCTTAAAAAGAGCCTTCTAGAATGTGGCTGGTATAACAAATATAGGTCATTCAAACTAATCTTCGGTCCTTGCTCCACTGCTTCTGCTCATTCTCTCATAAAATTCTCACTGTTAATATCATAAGTCCTAAATGTAGCCTGATGAGTAGATACAATTCATAACACCAACTGAATTAACTGTCACACCTACATACTGATTTGTGGGGTAGCAGTTCTGTCCTGTAACCTGGCTTTTGCCTTCTTTCCTATTAGTTTCAGAGGTTGTGACTTTTAGACAAAAGTACTATCAATAATCTTAGTAATGACACCGAATGCTGACAGAGAGAACATCATATTTCTGTTAGAGGGGATAGCTGTGGACTTGCCTTATGAAGTTGGCCTTAACCATGTCACCACAGGAGAGTTCTCTTGAGAAAAAACACAACACAAACCTGTAGAAGAATTTCAATTTACTTAATTCTTATTTGATAATGTATTTAAAAATAAAAGCGATTGCCATTCTAACTGTCATAAGATGGTATCTCAATGTGATAAGGATCTAAAACTAGAAATACCATTTGACCAGGCAATCCCATTACTGGGTATATATCCAAAGGATTGCAAATCATTCTACTATAAAGACACATGCACACATGTTTATTGCAGCACTGTTAACAATAGCAAAGACTTGGAACCAACACAAATGCCCATCAATGATAGGATGGATAAAGAAAATATGGCATATACATGCCATGGAATACTATGTAGCCAAAAAAAAGGATGAGTTCATGTCCTTTGCAAGGACATGGATGAAGCTGGAAACCATTATTCTCAGCAAACTAACGCAAGAACAGAAAACCAAACACTGCATGTTCTCACTCATAAGTAGGAGTTGAACAATGAGAACACATGGACACAGGGAGGGGAGTATCACATACTGGGACTTTTTGGGGGTAGGGAGGCTAGTGGAGGGATAGCATTAGTAGAAATACCTAATGTAGATGACAGCTTGCTGGGTTCTAAAATTTCTCTTCTCTTTTGTTTGGAGCTGAAGAAAAAATAGCTAAATAATTCAAGCATAGCATAGAGTCCTAAAATATATCTCTGTGTTCTATTTGATAACATCCTTCCGTTCTTATTTCCTGACAACTCTTTCCCAAAAAGTCTTTCAAAATTAGCCATCAGGGGAACAGAACAAAACAAAACTTGGAGTGCCAATGGCTCATCCCATTTTGAAATATTACAAGCCCCTTCTCATCACAAAGTGGATTTATAAAACATAAATAACATTTTCGGGGCTGTCACAGCAAATGACAATATTTGCAGACTGACTGATAAGACAGTCAAAAGGTTGGCCTTCCAGAGCCATTGAAACTAAATAAATCGTTAAGTCCAAGACCCCAGCTGGAAACACAATGAGTCAGGCAGTGACAGTACTCTAAAAGGAATCTGCAGTCACTCTGTGAAGTCTGACTCACCCACATCTGCACTATAGGGAGGTGTAGATGATGACACACATCTGGGTGGAGGTACCTGGAAGGGGTGTGGTCACTGCAATATGCTGGAGCCACAGAACAACCAGAACAGAGACCATAAACTCATGGAGCTTAATACTAGAAGGAATCTTGGGGATTCTCCAGCCTCAGTCTTTCCTTTTACAGCTGAGACAAGAAATATTGGGAGAAGCTAAGTCACTTGCCTGAGATCAGAGAGTCAAATGGGAGACACTAACTAAACTCTGCGTTCCTGTCTTAGGCAATTCTTTGCTCAGGTAGCCACAAAACATGCAATTGTATCTCCCCCCCTCCATTTTCTAGCATAATTCAATACAGTTAAATATTGAATTAGTATATTTTTCTTCTGAACATATGCAATTCTCTAAGTGGACAATAGACAGTCTTGTATTACCTAAAAACAGGGATAGGGTCTGAGAAATGTGTTGTTAGGTGATTTTGTTCCTGTGCAAACATTCTAGAATGCACTTATGCAAACCTTGATGGTATAGCCTACTACATACCTAGGCTATGTGATGTAGTCTACTCTTTCTAGTCTACAAACCTATGCAGCATGTGACTGCACTGAATACAGCAGGCACTTGTAATGCAATGGTAAGTATGTGTATGCATAAACATATCTAAACATAGAAGTGTTACAGGAAAGCGTGCTATAAAACAAAGTGGTACACCTGTCTAGGGCACTTACTTACCATGAATGGAGCTTGCAGGATGGAACTTTGCTCTGGTTGAGTCAGTTAGTGAGTGCTAAGTAAACGTGAAGGTCTAGGATATCACTGTACCTTCTGTAAGCTTTATATATACTTTACACTTAGAGTACAATACATTTATTTAAAACATTTTTCATATTCATAATAAATTAACTTTAGCCTGCCATAACATTTTTACCTTATACAATTTTTTTTTTTTTTTTTTAGCTTTTTGACTCTTTGGTAATAGCACAACTTAAAACACAAACACATCGTACAGCTATACAAAAATAGTTTCCTTATTTTATAAGCTTTTTTCTATTTAAAAATATGTATTTGCTTATTTTCACTTTTTAAATATGTTGATTTAAAAATGAACACACACATTTGCCTACAGCTACGGAGTCAAGATCATCAATATTACTGTTTTCTCCTTCCACATCTTGTTCTCCTAGAAGGCCTTTGGGGGCAATAAAACACATGGGATAGTCATCTCCTATGATAACAATGCCTCCTTCTGAATACCTCCTCAAGGACCTACCTGAGGCTGTTGTGCAGTTAACTTAAAATATATATATATATATATATATGAAGTATGCTCTAAAGTAACAATAAAAATTAGGATAATAAATACATAAATCAGCAACATAGTTGTGTTTATCATTGTATTAGCCTATTCTTACATTGCTACAAGGAAATACCCAAGACTGGGTAATTTATAAATGAAAGAGGTTTAATTGACTCACAGTTCTGCATGGCTGGGGGTGCCTCAGGAAACGTACAATCATAGCGGAAGGGAAAACAAACACATCCTTCTTGACGTGCCTGCAGGAAGAAGAGGTGCCATGCAAAGGAGGAAAAGGCCCTTATAAAATCACTACATCTTGTGAGAACTCAGTCACTTCATGAAAACAGCATGGGGGCAACTGTCCACATGATTCAATTACCTCCCACCAGGTCCTTCTCATGACATGTGGGGATTATGAGAATTACAATTCAAGATGAGATTTGGGTGGGGACACAGTCAAACCACATCAATCATCATCAAGTATTATGTGCTGTGCATAATTGTATGTGCTATATTTACTTTTATTTTTTTTCATTTTGATCACTGAGACTCGCTCTGTTGTCCAGGCTGGAGTGCTGTGGCACAATCATAGCTGACTGCAGTCTTGAGCTCCCTGGCTCAAACAATCCTCCCACTTCAGCCTTGTGAGAAGCTGGGACTACAGGGAAGCACCATCACACTTGGCTAATTTTAATCTTTTTTTTGTGTGTGTGTAGATGGTCTGTGTTGCCCAGACTGGTCTTGAACTCCTAGCCTCAAGTGATCCTCCTGCCTTGGCCTCCCAAAGTGCTGGAATTACAAGCATGAGCCAGTGCACACAGCCTCCTATGACTGGCAGTACAGGAGGTTTGTTTACACCACTGTCACTAAAAACATGTGAGTAACGAATTAAGCAGCAATTTTTTTTTAGGTCAGAAGACATGTGAGAATAAGTTCTAAACCAGAATATTTGGTAAGAAAGGAGTACCAGTGAGGATACAAAAGAGTCTCACAACTGTGTCTCCCTACAATTCTTCCAAAACTAATTGACACTGGATACTCAATTCAAGCATTGATCATAAAGAAGTGATGTCATAATCTCTCTATTTATATTCCCTTAACATTTGGACCAAGGAAGGTGTGGTGGATCCATTGTAGGGTAGCCCTGTGTGCCAGGAGGTATGGTATTCAAGCTCTTGTATAAATCCCTTCCTGCGACTATGAGAGAGAGCTGTGACTCAATTCTAATAAATGGAATACCATAAAAGGGACAGGATGTCACTTTTGTGATTACATTAATAGAATGTAACATTCCTCTTGCCAGTAGATTCAAGGAAGGAAGCTGCAACAGTGGGAGGTACCCTATTGAAACACCCATATATCAAGTAATTGTGGGAGGTTGGCCTGCAGTCTAGAAGGAAGTATATCCAGCCAGCCTGGTGAGCATGGCGGAGGAGACTCAGAGCTGGACAATAGTTTGATCGTAGGTTTCTGAGAAACCCTGTAGCAGTTGTTGTAACTAAGGCATGCTTGGACTCCTGATCCACAGTACCTGTAAGATAATAAACGTTTGTTGTTTTCAGTCACTAACTTTGTAGCAATATGTAATGAAACTCTAGGTAACAAATACAGATGGGTAAGTAATAAATATGTGTTTGATAACCAGTAATGATATAAAGACCTATTCAGAAGAACAAAGCTCACAAGTTCCACAGGTGTAATCTAAAATTTAGCTTACAACTCTATAATTTGTACTTAGGAGAGAATAAAAAAATACATTCAACTAGAAATATTTGGAAACCTCTTTTTTGGGAATTGATGTATAGAAATATGTACATTTTTATCTTTTATCAAATGTACTCCTGTCCATACAAACTGGAATACACTAATGGTAAAACAGCTTTGATGAGATGCCAGGAGTTCACAATGAACATTTTAGAAATAAACTTCTGTATCTAAAAAACTATTGCATACAATTAATTTTTTCAAAATACAAAAATTCATATGGCTACATTTTTGTTAATCATATATAAGGCCCTAATTAATTCTGTTATTTGAGATAAGTTTAAATGCACACACATACACACACACATGCAAACACACAACCCTGAATCAAATTTAGAAAGTCAAAAAACAATAGATGTTGGCATGGATGTGGGGAAAAGGGAACACTTATTCACTGCTGGTGGATATATTAATTAATACAATCTTTATGGAAAACAGATGGAGATACCTTAAAGAGCTAAAAGTAAATCTACCATTCAATCTAGTAATCCACTACTGAATATCTACCCAAAGGAAAAGAAGTCATTATGTGAAAAAGACACTTGCACATGTATGTTTGCAGGAGCACAATTCACAGTTGCAAAGATGTGGAATTAACCTGTGTTCCCATCAGCTAATGAGTGGACAAAGAAAATGTGATACATATTCACCGTGGAATACTACTCAGCCATTAAAAGGAATAAGATAATGTCTTTTGCAGCAACTTGGTTGGAGCTGGAGGTCATTATTCTAAGTGAAGTAACACAAGAATGGAAAACCAAAAAATATGTGTTCTCACCTTTAAGTGGGAAAAATACTATGAGTACACGAAGGCATACAGAGTGATATAATGGACTTTAGAGGCGCAGAGGAGGTGGGTGGGAGGGGGCCAGGGATAGAAACTATATATTTGGTACAATGTACAACACTCAGGTGACAAGTGCACTAAAATCTCAGAATTCACCACCAAATAATTTATCCGTGTAACCAAAAAACCACTTGTACCCCAAAAGCTATTGTATCTCCCAAGATTCCCCAAAACACGTATATCACAAATGCAATTGAAATTAAAAAGGAATAAAGCTGTAAAATGTAAAAAATAAGTGAAAAAAATGACATAGAAGGGACATGAAGTCATATAAAGACTCAAAGTTTGAATGAGGTTTGTTTTTATACTTCAGATTCTCCCCTGCCTAGAGCTTTGTTTCTCTTCTTGAATAATTTAGGAACATTTTCTCTGTTTCTTTTTGTAACTTTTGATAGTCTGCTCTTTTGCTTTGATGGATAACGTGATTTTACACGGTCCACATCCTGCATCGGGAATGAGAATAACTAAAAGAGGAGTCCTCTTTTTCATTTGTTTCATATTATATATGAGATATACTAATTGTCTGTCATGTTTCCTGTCAAAAGTATCATGTGTCAATTTAAGTGAAAGAGTCAGGGGTTAATAATCTCTATTGCATGTCCTTAGAGCTGCTTGGCAAGAACAAATCAGCAGACAGTTCCAGTTGACCTGCTACACGGCTTCACTTCAGTGACTAGGTCCTAACTCGATTTTCACAAACGTCCTGAGTGTCCACAGCAGGTTCTGCAAAATGAGATCCACTTGTGCATGTCCTCTGCTTCCCACAGGCGACTGAAAATAACCCAGCATGGGGAAACTTCTAAAAACTGATTGTAAATACAAATTACACCCACAGCTGTCCCCTATCCTCTAGATCTTTCCTGAGACAGTTTGTGTAGTTCTAAACTGTGACAGGTTCAATTAACAACATGGAAAAATAAACAGTATCAAAAAAAAAATGGGCATGGTGGCATCAAACCCTCAATTTAAATCAAGAGGAATTTATTGAAATTAGGCATGATTATAAATTATGCATTTCTTTAGAATAAGTACTTATATACTCCTTTTTTTTACCACCTGAATATCTTAAATTGCAAATTAGACGGCAAACATCTATTTATTAAGCACCTATAACTTGCAGATGTTGCTTCATACTGAAATGCCTATGTTATTTCCAGTGTTTTCTGCCAGCTCTCTATGCCAAGGCATTGCAAGGATGCCCAAAAATATAGTGCTGAAAGATGTTGATCCTTTTTCTTTACCGAGCAGTTATTAAGCATAACTGATGAAAAATAGATCATGGGTCATAACTAAACTTATGAACTGTTATTTTTATAGAAAACGTATGTTTATCTTGCTACTTTTAGGGAGACTTTAACCTCTCAATATGTTGATTCCAAGAGGATAAGAAATATATATTAAATACAATTTTTATACAGAAAAACAATGTAATAACTAGGCAATATTATGAGAAAAGCAAAACATACGAGATTTCTCTTCTGATTATGTTATGCATTTCCTTCATCTTGCTTGACAAAATAATATTCTGTACATGTGTGCTTCTCCGTAACTTAGACAAGATTTTCACATACATCAATTGATACACTCATCACAACAAAATCCCAAGTTAGGTATTTGCAACCTTCCAGATGGGAACATGGAGATTCTGATGTTTCATCCAAGATTAAAAAGCTTCTGAGAACCACTGTGAGTATAGACACTCATGCCTACTAACTCAAGGCTTATCCATGATGCCACAGATGACTTCTTGTTTCTTTTCTCCACTTTGAATGTTTTCATTTTTGGTTATATAATTCCACCTAATGTCTGGGAATGCTCCATGCTCCTAACTACTCATCCTCTATACACAAAGTAAATAGTCTCTTGTCATGAGAAAAATGAATTATATTAATTTATTTTTTATGCAACGAAGATTTGCTTTAGGACATTTATTTAAATTATAAATAATAGATCTAGGGAGGTTCAGTAAAGTGTAGGGCTAAGGTCTGCATGGCTGGAAGACTGGATATATTCCTTGAGATACAGAAATTTCTCTTTCATGTTGGGCCTATCCTATGAAGTCATACAGTTATACTGGGACCCAAGACTGGGATAAGTTGAGGACCCTGATCAATAGAAATTTATGGTAACAGAAACAGAAGCATGCAAAGTGGCATTGCTATTTACTGAGATTGCAAAACTCTCATGTCTCAGACATTTCTTTCAGTGAAGCAAAAACAATAGAATTTTATATATGGTTCAGAATATTTTATTTTGCTATGGAAGTATAATTTTTAACCCAAAAGAAAAAAATATTTTCTGCAGACTTCATCTTCAAAATGTTGTTCATTAAGTGAATGAAATTTTATTAGATTGGAAATTGAGGCTTCTAAGAAATTTAAAATGTTAATCCAATTTCTTATTGGATTATAAATAAAATGGTATTCAAAGCTATAACAAGCATGTCTCTAGAGATGTTCCCAGTTGTCCCACCTGGTCTACAACCTATACAGTCAGAAGTTAAACTATGAAAGGTTAATACTCGTACATTTTAATAGAAACAGGAGAAAAAGTCATAAAACATGCATAATAGAAAGCTTTTCCCCACCACCAGAAATTTATGTTCAAGACTAAATTAGTTTCTTATAAATTATGCATAACCTTTATGATGTTAGCAAAAATGTGGAACAAACTATTCCAATATTGTTTCTAGTGGAAATTCTATAGCATTTTTAAAAATGACTGTATTCACTTTTATCAAAACCTGTAAAAAGATAATATAACTTAATCATTTATTTTTGTTTAGCCTTTTTTTCACAAGAAATTTATATTAACGTAGCAATTAAAACAATGTGAACATTAAATCAGTACTTTTTGTATTACCTTTAAACATTTGTCAGAGATATTTCCAGAACTCCAGTGACTCTACTGTCACTATTGGTGACTGGTAGTTGCCTAACCTCTAATAACAGGTAAAAATGATGGTCAGAGCAGAGGTAGAGACAGTAATTTGTAATTTAGAGCAAGACAAAATCTGTGGACTACATGCTTTTGGCCTTTCTGTTTTCTCCATCTGAAAAATACTCATATAAATGAAACATGCATGTGGTTTTATGGTGTTATAAATCCCTGCTGGAGACTATGTGATACACAGCACTTTCCTGCATCTTCATAACTTTCTCTTTCTATTAAGATATTTGAAATATACCAGTTGTGGTGAAATATGCATTTTCATGTATTGCTTCTAGAAAAACAAATTGCCAAAAACTTTCTAAAATATAGTTTGAAGCATGTAACATGAACTCATAAAATGTTTATATCCCCTAGCCAAATAATTTTCTTTTTAAGGTAAAAAAATTACACACACACACACACACACACACACACACACACACACAGAGGGAGAGAAAGAGAGAGAGAGAGAAAGAGAGAGAGAAAGAAAGAAATTTGCCATACCTATGCAACAATCTTGCATGTTCTTCACGTGTACCCCAAACCTAAAATGCAATAAAAAAATTTAAAAAAATTGAACAGCTAAAATGTCCAACAAAGGATAATTAGTTACAATAAATCTATATTTTAGGATACTACACAGGGGGGTTGCATAAGTAAGAAAGAAAAACAGGAAATCCTGGACCTTTCTTATCCTCATAGACTCAACAATTCAATAACAACACACAGAAGCATTACCTTTGTGAAAAATCCAGGAACAAGTTGAGAGATTCCTGCATCTCGAGTGAGAATCCAGTCACATTGAAGCCAGTATAAATTATTGAGATGCCTTCTCACCATAAGCCCTATCCCAATAGAGCTTCCAGCTCCTCCCTGGAGATGGAAAGAAAGGACTGGACAATACGTCCAATATTATAGTTTCTCTGGTGGCTGCTTAAGGCGCTGGCTTCTGTCCTGAGGAGCTGATGGGATTGGGAAAAACTGTAAATGCTGGAGTAGCGGCACAGAGAGCAAAGAAAATGTATAGACTAGCATGAAATCTTGGGAAGATACCCAGAATCTCTGGTCAAGCTGATAATTTTATTTCATACTAGGCTAGTCTGTGAAGACTAGGAGTGTTGGGTAATTTCTTTAATGTCCAGGCATTAACTTAAAACATGAAGGAAACTGAAGAAAGGGTACTATGTTTCAACTACAACAAAAATAAGATAATCTCCAGATATGGTTCCTAGCATGGAGATATGTGATTTAACTGACAAAGAGTTCAAAATTATAATCATAAGGTTGCTTCAAAAGATCAGGAGAATGATTGATAAAGAAAACAATGAAAGAATAGCGATAAATATGTTTTAAAAAATATAAAAGACGTACCAAACATGAATTATAGGACTGAATTATTACAGAGTTTCAACAGCAAACTAGATCAATCAGAAATCAGAATACGCAAAACTGAAAGACAGGTCATTGGAAATCAAAGAAAAATGAGCAAACATTTTGAGACAAATGAAAACACAACATATACAAACAGGGCAGAAACATTACTTAAAAAAAGTAAACAGTAATAAATGCCTACATTAATAAAGAAATATATCTCAAATAAACCTAAATTTATGCTTCAAGGAACTAGAAAAACAAACAAACTAAGTTCAATGTTAGGAGAAGAAAATAAATAAAGATTAGAGCAGAGATGAGTAAAATAGGAAAAAGAAAAAAATTAACAAATGTGAGTTGCTTTTTGGAAATGATAAACAGAAATAGCAAACTATTGGCTAAATATAGGAAAATATAGGGAAGACAAACAAAATTGGAAATAAATGTCATCACAGAAATTAAAAGGCTTGTAAGAGATTACTATGAAAATTATGAATTGGATAATGTAGAAGACATGAATAAATTTCCTTATGTACCTTTCTATTATATTTACAAAAGCTGAATCAAGAAGAAATAGAATATCTGAACAAATCTACAATTATTAAGGGGAAGGAACCAGTAATCGAATATCAAATTCCTCCTAACAAATAAAAAAGTAAATGACAGGATGAATTCACTTGTTAATTCTACCAAGCATTTATAAAATTAACTTCAATCCATTTACATCTCTTTGAAAAAAAATGATGATAATGAAATACTTTCAAATTTATTCTATGTCCAGCATAACCCTGAAAACGAAGCCAGCCAAAGATGCCACATTAGAAGAAAACTACAGACCAATATCCCTGATAATCATAGATGCAAACTTTTTCAATGAAATACCAAGAAATCAAATGCAGCAGCAGATTAGAAGGGTTAATAATATTTGAAAATGTCCATATTGCCTAAAGTGATTTATAGATTCATTGCAAACTCTAGCAAAATCCCTATGGCATTTTTTAAAGAGATAGAAAATCAATTCTAAAATTCTTATGGAATTAAAAATTACATCAAATTGTTAAAATAATACTAACATATCTGGAAACATCACACTTCCTGATTTCAAAATATATTACAAAGCCATAGTAATTAAAACAATGTGGTCCTGGTATTAAAACGTATAGATAAGTGGGTAGATAGATAGATCGATCAATAGAACAGAAACCAAACCACATATATATGATCAACTAATTTTTGACAAGGGTGGCAAGAATACACAATAGAGAAAGAATAGTCTTTCCAACAAATGAGAAAACTAGATATCCAAACACAAAAAATGAAATTGGAGACTTGCCCTATGACATATTTTTAAAAATTAATTTAACATGGATGAAGGACTTAAACATAAGATGTGTAACTGTAAAAGTCCTAGAGTTAAATATAGGAAAAAAGCTTCATGACATTGGTCTTGTCAATGATTTCTTTGATGTGAAACATAAAACACAGGCAACAAAATGTAAAGAAGACAAGTGGGGCTACATCAAAATGGAAAAGCATCTGCTCAGTAAAGAAAGCAACTAAAATCATTCAAAGGCAACCAGTAGAGTAAAATAAAATATTTACAAACCATATATCTTATAAAGTGTTTACATCCAAAGTAGAAAAATAGCCCTTTTAGCTCAATAGTGAAAACAAAACAAAACCACAAGTAACCAAATTAAAAAAATGGACCAAGGAATTGAATATACATTTCTCCAAAGAAGACATAGAAATGGACAACAGGTATATTAATAGATGTTCAATACTGCTAATCATCAGCAAACTGCAAATCCAAATCACAATTATTTATCAACTCACATTTGATGGATGGCTAGTATCAAAAAAGAAAGGATAGCAAGTGTTGACAAGAATGCGGAAAAAGAGGAAACCTTTGTACAATGTCGGTGGAAACTTATACTGATGCAGCAACTATGTAAAACAGTATAATGGAATATTATTCTACCGCAAGAAAAAACACCGTTAAGCCTGGAGGATATTAAGCTCAGTGAAATAAGCCAGTTGCACAGGACAGATGCTGCATAATTCCACTTCTATTAAGACATACAAAATGAACATAGAGAAGCAGAGAGCAGAATGATGGTTGCAAGGTGCTGATGGATGGGGGAAATGGAGCCTTGCTACTCAAGTGTATGAAGTTTCAGTTTTGCAAGATAATTAATTCTAGACATTTGCTGTAAAATATTATGCTTAATAGTTATATATATATATATATATATATATATATATATAATTATATAACCATTGTTATAATGCTATAGTTAGCACTGCTGATTATATACTGAAATATTTATAAAGATGGTAGATCTAATGTTAAGTGTTCTTACCACAATAAAGAGGATACTAGGTAGTTGCTAAAACCAATGGTCTCAAATAATATTTATATCTTTTTGGAAAACATTATAGATAAAGTTTGATATTTTAAAATCTGGTTGAAGAAGATGTATAATGAATATAATTCTTTCTTAAAAATAGAAGCACTAACAACCAAATGTAATTGTCATTTGATGGTAAAATATCAGGTATTTTCTCCTATTTTCTTTTGTTATTTTCTTGTTTTCGGCAATAAACTGTTAAGAGTCATTTTTTTTAAGATTAGAATGCACACTGGGTTATATGGATGAAACGAAAGGTTTTATTTTAATATTGCCTCCTTAATATGGTGTAAAATGTAGAATATGAGTAAAATGGAATTTATTTTACTAGGCTATGAATGTTGTCTATACTTTTTCATGTCATGTTGCTTTAAGTGTATCTAATTAGAAATTATTTAATTTTTTGTTGTTGTTGTTTACAATGAACACAGTCACAGAGTCCGGTGACTTTAGTACACTTCTCTAGACTTCGATTTTTTTTTTTTTTTTTTTATGCCTGCACCAAGCTCCATGATAGTAACTGCACAGGGGAAAAACAATTTAATTCTAAAAGGAGAAAAAAATATTTTCTCTAAAGGCAAGGCCATTTGCTCTAGTGGATGAACACAATTTTGCAAAGTCCTTTCTGTTTCTGGAAAGGGTTTTATTTATTTTTGAAGAAATAATGTGGCAATTTAAAATCTGAAGAGGTTTGTTGTTTCAGTTCAGTTGTGAACTAAATTTGATGAGTACGATGGCGTTACAGTTCTAGACGTGGAAAATTGTGTGTTGCTCCAGGAGAGAGGAGAGCTCCAGTCGTAATTTGATGCAGTAGTAGATGATGTAAAATCACCCAAATTTTTCCTTCCTGCAGATGGAACAGACTTGGGCATTTTCAGTTCAAGTGTTGCTGTCTACATGAGCCGCTGGAACACCACATAGATGGAATTAGAATGGCAGAATCCCTTCTGCCTCACCCACACAAAGCTACTCTTCGCCATTAATTACAGTAATTTGAAAGCTACATTTTATTTTGTTAGGTTTCCTTTTACAAACATACTGAAACCAAATAAATGTTTATAAAAATATTAATTTCCAGGACTAATTTTGAAAATCTAATTTAGTAAGTTAAACTTGAGACCTGGAAATTTGTTGTTAAAAGTTATTTCTGTGATTTTTTTTTTTTGATAAACTGAAAATATAGTGCTGGAACATGTTTAAAACTCAGCATCAGCTATTTATTAAGTGATACTCCACTAACGTTATCTGCAATTTCTCAATAAGGTTTATCTACTTTTATCTCACGTGTATAAAAAAAAGAACAATCTAGAAGCATAGCATTTGATTGTTGACGTTAAGTATATTTTGCATTTAAATTTAAAGCTGTTGCACAGTTTGGTTTTCCTTATACGTTTGCATTTTTTACAATTTACAATTGCCTATACTATTTTTCGTTATTCTCTTTTTAGAAAACCAACCCTAAAAACTGAGGAAAAATTAAGCACCACACATTATAGCTGTGAATCCCACTCTGATCCCAGAGCATTTTCCATTTTTGTCTAGGATTACAAGTCTAGCACTAAGTTTAATAGTATTTTTTTCCTCTTAAAGTAGCTTTCACTAATATACTTTCAACAATGCTAAAAGAGAGCTTTTAAATGTTCTTGCTACAAACAATGATAAATATTTGGAGTGCTAGGTATGCTAATTAGGGCCTGAGTTAATTGCTCCACAATATACAAATGTATTGAAACATTACATTGTATCATTATACCCATAAATAATCAAAATTACTATTTGTCAATTAAAAATAAACTAAAACTAAAAAACAATAGCTCTCGCAACTGTATATTTTCTCAGTACAAGCAGGGGATGCATCTGAAGCTTGGAAGAGGCCACTGCTTGTCTAACTTTGCAACGGAAATGATGAGCTGGGATTCCAGACAAGGCAATATCAGCTTAGAGTTTCAGAAACCACTCTGCCTTTATTGCTTTTTGTTCTGGAGCAGACGGGAGAAACTGCCAAAAAGAAAATGATTTCTTAAAAATGCCCATCGATGATGGGGAAATGCAGGGAAAATGTGGTACATATACACCATGGAATATTATGAAGCCATCAAAAACGATGAGTTTGTGTCCTTTGTAGGGACATAGATGAACCTGGAAACCATCATTCTCAGCAAACAGACACAAGAGCAGAAAGTCAAACACATGTTCTCACTCATAGGCGGGTGTTGAACAATGAGAACACATGGACACAGGGAGGGGAGCACTACACACTGGGGTCTGTAGGGGGGAAATAAGGGAGGGACAGTGGAGGGTGAGGAGTTGGGAAGAGATAGCATGGGGAGAAACGCCAGATATAGGTGAAGGGGAGGAAGGCAGCAAATCACACTGCCACGTGTGTACCTAAGCAACGATCTTGCATGTTCTTCACATGTACCCCAAAACCTAAAATGCAATAAAAAAAAAAGAAAAAAAATTTGTTGGTTGAATGAATTAATGAAAAAGTCTTAATGAAAACTCTAAGAAAACTTAAAGGTGAACATGTATTACACCTATTGACTCTAGTGAAAAATCTTTCAAAATGGTGGTATCACACCACATTTTCTATGATTACATTTCAAAAACACCCATACCTTATATTGGAAGAGTTTATTGTGACATCTGCTATGTCACATGTGTCACATGGATGATTAACATAAACACACACACACACACACGTGTATATATATATATATATATATATATACACATATGTAAAATGGAATTTTACTATGTTAACTTGATGGAGCTCAGAATTCATAAATACATCTAAATATTTTTGCCTAATTCGACAACAGTGGGACTTCTTTAATAGCACTTTAATACACTAAAGTGACAGTTATTAAAGTATAGATGACCCTACCTCTATTAGACCTTTCCATTATATAAAAGTTTGCAAAATCGTGCATAATTCAGTCAACAAGAGTGAAAGGAAAGAGTAAGAATCGGCAATCTAACATTGGTTGGATGCTTGTTCTATGAGATTTTTTCTGGGCATGGTGGTTCATGCCTGTAATCCCAGCACTTTGGGAGGCCAAGGCGGGTGGATCACTTGAGGTCAGGAGTTCAAGACCAGCCTGGCCAACAAGGTGAAACCCCACCTCTACTAAAAATACAAAACATTATCTGAGTGCATTGGCAGGCACGTAATTCCAGCTACTCCAGAGGCTGAGGCAGGAGAATGGCTTGAACCTGGGAGGCGGAGGTTGCAGTGAGCTGAAACTGTACCACTGCACTCCAGCCTGGGCAACAAAGTAAAACTCTGTCTCAAAAAAAAAAAAAAAGATTTTTTAATACTATTTACCTCTATTTACTTCAGACATGAGAACTAGTTATGCCCAAAACATTTTACAAGCAGAAAAACTGAGGTAAGAAGGGCCTAAGTTTTAAAATTGTGTACCAAGTTTCATTAGTGTCAATGTGGTTTTCATCCACTTCCCTAAGTTACATCTTAACAGTCATTGCTCTCAACAACATTATAATGTTATTCAAAATAATTTTCCGGATTGGAGGTGGGATATGACTTTATTTTGCTCTTTTTCATCTTAATGTGTGTATATAAACATACATTTTGCCATAAAGATATAGACACTTCTTCATAACTAAAATCTAATCAGTATCCCATTGATAGAAACATGAAAATCACACTCAGCACTCTTAGTTGCTAATCACTGTGAGTCCCTGTGCTGATATAACCCAGTGGTCTTCAGAAGTGTAAT
The DNA here is from genome assembly GCF_009761245.1 of Sapajus apella. Classification (NCBI taxonomy): domain Eukaryota; kingdom Metazoa; phylum Chordata; class Mammalia; order Primates; family Cebidae; genus Sapajus; species Sapajus apella. The sequence goes on along the minus strand of NW_022436970.1, from coordinate 13,739,244 downwards.
TGCACGTAACTCCTAAAGAATAAATGTTGCAGAAAACATCATGAAAACCTCTGAGGCAAAAGCCGATTTTAAGACAAAATTTCAGTGGCTTCTTTCAAAATGAAAAGAAAAAAACACTTTTTATGTGTTGATATATTGCTTTCTCATTAGGTATTTTGGACAAACAAATTGCTTCCATAAACTTCCTAAATTCTGCTCCACCAGTCAAATCTGCAAAATAGAATGAAATAACACCACGTTGCCACACCTGGGCATATGGCACAGTAGCTTAGTGCAATTCAGTGACTCCTCTTTGAAACTTCATATCGTGTCATCCACCCAACCTAGGCTTCAATTAAGCAATCTTGAAACCTACTGGTTTAGTACCAACCCGGTCTGGAAATTCAAACTGTCAGCTCAATGAGTGAATGGAAACTTTATTCATTGCATTTGCTATTTACATGGGCATATTCACATGTGCGCATTACTGTTGCTAGGAAACTCAGAGCTAGATTCTGCCAGCAACCAGAGAGATGCATAAATAAGTGTCATCATATCACCTCAGTTATCACAGCATACTCTTTTCTCTATTGCTCAGGTTACTGCAACTGAATTATACTTTAAAACCCGAACCTGTTTAAATTAGCCTAGGCTGTAGAGTGTTTGCAAATATCTTAAACTAAAATTAAACACACCACAGCTAGTCATTGTAAATTCTTTCATCTATAATTGATTTGTTGGTGTACATTCTTACATATAAGAAGCTACACTACATCTTTTTTACTTTATCTGTACTATCCACTTACATTCTCTTTGTCATACAGCCCAGAAATGATAGTTTTTAAAGAGCTGTTTTTGTTCATTCAACGTATTTTCATATTACTGTAATGATTGAATGATGAATGCTCAGCAACTGGGGCAGTAGAAAGATGAATTAGACCTGGCTTCTACACAGAAATAAATTGCAGTCTAGTGAACAAAATCAATCTTGTAAACAATTAAGTGCTAACACCACAACAGAGATGAAAGTATTTTAATGTTCAGACTAGTGACTATTGCCTATAGTGGATATCAAAAAAGAATAAGTAGAATTTGGGTTACTTGACTTTAGATTTGAAGATGAGTGAAATAAAAAGCTTATGGAGTTGTGAGAAGGGCAATTCAGCAGGGAGAAACATTATTAGTGAAGTTTGTTATAAAATCAGAGATGAAGAAGTTATGTGTTACTATGCTAAGTGTCAGGGAAAATGTGAATAAATTGCCACTAGGTAATATAGGTTGGGCCATGTGATGAAGAGTGCCTGTAAGTTACAAAAAGGGAAGGGAAGAGGTTCCCTTAGAATGATAATGAGTTTACTCCTTCTGTCATAATTTCAGTAGTCCTATTAAACACATGGGAGATCTGAGAATTTATTGAAACTTTGTGCATATTTATTTCCAGTCCCATATTTCACTAATGATGCCTGGTTAAGAGAGGGAGACTCCATCACAAAAAGGAAGAAAGAAACAAGGAAGGAAGGAAGGAAGGAAGGAAGGAAGGAAGGAAGGAAGGAAAGAAAGAAAGAAAGAAAGAAAGAAAGAGAAAGAAAGAAGAAAGAGAGAGAAAGAAAGAAAAAAGAAATCATATTCTAAAAATTTAAAAATGCAATTATAAAAAAATACCACATGTATCCAAGTACCATCTTCTTTTCTTTCTTCCTCTTTTCTTCTTTTTTCCCTTTGGTTATTTATGACCTATTCTGTACATTAGAACAGTATGCCTAATCAATTTCATAAAACTAAAATAATAGAAGTCAACTTAGTAGAGTGTGTTCCTTTTTTCTTTTATGTCCATCATTATATATTTAAGCAATATTTTCTGAATATTCCTTATGTTCTTACAACACAAGAAAATAATGCAAAGAGCATGCCATATAGTACATGTGCAGCAAAATTAATATTAATCCCTTTCAACTATTCTCAGGATACTAATTTTGTCAATATATCATTAATATTACATTTTCAAGGTTGACAGCGGAACATGTGTGTATTTATTATATTTATTCTGTAATATTTAAGCATTTATCAGAAAGAGAACGGGGGAAAACCTTTTTCTAATTCTTGCTGTAACCTCCCTTTCAGCCTTAGAATTTTTCAAAGCTACTGTCTGTTTAACTTATACTTTATATTGTTTTTTCATTTTTCAACAAATTAAGTGAAGTCCTGAAATGTTGGAGCTTGTCCAGAGCTGCATAAAGTGTTAGTGAAATAGCAGGTGTAGACTTGCAGTCAGCTGTCCCAGGAGTACTGTTCTTCACATCTCGACACGCCATCCTTCATTTAGCCTGGCATTGCAGATGGAGCCTCTTCCACTGAAGATCAAGTGCACGTATTATGCATGAACAGCACGTATGTATTCTGCAGGAGTGTTAGCAAAATAAACCTATTTCCTGCACATAAACAAATTATCCAGGATAGTCACTAATAGTGTCTGATGATTACAGTATGTATTCCAGGAGGTGCTTAAGAGCAAATATATGCTCTTAAAGAAAATTACTTTTTAGAATGTCAGTGCTATTATTATCTTTCTCTTTAAATATGGATACCTATGCCTAAAAATAAATACATATATTTATTCCTGAATGATTTTCTTCTGATTTTCCCAGTTGTTTTATATAAACTTAAACTTCAGACATCTTCAACCTTCTCCTGCTCACCCTTTTTCCTACTAACCAACATTATTTCACACTTTGCATTTATGCCTCAGCAATATGACTCACTTTAATCATCTTTTAAAAAATTATTCTAACCGTGGCCTTCATAGCTTGGGTCTGCAATTTCTTTTCATTATTTCTCCTCTGAAAAGAGCTTCCTAATGTACAGCTCTGCACATACAAATTCAGAATAATTTTCATGAGTGGACTAAAGGTGACAAACCATGTTTGCAATTTTTTTCTATTTTCTATCATAAGAGAGAGAACAAGGAATTTCTATAGAAGAAATAAATGGTAGAAAATGAAACAAAATATTCTGAATAATAACAATGGAATCAATACCAGTATGAATCAGGAGGAAGTAAAATATGACCCCAAGGGAATATAAAGAAAGAAAAATAAAAGAAATGAGAGCAGGTGGTCCTTTTCAATGAATGACTTTTGTTTTGGAAATAAAAATGTCTAACATTGAATCTTCTGAAACTGTATCCAATATGCATTAAAAAATTAGAAAAATCTTAAGGAAAAAATACCATGACATTTCACAAGCAAGAAAGGGATGTGTCATGGTGATAGGTGACTCTTTGCTGATGAGTAGTCATTTGGTAAGAAATAATGTTGGCTTGTCCAATGGGGAAGAGAGGTCTGTCTTGTGACAGCCACCTTATGATGAAAAAAAATCTCCGTCTCACCAAGCCTCCTAACGGCTGCTATGCACTACTTATTAATTGGGCATAATTAGCACTCTTAAAAAATGTCTAGGCAGAGAAGCGAATTTTAAGAGACCTTGTCATTTTTATGTGTTTTGAACTGAAATTTTGATCATTCACACAAAAAGAATAGGAATCTCAAAACTAGTTTTATGGATATAGTAGCAGAGACTGATTATAATCATCAAAACCCATTCCCTTTTCTTCTAGGCTGTACAGCTAGATGACATTTCTTACTCTCACCTGGAAACCTGATGCCACCAATAGAATGGAGCAGGATTGACTTTCTCCCACCTCCACATCTGCTGTCAAACTTTCCCACTCACGCTTTTCCATGCTCCTTGTCTTGCTACCATCCGGATGTTAATATACAGAACAATCTTTGAAACAATGTGTATAACATAGCAGAGCGTCTGTTGGTTTGGGTCACTTAATATGTAGAGAAGCTTTGAACTGCCTTGAACTTTTTTAGACAAATTTAATGACTGAAAATTAAATAGCAAGTGTGCTTAAACCAGTATTCAGTTATACTTCTAATAGATAAACCAGGTAGCATTAATACAGGTGGAATCTAGAAGTATATCTATGTAACTAATATAGATGGTACACATAAGTGTTCATGTAACTTTCTGGTTTATAAATTTAAATGATTTAAATGGCTTTTTATTTTGGCTAGTCCAAGATTGTAGTTTGGAAGACTTAGATTAACGATATATTTTCGCTAAAGAACTATTAACACGAATATCAGGGAGTTTGAGTAAAAGAAAATTTCATAAGAAATTAAAAATTATTTTAGTAATTAACAAGGACAATGTAAAATAAAACCAAAAATGTAGTCATAATTCATTTGAGAGGGAATAAGTCATTATTTAGTATACCCATCATGACTTTTTAACTTATATACCAAAGAACAATTATCACCAATACCTTCTTATAGTTTTTATTTAGGGAGGTTAATAGAACCTGACAGGCACTGTAATGGTTGTATGTGGTTGTATTCTAAGATGATAGAATTTGGGAGAAATGAATTAAGAATGTGTCTATTTGAAAAATATGTAGTCTAGTGTTATTCTTTCACCTTGTTGTTGATAATGGTATAGGAAAAGACATAATGATGTACATTTATAGATTAAAAAACACTATTTTAATAAAAATATCTAGCTGCAAAATTTTAAAAGCCACAAATCTCAGTACCCAACATGATAAAATTTTGTTCTCATGCACACAAATGCCAATCCGAATCTGATGGCTTTCAAACTGGAAATGACTTGAGAAACAAGGATTTACTCTATGTTGTTTCTGGATGAAGAAGACTGAGGTCACAGCAAGACCAGTTTGGTGGTGGGTCGTGGGCAAAAAAAGGTGTAGAACTCATTTCTTCCTTATATCCAAGAAACTTGGGTAGAAGGAGTGATACTAATCAAATCTTTTTACAATCATTCTAGTAAACAGAACTTTTAATAAACACATGAATGTGTTTGTATCAAGGGAAAGATAACAGTTTTATACATGAAACTTTTATCAGGACATACCAGATCTGTTTAGGTTATTTACTGTGTTTTGTTGATTTATGGTCATGGCTGACTGAGGAAAATGTGATAAGTCACATAAGCCATGTTATTAATGTGATACAACATGAAGATATTATTTCACATCTCAGTAATCATTGCACCTACATTTCTTGGAACAAATCTCACTGATTGAACATAAACTAGAATGCATCTTGAGGCCAGAGATAAAGGACCACACTGAGAAGCTATTTCTGACAGTCCTGATGTCTCCAAAAGAAAGCTGTTTTGTGTCTTATAATTGTCTATATGCTTTAATTCACTACTTTAATTCACTAGTAAAATGAATTAAAATGGTTTTATTAATTACGGTTTATGATTCCTATGAGTTTGATGTGACAAGTAACCCCTGTGCCATTGTGGTGATTTAATGTGAATATGTAAAAAAGAACATGTGCAGTTAATACATTTCTAATTTACTTCCCTCTTCTTTGTGGAGAAAAAAATGCAACATTCAACAAGTGGATAAAAAAATCCGTACCATTACATGTTAGTTTACTCAGGAAATTACAAGAAAATATATACATTGTCTACGTAAATTTCAGTCTTTTGTCTGGATAAGTGTGACAGTGGGGTTGCCTTTGGCTACAGGTAGCATGGTGTTTGTTACTTGATAGAGTTTTATTAATCACACTTGAGAGGAAATCAGAAGGCAGACTTTTCATATCTGCTCCAAATTTTTCTAGGATGCCACCAAGGTCACTGCTTCTCATGTCTTTTATACCTAAATAACCCTTAATGGGTGGCTTTACTCTTCTGGTTACAAGACAGTTTCTCAATCTCAGACACTATATTTGAACACTTTTTATGGAGGAAGAGGAAGCGGGAGAGAGGAACAAGATGTACTGAGCAAAAATGTATGCAGAGATTGCTGACAGACTATTGCTTATGTTTCTTTGGCTAAAACTTTGTCAAATGATTACTACTAGATAAAATAGTATCTGAGATGTTAGTTTTAGCTATGCATAGCATCACATCAAATAATATTATGGATAAGTTCGTAAGAAAGACATTTTAACTGCATTTTAAATTTCAGAAGTCTCTTAAGTAGTAACCACATTCAGGAATCTTTCTTATTTCTTCCAGGTGACAGTATTCCTTTTGGTGGACACAAACAATATTTTGTATGTATATTTTATGTCCCATGTAATACTATATCTTTTAGTACAACTTTGAAATATTGTAATTTTATCACATTTTCACCTCTGAATTTTTTTAAAATGGTTTTTATTCTAAGCACAGTAAAAATTCAATAAATGTTTACCAACTTTGAGAAGTAATAACATGCAAGATGATCAGAGAGAGAGAAATAGAAAATTGAAATATAAAGACCATTTAAAAGCATAGATTATATTCAGAATTAAGCTATACTCATTAGTTATAACAAACATCCCATTGAGATAAATGTATGGTATGTAATTTGTAGCAAAGTATTTCTACATTTTCTCGTGAAAAATAATATCATAAAAGGCCAAACAGAATAATTTTAATAAACTTTTATATATGAACATTTCTCTTTCTGAATTTTGAAGCAGAATGTCTCTCTCTCTGTGTAAACTTACATATATATATATTATATATGTGTATATGTGTGTGGGTATGTATATTATATACATATATACATATATATACATATATAATATATATGTAAGTTAATATATATACACATATATAATAGATATATTTATATATATACACACATATGTAAACTTACATATATATTTATATATGTGTGTATATATATAAATATATATATATTTATATATATTTATATATGTATATATGTATATAAATATATATCAATATATATATTTATATATATTTATATATGTATATATGTATATATGTATATATGTAAATATATATGTGTATATATTTGCATATATGTATATAAATATATACACACATATATATATACACATATGTAAACTTACATATATATTATATATGTCTATATATATATAAGTAAATATATACATATATAAGTTTACATATATATATGTATATATATATACACCCACACACATATACACATATTTTTGTATATAATTATATTGAATTGTGTTATATATTATATATTTCATATGCTACATGTTGTGAACTCTTTAATAGAAAAAGCATTTTCATTTTGATTTTAGCATAGTCGGACAAATGTAAGTGGAAGAGCTCAATGTCAAGGGAACATTCACAATTATAATGATTGTAATGGATGGAAAAGGGAGTCATAGAAATTAAACTCATTTTCAGACTTCACATTTCTTTTTTCATTTGCATGTTTTCTGTGTCTGTGGTCTGAGATAAGTATAAATTAAGAAATCTGAAATGACACTAAGCTTGATGATTAACTGCTGGGATATAAAGTAATCAGTATGCAAAAATCAACTGGGCTGAATGAAATATATTTTCAACCTTCAAGGACATTGCATTGTTATAACCCTAGGAAAACAAAAATGTGCAATATAAAATGGATTTGTACTGTATAATTAATGAAAGCCTTGGATACCAATTGCAAAAAAAGAGTGACAGAATGCTTACAAGTGAGTGCACCTAAAATTAGAGAGCCCCTCCATCTGGCCCTTAAGGGAAAATTGAAGAAAAATGTGAACTTGAGTATTATAACAGTGCCATTGGTGGTTCCCCACTGGATAGAGTTTACTAGTACCTTGTCTTGGGTAATTTTTTTTTTCATTTGCAGATTTAAATAAAGATACTAGCGAACTCCTAGCTGAGTCTTTGTGTCCTCTTCCTCCCCCTGTCCCCAACATATCAAAGCTTAAGAATCCAGTACACCCAAGAAACAAAATGCAAGGCACCCAAGAAATAGGGAGATTTTTGACAGAGCCTTAATTTGGAGGTGAGAGGCCATTAGTTTTATTCTTTAGTGACCCTATAGAAATTGATGGAAAAGACCACCTCTCAAGACACATCTTGAACATAGACACAAGGGAGTGGGTACCTATTTGATCTTTCCATTTGAACCCTAAGTAGATCTCCAATCCACAGCCATGACTCTCTGGTACTGGAAATGAGGCCCTTCCACTTTGATGCCCTTAAATCAGTCCTCAGAAGGGTACTACAAGGATGTATCAATCCAAAATATTAAGAATTTTCTTCTTTATTGGCTTATACAACCTAAGTTCCTTGACAGTATAAAAAAAAAAAGATTCTTAGAATTTTTCCCTACACTGTCTCGAATGCCATCTTTACAAGTGGTTTCTTACATGAATTTTTCAAAACCATTACTGCTTCTCTTTCCTTCCACATCTTCATGCAGCCCTGTGTCCTCAAATGTACTTCCTAACATTCCAGTTCTATTAATATTATGTTAAGTCCACTCTATATGACTCTTCAGGCATTACTTTCTTTGAGAAGATTTTTTGGCCTCCAGGTCAAGGATCTTTTTTCTGCGCACTCATATGCTACATTTTTAAAGTAACCTTGTCATTGAAGTAATAAATGGCATGCAGAATAAGACAAAGACAAAAACTACTAAGTGCATAGCTTTAACCCACGTAACCAGCACTCGGGATGAGAAATAGGACATTACCAGCATTGTAGAGGCTTGCCTCATGCCACCTTGCATTTACAACTCCACCCAAAGACAACTACTGTCTTTATTTCTAGCACCATGAGTTATTTTCATCTGTTTTTGAATAACAAAACATGTAAAAGCTTGTGTGTTGAGCAGAAGTCCTTTTTAAACAAGGATCACGTTTTTGTGTAGTTAGCTAAGTGATGAATATATAACAGGTGAGTAAACACATTCAATGTTTCTTCCCAAAGACAGGCATGTTTTCTTGAATAAATTACTTTATTTAGCATACTGCAAAATATGTTGATATGTAGCAATAGGAAGGCTCAGAGTTGCATACAACCCTTCTAAGAATGGCTTTGCTAGGTTCTTTAAGATACATTCTTTATGTTTCTAAAAAGCATCTTACATAGCCCTTCCTCCAGTGTCAGGTCATTCATCTGGATATTTTGATGAAGTGTTTTATTTGTTGAAGGAAAAAAATACATGATATAAACAAAATAGTAACAGGTGGCTCTGAATATACTGATTTAAATGGTATTTGAAAAATAAAGGATAAAATAGTGTTAATACCACCTTCCCTATAAAACTGCAAATAAATTTAAAAAGAAAGCATGGTTTATGTTTGAATCATGTTACAGGAAGAAAGCATGTCAAGAACTATTATGAATCTGAAAATGAACCTTAATTTCAAGAAAACAAATGAGTTTGCCACAATTTTATGGAGGCTGACAGAAGACATGAGGCTCTTGATCACACACAAAGGACTGTATTATTCACAGGAATAACAATAGCCAAGATATCGTCATTTGGGTGGCTGTTTTCCTAAGTTCTAATGACCACAGTGTGATAAGAGGGCCTGTTAGCCCTGCATGGTGGGCTCGTTCCAGTAATCCTAGCACTTCAGGAGGCTAAGGCAGGAGGATTGCTTGAGCCCATGAGTTTGAAACCAGGTTGGGTAACAAAAGGAGACATCATCTCTACAAAATAAAAGTGATAAAAAAGTTATCTGGGCATGGTAGTGTGCACCTATTCTCCAAGCTACTCAGGAGATTGAGGTGGGAGGATCACTTGAACCCAGGAGGTCTAGATTGCCATGAACCATGATAGCAGCTCTGCACTTCAGCTGAGCAACAGAGTGGGACCGTATCTCAAAACACTGATTTGAATTTAAATTTAAAAAAGAAGATAGCCTTTGAAACCTGCAAATATAAGGGATCCCACTGCAGAAGAATCCTGAGTGTAAAGAACCTAACAGTTTTATGATGGACAGTGAGCATGAACTTTGCTCTAGAGGAAGACACTGGCTCTGTCTTCCATCGGTTCTCAACAAACCTGCATTTCATTGTAGTAGGAACCACTGTCTCTGTCTTCCGAGTATTTTTCTGTATTAACATTCTAGAAAAGACTGTCTGGAACATAAGTGTCAATGTCTCTGTTTACCAGACATGTAGAAATTCAAGAAATCAACAAATCCTTTGCTCTCCCATAATATTTATCCCTAGTTAATACACTTCTTTGGATTCTGGTAAATTTTCCCATGAAAAAACACTATTCTGTCAGTCACTCTGATTAACCTGACTGAAACAGACTAAACCCAGACTAATCATTGTGTCTTAATTAAACTGACTAAGGTTATTATCAACACAATGACAAGCAGCAGGAGGAGACTAACCAAGGGTACTGACTTTAACCATGACCTCCTGGGCCCTGGAGCCAGACAGCCGAACAAATCCCTCTAGGACCTGTAGTATACCTTAGAAAATCAAATGGCACCCTCAACTCTCCAAACTGGCCTTTCCGTTTTGCCTGAGGGTCTAATGCATGCATAGCAGGATATATTAGTAATTGCACAACTCCTCCATAGCCAGTAAGAAGTGTAGGGGAATTCTGTCCTCCATAACAGCATTGGCTGGTGAATTGAGGACGGGTGGTTTGCCTTTCAGAGGTGATGTCGTTACTATCGCAGATAGAACCAGGAACCTAAACCATACCACCATTTCTAATTGGGTGATTCCCATTGTAGGGATAACTGTGCACAGGGTATATTATCCTTGTGGGTAACTCACCACAGTAATCAAGAGGAGAGTCATTTTGGGGAGGTCCCTGAAATCATCTGAGAGTTACATGAATTTCTAGTTTTCATAAGCACTTAAAAATCTTTTATTGCACCTTAATAAGGTGTAATACACTATTTTTTGGGGAGGAAGGCAAGTTAAAAATCTCAATTCTACACATAATGTATTGTTCCAGACTCCCTGAAGGGTGTTTACAATTTCTTGGGGGGAGGGGGTGCAGCATGAACTATTCCTGTAAGTGAACAGGTTGACATCACCTCTGACAGGGTTCTTCAGCTGGCTAGTAAGCCTTGGGGCTCTCAGATCAGTTTCAGTAATTAAGTCTGATTCTTGTTTTATAAGACATTTCATGAAGACAATTGGTCATACTGTCCTGCTTGTCCCTACCACTAGCAAGATGGCATTCACTGAAGCACTGAGTCAGGACCAGTCAATGGGGATGGAGAGATATCCAGAGGCTCACCATCATGATCATGTACTTCCTTTAGGGTATCCTGCTCCTGGTTCTTTTCAGAAATTTTTTGGTTATCTGAAAGCCAAATATTCAGACTCTTTTCTTATTTGGTCATTTTAGAAGTGAAATGATTATACATGCTAACAAATATGACTTTAAAAAAAAACACAATTATTTTCCTCCAATCTCAGCACATTTTGTGTTCATATATGTATAAGCACAATTCTCTTGGACAATTATTTCAATATGTATGTAGACTTGGGCTTTCAAGAGAAGATGAAATCTGTTTGAGTTGTCTATATGTGTGTAAGTACAGATGATCCCCAACTTAAAATGGTTTGACCTATGATTTGATTTTTTGAATTAGTAGTGGGGTGAAAGTGATATGCAGTCAGTACTCTCTTTGATTTACTGTGCTAGGTTATGTCCAATGAACCTATCATCAATTGAGAATACGGTAAGTTGAGTGATGTAACTACAGCATAAGCTGAGGAGCATCTGTATAGAGTTTTGCAGATGATAGTGTTAAGCCCACATATGAGGAGAGGTAGATTAAGATTATTGAGCTGAGTATGATATGCTAGCATCACCCACTCAAAGGCTTTATTGGAAAGAAAGGGGTTAATACAAATAGATTTTAGGCATTCCTATTGGTTGAAAATGAAAACTTATCTAATATAATAGTTATTTCATTACAATTTTTATGGACTTTTTTTTTTTCCAGATATCTTTCAGTCTTATGGACCTGGGTTTACATTGTTATATAAAAGGTAGTTATTAAAATATTTATCTTTTTCTGAGTCTTGCAATAAAATGCTTTCTAAAAGAACTGACATCTCTACAGCATTTTTGAGTTGCATATTCAGATTTTTATTGTTGTTTATTTTTTCTTCTATTCTTTATTTCTGGAGAGAATCCATTTTTTCATTCAGTGTACTCATTACATAAATATTCTTTGTCTATAAGGGGTAATTATTTGGAAATGAAAATTAGATTTAAAATATAAATGCTAAAAGCCCATAACTGGTCATGTTTATCATTAATAAAACTTTTATGTTATGTGGGCAAAAAAAACCTGTTTTTTATTTTATTTAAATCTTCTTTTCTTGTTTATGTCCTGGATTCTTCTTGTCACATAGCCATAATTAAAATAATTGATTCTGTGAAGAGATCCAGCAGTGCAATGCTTAACAGTCCATATCAAAAAGGTCAGACACCAATTACTGTAATTTTGCATAAAATGAAATAAAAAAGCTGCCCCTTTCACTTCAAGTGAAAAATGTTAGGATAATCAGAATTCTCAAAAGGCTTTTTCAATCAATACATGCTTCAGTAAATGATTGCAGCCCCCAAATTGAAAGAACATTCTATTCAGGCCTACGATTATGGTCACAGAGAATCTAAGTCTTTTTGGAAGGACTTTTTGTGCTTGAAAAGATTGATTTTAGTTGTCCATAATCCTCATGTTTTCTTTGACATGTATTTTGAATATTTCCGCAGTTCAGTCCCTGTTATGAATGTTTGCACTTACTGGATTGACTTTTACCTGAAATGCCTGAAATTATTTGCAACAAGGATACCTTTTCCATTTAGACTTTCTGGGCTTTAATGATAAAACAAATTTTTAAGGGGAATGTAATCCTGCAACATTGAGAGTACCATTAAAGTCAGTGTATGAGAAACATCATTCACATTAAAATAGAGCATTGAACCTGTATAAATTCAATTTCTTTTTTCCAGTAAAAGATCATTTTATTCTTTTAGAACCAACTACTCATATACTAGATTATAAAGTAAATATTTAAAGGGTAAATGTTTAGGTGAAGGCTGAGAAGTTTCAAGAAACTTCTGACCAAGCAAGTAATAGCTGACAGCATTGTGTTGGGTACTGAAGGCAGATTTGCCTCTCTCTCCTACTCCCCCAAACACTCCTGTTGAAAACTATAAAACACAAAGTTGAGTTGGAATGAGGAGGTATAGAGAAAGAAGGCATAGAGTAAGAATAAATTTTCTAAATGTATAACAACATGGCTTCTTGTATTCACTCTGACACTTTAAAAAAAAATCAGTTTTCAAGGGGTCTTGGATATTATCTAGGCCAATTTCTTTATTTTACTAGAAACATAAATGTAGTCTAACTTTTTTTTTCCCTCAACAACTCACCAGTTAAAGACAGGTTTCCATTGAAGGAGAAACAGCCCGGTAGACCTTGGACAGTAGGGCACTTCCTGAGGAGGCTGGAGCTCTGTGGGATTCCCCACAAGCAAACCCAACGCTAGGGTCAAGCTGCTGAAAGAAGAGCGCTGGAAGGGCAAAGCCAAGCAAAGCAAAACCGACATGGTTTCACTTCCCAAATTCTACTAGACCATAAATTCCACCTACCCTGGAAGCTCACAAACAAAATTGAGGATTATGGGTCTAAAATGAATTCAACAAATTAAATTCTCATGCTGAATAAAACTGCCACATGCATTTCTGGGGAGCCTTCAAAGTACTCCTGTAAAAGGTGGCAATAAAGGCATGCCCTTTGTCAAAGGCAAATCTTTGTTCTCTGTTCTCCCCTAACAATGTTAAATCACACACGAATGAATAGACAATTAATGAAACCATTCTTGGGCCAGGGAAGGGGGTCCCATGAGCTATTCCACTTAAGTTTAGAACAGAAAAATATATCAATAAAAATATGTGCTATTTCACAATTAAAGAATTTCATCCCCGCCGCCCACCACCCCGCGCCAAAAAAAATTCACTTGGATTGTGAATGACCAGGTATAAATTGGTAGAGAATGGCCCTTTATATAGAGAAAATGTTTAATTTTGCTAGAATTATAGATTTATGTGGAATCATTTCAGATGGGCCGAGGGGAGAAAAAAAAGTTACCGTACACAGAAATCCAGGTGCCTTCAGGATTGGATCCTTCTGGAGGCTCTGAGGGAGGATCATTTCCTTACTTCCTCCTAGCTTCTGGTGGTTACCTGTGATCCTTGGTGCTGTCTGACTTGTAGCTGTGTCTCTCCAGCCTCTGCCTCATTGCCACATAGCTGTCTTCACTGTGTCTGTGTCCCTGTGTCTTCATATTGTCTTCTTATGAGGACACCAGTTTTACTGGTTTTAGATCCCTCCCTAATCCATATGATTTTATCTTAATGTAATTAAGTCTGCAAAGGCTCTCTTTCCAAATGTCACATTCATAAGAAGATACTACTTAATCCATTAGACTATAATAAACTTAAAAATATAAAAATCTCAAGTGTCCTGAGTGAACTAGCCAGTTAAGTGAAATAGATCAGGAATAAATTTAGATCTGTTTGGTTCTGTACATAGTTTTTATGCTTCTTCACCTTGATATTATATAGTTGTGTACATATTCTAAGCTTTATAAGAGGGCTCAAGGCTATTAGAGCTCTTTATTTCTAATACCCAAATCTCAACCCAGACACACATATAACCATCTTTAATTTTGTGGCCAAATTTCCAATGTGGATAGAGACATGAAAATAGCATGTTTGACATTTGTGAAGCATAGGAAGAGAATATAGAATATCTAGTTTGACAGACTGCAGCTGGGCTTGAAGTTTAAAAGGGCATAGTCTCCTTTTCTCTCTTCTTTTAATTAAATTTTATGCAACATGATTTAGAGGGTAATTCCACCATGACACTTTACAGGAATGGTTCTCTAAGTCTGGTGTCTGAACCAGGAATACCAGTATCCCTTCTCGACCTTACTAGAAATCCAAGTTATGATGCCTACCAATCTCTGTTTTAAAAACATTTCAGGTGATTGTGATAGACACTAATGTTTGAGAACTACTGCTCAAAAAAGGGTTTGTTTTTCTTTTACTCTTGGACATTTGTTAAAAGAGCAAGAGAAGTCCTTGGTATCTCACCTGGTCCAATAATATACATCAGGGGCAGAGAACAAAAACACATTCATTCTTGGGGCTTTGTGACTAGTATTAAAGTTCATATTCTTGCTTTGTCTCTTTTAAATATACTCTGCCACATCCTGGTTAAGTTGTGGTGCTCCTTTAGGGAGTGGTTGTGTTGCAAGATCACAGGAAACTTATATATTCTATCCCACACACATTTATTTTCAGTTTCTACCTCATAGTACACATATTTGGATACAAGGCTTATCTCTCTTTTATGAAAATAAACACTTTCAGGGCAAGAATATTACATTGTTATTCTTTATCCTTTGATAATACCTAAAAATAATAATGTTTTCTTCCACATAGTAGCTACTCAGGACATTATTTTAGGGGGAGAAAAGTGAATTAAATATATAATCTTTGAAAAAAATAATTTCACAAAAGCAATTTTGTGTCCCATGTATTTAATCATAATGGCATTTTGCAGTATTTATCTGTACATTTCAAAGCCAATGCCTTTCATTGGAAACAAAATAAAATTATCTACTAAACACATTTTCATAGTGGGGGAAAAACCTTTTAGAGCAACATGAAAAAAAATGTCCTTTTGAATACAAAGTACAGTGACAGTAATAATTGAAGTTTCTAGAAGCAAGTAGCCATAATGAGCTCCTGCCATAGCTGTCATATACTCACTTATTAAGCACAGAGGAGCTGTTTGCTGCTATGGATAAAAAGAGCTAGACTCCTTGATCATTTGCTTAACTCCACTTTAGATAAAGTCTTTAGAAAATAAGCTTCCATTAAGGAGAATTTCTTAAAACCATTTAACTTGTCCTGCCTTCCATTTAATGTTTAAGATGTCAAATGCATGCACTTCTTTAGGGTTCTCTCTTGCTAATTTATCTCTATCTTTCACAGAATATATTTATCTTTAACTTCAGAAAAAAAGGATGGTGCATTCCTCCTCTATCATATACTTTAAAATTATGCTTTTTGCTTCTCTATATTAAAAAATATATACATGTTTATAGTCTCGCTATAACTTTATTGATCTTATTTCATACTTTACAATTAGAAAGTCTTTCAAAAGTTTATTATTACCTTTGCATAGATCTTGACACATTTTGGAAATATTTGGAATATTGTATTAGTCTGTTCTCACACTGCTAATAAAGACATACCTGAGGCTAAGTAATTTATAAAGAAAGACATTTAATTGACTCACAGTTCCACCTGGGTGGTGTGGCCTCAGGAAACTTACAATCATGGTGGAAGAGGAAGCAAACACATTCTTCCTCACATGGCAGGCAGCAGAAAGGAGAAGTACAGAGTGAAGTGGGAGTAAAGAGCCTCATAAAACCGTCATATCTCATGAGAACTTGCTGGCTATCAGAAGAACAACATGGAGGTGTCCAACCCATAATTCAATTACCTCCCACCGGGTCCTTCCATGACACATGGGGATTATGGAAACTACAATGCAAAATGAGATTTGGGTGGGAACACAGCCAAAGCATATCAAATATTATATCCACAAAGATAGAATTTAGAATTTTATTGCATTTATCACTGATTACCAGACTAGAAAATACACACTTGCAAATATTTTAAAAATTGAATAAATTAATTTAATGATAGGTAAATTTTAATTTGAAAAAAAGCTGCCCAAGGGATAAAATATTCTGGAACTATTGTGTAGTGGGGAAGAGGATAGCACTGTCTTGAAGTCTGAATGAGACAATACTAAACATCAGCTGTGTGGAGAGAAAGCTGCCCAGTAATTATACAGACTGTCTCTAAATATGTAGATATGGTTGAGGGTATGTTAATAATTTATTACACATTTAGTCAACTTTTGGTTAATAATTTGAAAATTATATGGCATTATGGAATTTTAAATTATTATAAAACAATAATAGGCAACATCAGTATATGATGATAGAAACCACCACAACAAACCCATTTGCTGCTTTCTCTATACAGAGCAGTTTTTGTCCTTAAAAGCAGAGTAAGTAATTTAAGATGACCAGTTATTTATAATTTACACTTATGTAAAGTTTTTTCACTTTTAGACATCATCCAATTCTTCAGGTCATCAACTGAGTGTAATGTAATTTATCTACAGCTGAACTGGAGTACAATCATCTTAAAGAAGTAAAAATGACTTCTTAGCATAAGAAGTTGCTAATCCTCTGACATGTCTGCTAAATATAGGTGCAGTCAGAGTTAAGAATGCCCAGATTAAAAGGATCTCATGCATATAAATTAGTCCATTCAACTCTCTTCACTTTCCCTCAGTCCAGCCAAACCGGTGATCTCCTTCACATTCCCTCTCACCTCATTTCCTACTCTGCAAGTTAATCATCAGAGGAGTTCTTCCAGAGCCACAGTTTCTAAAGAATAGAGCAGACAACTGTCTGAAGCAATGATTTAACTACCACTTTTCTTCATTTTCAGATGACTGATTATTCCCTCATTTTATTTTTTCTCCTCCTCATAAATTTTGTCAATCTTTCACTTAAAAAACATTATATTCCCACTCCATCCTTTATCTTGCTTCACAAAAATATTTTCTTTTGGCCTTCTCTTTTCATTCCATATATGGGCCAAAGTTTACCAAATTATGACGACATGTATGAAACTTGCTATGAATCTATCTGAATTAATCAAATTAAAGTCTAGATTTTGGAAGGTAATTCTATTTAATAAAGACCTGTTGCCATCAACTGATAAAGTCCTGAATGTATCACAGAACTCTTTTTCAAAATCGGCCTATTTTTTATTTGCTCCATTATAATCTAAATGACGTAGACCCTCCTTGCGCGACAATCAGCAATGTTAAAATATACTTGATTGTTAGCATTATTAAATTATCTTAATTTTATTGTAATATTGTTTTCATTATTTTTCAATAAATGCATATTATTTTACATTTAATACCAGTGGAAAACATTATGTTAACCTAATTTTGAAACGTAACATTCTTTATTGCTCTCATAAGAAAACAATCCCATTTTGGCAAATTTGTTATAAATGGAATATAAGAGCATTAGCAAATGACTCCTAGACAGAAGTATTTGCTGATTCAGAATTGCTACTTAGAAACTTGCTTTTGTAAGAAATATTTGTATTCATATTCATAGTCATAAGGTTTTCTAAGGTATATTTGTAAGCAGTTTAGGAAGGATAAACGAGAGGAGTGAAACTGTAGCTTTGGAGTAAAGCTAAGCTAATAGTCAACTTGGTAACTTAGAATGGGTAGTGGATCCCAACATGTATCAAGCATCAGAATCACCATAAGATTTGTTAGTACACAATACGGAGCACCTTCCCAAAGAGTTTAGGATATATGAGAATTTGCACTGCTAAGAAGTTGCCAGCTGATGCTGATGCTAGTGATCATGCGACCGTAGTTTGAGACCCATGGGGTAGCAATAGAATATTTTCTAGCCTTACATAGACCATAAAAGTCAAGTGAATTGCATTTATTTTGAAAACCCAAATATACATTAATAGCATATTCATCTTTAATTTGCTAAGATGTCATTGATAGAGTATAATTACATGTTTTATATTTATCATGTGGAAGTTTGTTTCAGCATATTGAAGAATTTCATTTGAGATTCAATTGACCCATAGCATGTTTTCATAATAAAATTCAAATCTCCAACATTTCCAAATTTTTGGACTTGTATACCTTTAGGCTATGAAGAGGCTAAATATTTTTCTCAGGATTTAGGGGTAGCAACCTGTTATTGGAAGTCTTTTCTTAAAAAATAATTTTGACTTTTACTTCTTAGTATAAGTACTCTGTTGGTATATAGAGAGGTAGGGGGTACATTTTTATGGCTTAAGTAGAGAGTATATGCGTGGATTATAACTTCATCATCTTAGTTAAAATATGCTGGGTGGGTAGCAGATTTTAGCAGAATGCTTAATTATGGTAGGGATTTGGGAAGTCAAACTGTTTTCTTCAACCTACAGAGGGCTGGGCTCTGGAAATCTTATCACAATAAAACCAATCTCAGTGATCAGGTTTTTTCTTTATCTTTTTAGAACAAAACTAAAGAAAAAACTACTCCCCCCTCTAATCCTCCATGCAGGGAACAAAGGAATAACAGAGGAATAGGGACATTCTTATACATTTTTTTAATTCCTTAATTGGCTCCCAGTTTATTTATTCATGTTCTCTCTGTCATTATGCTCTCTACATATGCTCCCCGTTCTTTCTTACACTTCACTATTTTCTTACCTATTTGTTTTCTTCAGGACTCAGCCTATGCAAAATTTCTCAGGGAAGCATCCCTAACCTCTAGAAAAGTGAGTTCTCCTGTTTATGCTCCACAAATATGTATATATATTCTCAGTGTGTGTGTGTGTGTGTGTGTGTGTGTGTGTGTGTGTGTGTGTGAGTGAGTGTCTGTGTGTATGTGTAGCACACTATATTATCTCCTTCACAACACTTGCACTCTGATGCTATTTAACTATTTGTTTAACATCTCATCTTTCCATTTAGGTTATAAGCTTGTGAACGCAGACTACTTTGGTCAGTACTATACTCCTGTATTTAACAAAGTAAATGTTATGTCGGTTAGTATGTGCTGGATACATAGTAGATATTAATTACACATCTTTATAGGTTGAAATTTATTTTGATACTAAGTATGCAAATATTTTAGTGTAAGTATCTTAATTCTATTGTATAAAGGGGAATATTTCATCATAAAATAAATTAGATCAGCCAATCAGTTCATCTGGAGAAGGTTTGATAATGGTGCTATGGAATGGCTCACTTAATAGAGATTCATATCCTAAGTTAACTAAGAATATAGTCTACATCATAATGTTTTCAAGCTAAAAGAGAACTCAGTGGCATGAATAGATTGTGATGTTAGACAAGCATGGGTCTGAATTCCAACTTTTCTATTTAACTAAATTAGGCAAGTAATTTGAATTCTAGGAACTTTGGTTTTTTCATATGTAAAACATGAATAATGTTACCAAGTCTGCAAAATTGTGATTAAAAAAAAATCATGAAAAAAATTTTTACACAATTAGAGTTTTTACCCATACCAATTCAAGTCATGAATCATAAAAAGTCATCAACAAAATAACTTTTAAAAAATTCTTTAGTTAATTTAGCAAAATGATATTTATCCTGTTTATTCTATATGACAATCATCAACTGTCCAATTTGCCTAATAATTCCCTCTGACTTTTAGGATATACAATCTGTCTTCACCTAAAGTTTATGTATGACATGAAATGATTTCTTCCAACTTGAGTTTTAGCAATAATATTTTAATTGCCTTTAAAGAAGCATTGACATTATAAAATTATGTTACCTGGAATGAATAAGTAACTAATATTAGTATGCAAAGCTACTGTGTGACTTCCCTAAATCAATCTATTAATTACATGGTTTTAGGAATTAATTAATATGGGAACTACAGCAAATACATTGTAGTAAGAAGTAATTTTTTTGGTCTTAAAATGGTTTTATTATTTTTAGTAGCTTTTTAAACGTAAAACTTACCATTCCAATTCTGAATTAACATGGTGGACTGAATGCATATTAATCAATTTGATTTTTTTTTTTCTTTCCAGAAACCCTAGTAAAAGTTATTTTTGTTTTTATTGTTTCAGTTTTAAGAAAGGAGAATACCAAAGCAGGGAAGAAAGAAAGTAATCAACAGCAGTAGAGCTTTGGAAATAGGGTAGAAGATGAATAACTGGTTGTTTACTTGGCTGAATACTAAATGCCTTTTTAGTTCACTTTTTAGTCGTTTCGACATTAATAACTTTGTCATATCGTGAAAAGGTTTGGAAACTAGGACCAAATGTATTTAAATGGCAGAAAACTCAAAAGTCACAGGAACTGGTGACAACTATCACCTCTGTAAAATGAAGGTAAAGAGATGTGACTTGAATAAGGAGGAACGGGGGCACATCACTGGGCAGAGTTAGACTCCCACATCTCCAGCCTTTTACTAAAGGCTGCCCTTGATCTAAAGTTTAGAGAGAGATTTTCTAGAAAGGATCTCTGAACTGGGAGATTCTAGGCTTCATTAGAGGTGTCAGTACCCAACTGAAAACGGTGAGATTAAGGACCATAATTCTTACCCCTGAGATGCCCACTCACCATTTTGTTCATGTCTCTTCCAGAGTGCCAGTGGCATCACCCAGAAGACTCTAATATTGAAGGTTGTCAAAGAGATGGCCCAGGTTAGGTTTAAGACATTTATTTGATCTTCAAATTGAAATGTAAAGTAGGAATTGGATATTATAGTCTGAGGATCCAGAGAAGTGCAGGACAAAAATAACAATTTAGTAGTCATTTGTGTAATAACTAGAAAAAAATATATAGAGTTCCCAGAAAACATGACCAGTTGGATATCGAGACTAAAAGTATTAAGAAGGAAAATATGAACAATGGCATCACTCACTGCTGGGAGGAAAGGTCAAGCAATAAGGACTGAGGCCTGACTAAGGGTTGTGAAGACAGGGAAGACACTGGTGACCTTGGGGAGACATGGGAGGTAATTTGGAAACAGTGGACAAGAACTATTTTGTGGTGTTTTTCTGTAAAGGGAAACAGAGCAATATGATTATTTTTGGAAAAAGAAGTGGAGATTGTGGTTATGGTTATTATTTTTATTATTACTTAGGGAGGCCTGACAACTTGTTTGTTGGCTTAAGGGAAAGCTAAATTAAAGATGAAGGAGAGAGAAAAGGTAACTGCTAAGAATTATCCTTGACTATGTGAGACAGAAACAATATATGAATGGGAGGTTGACTTTCACTAGATTTACTCCAGATTTATTCAGAATAATAGGAAAAATGTCAAATATAAGTATATCAATATTGAGTATATTTTGGTACACTTATACATTTTTTCCTAGCACAATTTCCATAAGTAATAAAAATGTCAAATATAAGTGTATCAATTTGAGTGTAAGAGCTTGTGAAATCCTCAAATTTTCATTTTTAATGCATTAGGACTATTTGGAAAAAATGTTGGTGGCTGAGACTGTAGTTGTTTTGATATCAATGTTGATGAGGCATAAGGTACAAACATGAAAGTGACAGTTAAGGAGGACGAGTGCCGAATAACATAGATTCCAGGATTTGGAAAGACCACACAGTTATACACTGAAATAATTAAGAATGTAAAAGTTGTGTCAGAGAGAAATAGAGTTAGCATGGAGATAAGATTTCAAAGAATAAGGAGGACTAAGCCACAGTCAGTGCTACTGATGACAAGAAAATATTGATCTGTGAAATGAGAGTCCAAGCTGAAGGCAGAGAGGGAAGGCTCTAGAAAAACCAATGGAGAACAAAGAAGTCACATCCTTCACTTTCAAGCCTAAGGGTACGAAGAATGAGGGAGGAAAGCACAGGCATCCCGGAGAAGCCTGTTGGAGAATCAGCATCCTTGGGGGAGATTTGAGTTTCAATTGGAGCACGTAGGTAGGGACCATTTAGAGAAGATCTTACAGTGAAAACACTGTGTTTTACTTCTCAGTAGTGGTTCACACTTACATATTGTAGAAAAAGTTCTTAACTTACATTCATATTTAGAGAAAATCAAATGCCTGAGTAATTTGAAGGAAAATAAAATTGTGGATTTTCGAGAGATACATTATAACTACATGATATGGATATTTAAGAATACTTTGAAGGCATAGGACTTTGTTTCCATATAAATATGTATTATATACTTTATACTTCTCGTTTTTCATATATATGCAACATGCCTAGTACATCACACACTCTGAATATTTTTATACGCATTTTTATCTGATTGTGTGGCAACATAGTTACCCTATTCAATCAGTGACTCATCTATGAGGAAATTTTATACTGTTAAGGAAGTTCACCGTCTCACATTCCTTAAAGTAATTTAAAACAAGTCTACTTGAGGCATTTCTGACTTGATTATTATAAGTTCAATAACTGCCTTTTCTATTATTCCTCATTATGACTAAAATGTATTGTGAGGTGATTCAGTGTTAAGATCCTGCAGCTATGTTTGAATGAGAGCACTAGTTACATAAAGAGCTTTCTTCAACTCACATTGCCAGTTCTAAGCAACTGCTGCAGCCATCACAACATCATTGCTTTTAATAATCCCTATGATCTGATGTTTAATAGCACTTTCATCAGGGCTATACGTACCATATAAAACAGAATACCCCCATGCTATCACATGTGACTGTGTCTTTTAAAATACTAATCAGACACAGAACAAACCTTGGCAATCTAAAGCTCATGGAGATGGACTTCGATTTTTGTGAAATAGCTAAACATTTATCAATGACAGCATAGTATTCCTAGATATCAGCACGTTTGACAATAAATAGAATCGTAAACATAAGCACAAAATATTTATCTTAAACTGTTGTGAAGTATTGAAACTCATATTTCTTTCTAACTGCCAGCATCTGGTTGTCAACTTAATAGGTCACTTTCTTTGTGCCTTTAGTTTTTGCCTAGAAAGCAGCATTTTACTATTATTATCTTAATGAAGAGGAATTGTCCTAATTCTGCTCTAATCACTTTATAGATTAAAAATATAGACACTCAACATTTTGGAAAAAAATAAAATTAGCAAGAGAAGTTGAGACAAGTATATTTCAAAAGACAGTCAATTGAATCTAAAATTGCAATTACTATCTCTAGTGTATACATTTCCAAAACTTAATGTATGTAAATATGTATTAGTGAAATTTGTGCAAAAAATGAAAAATAAACTAATATGTGTTTTTTAATGTCTTAAAGAAAATACTTTGAAAACTATAGAAAATAAGAAATTATTTCTTAAAGAGTAAGGATGATTCTTCATTGCTACCAAACTTCTAGTCTTTTTATGACCTATCTTTTAAGTTACTGACAAAAGTCTAATCTTTTTCCTAACTGGGGTGATTACACAGTCATCACTCTCTCTAACTGTCCCAGAGCACTCTGCTGGGATTACTTAAATTAACCTTTTCTGGAGTAAGTTTGGTTAATATGCTACCTCCAGAGAATCCCCAGCAAATGTTAAGTGTTTTATTGAAGTTTGCCAGGAATGTTATATCACATGCTAACATATTTCCCTGGCTTATATGAGCATTTTTCAAACTTCAATTGTTAAGTAAACAGAACCTTATTAAATATTCAAAGAAGATTTAATAAACAGAATATTTGAAAAAAAATATATTTTTACATAACAGAACCAGAAGTATACCAATTTAATTAAGGGAAGAGAACACGATTCACATTAGTTCTGTTTCCCTTATCCAATAGCATCCCAGAGGCACTTTAACAAAACCCTGGAGAGAGATGAAATAAGGTTTGAAAACTGCTAGACTACATATTTGGATTAGACAGGTATTGCTTAGAAAAGACAGATGCTTTTCAAAGAGTAATGTGTGAATGAACTGTCCAGAGATATTAAAGATACAAAAGTATATTAGTTTAGGTTATTCTTAGACAGCAGGCCTAAGGGTGTTGATATCTAGGTAGCACTAATGAAATGCTCCCAGGATATTTGTAAGAACCATGCCTGTAGTTAAGGAGACCCAGAGAGCAACCAGCTACTCTTAAAGCTTGCTTTAAAGCCAATCCCTCCTCCTCCTGCCCATTCTCACCTCAACTTCACACAGGCAGGCCATTCCAAATGGAGCCCTGATCAATCGAAAAGTACCACGAAAGAGCGTTCAGCTATAAAAATATAATCATCAAGAGATAAGCCACATAATCTTGAGATTATAGTGAGAACGGATAAAACTGTTTTAACAAAGGGAACATATTCAACAGAAAATGTGCAATATGAAAACGATTTTTATATAGTGCGTATGGTTTTACAGAAAACTATTTGGTAGTAATAAATAAAACATTTAAACATTTTTTTCTTAAATTAGAATTTTTTCTTGGCCTCCAACCATTCACAGTTGCATATCTAGATAGAAATACATGTAGTGTCAGCTTTTATTGAGGTTCAGTTCAACTTAGCCTCAATGTGGACATATTCAAAAACCTATTTATTGCATGTAGCCAGGGATGCATTGCATGTAGCCAGGGATGCATTGCATGAATTTAGTACTTGGTCTATAGAGACTGTCATCTTCACAGTTACTCCTTCAGCATTAATATGCTATTGTTTGACAACTGTGCTGTATATGACTATGCAAGGTGAGTCCTGGAGACTTAAGCAATCCTATTGGTGGTCCACCCACTTAATGCAACGATTTCCATATGCATCTTTTCTGTGAACGCACCAATCTTAATTCCATGGTGTGCAAGGGTACATCCTCTAATATAACTTCTCCAGCTTCAGCATTCAAAATTAACCACCTGAGGGCTGAGGGCTGAGGGCTTGTGAATGCACAGAGTTTTGGCTCCAGTCTCAAAGGTTCAAATTCAATAAGTTGAAGCAGGACCCAAGAATTTCAAACAATGTCCAGATAATGTTGCTGCTGCTGGTGTGTGGACCACATTCTGAGTAGCCCAGCACTGGAGGAATCCTCTGGCCATCCTTCATCTAGGATGATGCATGAAAGCAGGACAAGGTTTTCTGTAGTTTGTAAAAGCATTTTATTTGGTTTCTTCTGTCTCCACCCCTGCAGTATATTACTTTATTCTCTTTGCACACCAAGAACTTAGCATCATCCTCTTATATTTCGGATTTTGTTTTCTATTTACTCGTTAATCTTCTCAGATGAGTTTGAAAAACAAAAGTTCTTTACCTGTTAATGAATGAGGAGTTTTAAGGATCCTTAGAAATATTTTCCTGAGCTCTTGTTTCTGGAACAGGTGTAGAAAAACTATATGTTAACACTGATTAATTTTTTTTTGATAAGTCAAATTCTGGATGTAGAAAATAGAGAACAAGAATCAGAGGCAGACTAGAAATTTTAAAAAAAGTGAAAAAAATGTTTTTCAATTCAAACTATATATAAAAATAATCTATAACAGTGCACATTAAAGAGACCAGGGAAAGGGTAAAGTCATGTTATAAATGTAAAATACTTTATAAGAGGTGTTTGTAGAATCAATTATTTTTGGAAAAAATGGGTCAGTTAATAGAAAAAAGCATGAAAAGAATGATGAATAAATACAAGTGTGCAATAGAATAAAAAATAAAATGATATGGAAATTAAATCTAGGTTAGGCAAAGATTGTATATAACAACTATTCATAGAGGAGAACACAATGAAAATTTATCATGCTCTAAGAATGGCTACTGTGTATACAGGAAAAAGTAATATAAAATTATGAACACAGAGCAGTATTCTTCATTCTTCTAATGAAGGCTCATTAAGTTCCTAATATTCAAGAAAACATTCTGAAAATAAAAGGCTATCTTACACATCTAGACAGAGCACATACAGTCCTTGAAAATGTGGAGAAAAGTGAGACTGGCCTTACTTCTCATAACACTAGATGCCCGAAGATGGTAAAAAATAATTTTCAAATTTTAGAGACACATAGCTATGTTTAACATTTTCTACCTACCCAGGATATTATACAAGTTAAAAGGAGCAGAAATATATCCATACACACACAAGCACTGAGGAATTACAACATTCACTATTTGAAAAATTTAATTGAATCCTTGTTCCAGGAATCAGTAGAGATAAAATAAAAACTAGTAAGTAAAGTTGTCATAAAAGAGCCTGCTACTCTTTTAAACAATATTTTCTTTAAACAATTATGGCAGTTATTAGATTGAGTCCTAAACTCTATTAAGTTAACAATACGGAGTATGTATTTTGAAAATTATACTACCAGCCAGCCAGTTATATCCATGAAAATGCACTAAAGATTACAAAGCAGAGAACATACTTAAACAACTATATTTATTCCTGTGAAAATCCACAAAAGAACCATGAGAAAAGCAGTTACATTTTGTTTTCCTCAGAACCTATGAGACATTATTTAAGTAAATTATCATTTTGGCCTACACCAGTCAATACAAAGTTCTTAATTAAAACCAGAAAAGTTCTAACCAAGACACATTAATATTAGATCCTATAAGGGCTTGAAAATTAACATCTCAGTTCTATTTTTTTTTTTTTTTCAATTTTGAATCCATAGGTTGCAAAGATGGCCACAGTTATTTTCTACCTCATACCCATGGCTTCTTATGACGTGACTTTGTGGTTCTTTTGTTCAGTAAGCAGAAACCATTATTTTACTCCTTGCTTCTAGATGGGCCTTGTGACTTTGGGCAATAGAATTCATCAGAAAGTGACCTCATGCCAGTTCCATGCCTTGGCTTCAGGAGGCCTTGAGTACTCTGCCTCTTCCTTCAGAACCTTCTGAGCCACTAATTAAGAAGCCCCAACCTCTCCAGCAGGAAGATGAGGCATGATACAGAGGACAGGCGAACCATCCCAGAGAGACCACCCTAGGCCAACCAGTCCAGGTGACAGGAGGTTGACTGTGACTGTGCGTAAGCTCAGCCAAGGTCAGCCAAACCTAGCAAAGATCAGAAAAGACATCTACCAATGTTCAGCACAGATTTCCAACCAACAGAAATAAGAATTAAATAAATGATTGTTCTTTAAACCATCCTGATTTTGAGATGCTCACACAACTGACAGCTGATTTCGCTGCCATCTGGCTACTTGCCAGGTTTAAACATCACAGTTATGTCTGCATATGCACATTATGCTAACTCTTTTGGATGGGCCTTTGCTCATGGGATTCTTTCTCAAACACAGCTGAATTATCTTTTTATTATGTTTTCTCCATCCAATTTCTAATTCTTTAAAATAAACAATCTGTGTGGTTTTCTGTGAACCCAGGTCACAAAAACCTATGAGGTTTTGTCTAGAAATATGAAGGAGAAAAAGAAACAAATAAAAAAAAAAGAGGACAGAATAAGAAGAAATCTTCTAGTAGAAACACACACACACACACACACACACACACACACA
>NW_022436970.1:13684844-13711418 GCF_009761245.1 Sapajus apella | reverse complement strand
ACACACACACACACACACACACACACACACACACACAAACTTACATACATGAAATACCCCAAGGGATAGAACAGAAGCTGTTGGTTTCAGCAGAATGAGCTAGAGGCAAGTGACTGCACAGGTTCAGAAAACTGGGCAGGCTAAATTGTGAAGTGGCCTGTAAAGCATAGTAAACGTTTTGGTATTGGTTTCTTAATTGCACTGGGTAGCAGCTAGAATGTTTTAGGTAGGAAATTGGCATGAACTGTTTTATATACCAAATATATTATTATTGTTGCATGTTAAGTAAATTTTGAGTAGAAATTGAAGACTAGCTGAGTCTATTCCAGTAGTCCAGGAAAAAAAGTTAATGACTTGGGTAAAAATTTTGCCAGTGACCATGGAATAACATTAAAATATATTTTAGGGGATAACATTGTGAAGACTTTATGATGCATTGGATTTGGAATAGGTTCTGGGCAAAAATTTTTTGAGCACTACCAAAGCAAAAATGGACAAATGGGATTACATCATGTTAAAAAGCTTCTGCACAGCAAAGGAAACAATCAACGAAGTAAAGAGACAGTTCACAGAATGGGAGAAAATATTTGGAAACTACTCATCTGACAAGGAATTAAAAACCAGAATATATAAGGAGCTCAAATAACTCTATAGGAAAAATATGTAATAATTCAATCAAAATGGGAAAAAGATGTGAATAGACATTTCTCAAAAGAAGACATGCACATGGCAAGCATGAATATGAAAAGGTGCTAAATAATGGTCAGAGAAATGCAAGTCAAAACTACAATGAAATATCTCATCTCGGTTAAAATGGTTTCTATCCAAAAGGCAAGCAAAAACAAATGCTGGCAAAGATGTGGAGAAAAAAGAACCCTCATTCTCTGTTGGTGTGAATGTAAATTAGTGCCACCACTGTATATGGGGAACAGTTTGGAGATTCCTCAAAAAACTAAAAATTGAGCTACCATATGATCCACCAATGCCACTCTTAAGTATATACCCCAAAGAAAGGAAATTAGAATATTGAAGAGATACTGGCATTCCCGTGGTTGTTTGTGGCACTTTTCACAATAGTGGAGGTTTGGAAGCAAACTAAGTGTCCATCAACAGATCAATGAATAAGGAAAATGTGGGTACATATAGAGAATTTAGTACTATTCAGCCATAAAAAGAATGAAATTCTGTCATTTACAGCATGGATGGAACTGGAGGCCATTATCTTAAGTGAAATAAACCAGGCACAGAAAGACAAACTTCACATGTTCTCGCTTCACTTATTTATGGGATCTAAAAATTAAAAAAATTGAACTCGTGGACAGAGAGAGCAGAAAGATGATTGCCAGAGACTGGTAAGGGTAGTGGGGAGATGTGAGTCAGTGGGGATGGCTAATGGGTTCAAAAAATAGAAAGAATAAGACCTACTATTTGATAGCCCAACACAGTAACTGCAGTCAATACTAATTTAATTGTACATTTAAAAATAACTAAGAGTGTAACTGGATTGTTTGTAACACAAATGATAAATACCTGAGGGGATGGATACACCATTTTCCATGATGTGATTATTTCACACTGCATGTCTCTATCAAAACATCTCATGTACCCCATAAATATATACACCTACTATGTATCCACAAAAATATTTTTTAAAAAATAATGCAGCCCTGCTAACTCCTTGATTATAATAACCTGGTGAGATCCAATTAGCACTTCCAACTTTTTGGGCTGTTTAAGCCACATAATCTTAGTTTGTTATGGCAGGAGTAGAAAACAAATATAGCAGCGAAAAAGGAATCTATTAAATGCTAAAGAACAAATGTTACTATATTGCTTTGAGTTTAATCTTTAGAACATACTTCACAATTTAACACCAGCAGTCAGATTGAATTTTTGTGAGGAACTGATTTCCATATCACAATTCTCTTCTTTCCCTTGTACATAACTCTTCATCAAATCGAAATTTAATAATTGTAGAATACATTAGAAAAACATCGGCATACTCATGTTCTGAAGTCTTTGTAGTATGACTTACAAAATACTTTGTGGATATATATGCAGTGTATATATCCACAAAATATCTGTCACTTATTTGTGGGCTCCAAAATAAGTAATAGATACAAATAAGTGCAGATATTTTATGTCTTTTTACATGCACAGTATATGAACTACATGCATAAAGTGCTTATAATGATGAAGTCAGTTATCACCTGTGGGGCGGAAGCCATTTCTGAGTTTGGCTATGTGAAGATAAATAATAAAAACTTTGAAGCCGACTTAAAATTATGTGAGAATTGCATATCAGTGCACGGTCTTTGTTTTAATTCTCTGGAAATCAAAGTAGCTGATATGCTTTCTAAACAATGTAATTTTTCTTCTCTATATTATGCTTTGAGGATTAGTTTATTCTTCACAAGTAACATAATTTGAAGTCAGAGAGATTGATTTTTTTCCTATTTGTAGATGCTGAATCGTTCTCAGTTAAATAGAGTGGAATTATTCATCGTTTCTTTTCATTTCTGCACACTCTGGGATTTATGTTTCAGAGTATCTCACTTCTATTGTATGTAAATGCCATTCTGGATTTGTGCTGTCACTAAACTCAATTGTGCTTGCTAATAGCTAGAATGCAGCTGCTAAAAACAATCAATTGAGCATAGTCAACTTGAGCAGGAACAAATATATTTTATTTATTTCAATTAATGTTTTGTCTGAAAAGTGATCCATATTGATCTAATATTTTAACAATAAACTGAGTTTTATATTAGCTATAATTATTATAATATGCATGCATGATTATACACTAAGTAAATAATGCAATAGGCTAAAAAAATAAATTTTGAGTGTTTAAGAACTTAAATTACATCTCTTTTTAGCTTTTCCCCTTCTTTTGAGAAATTTTGACTCCACATTATAGATACTTAAAAGTGAAATTATTTCATTAAATAGCTATAGAATAAAGGGTATTTACTGTACCTTTTCCATTTATCATTGTACCAGAAATCCTGCACAGCTCAAGGCATGGAAAGAAATGAAGGACTCATAACAATTGGAAGAGCATCAAAACTTTCATTACTCGTGGATTCCATGATTGCCTACGTAGAAAACTCAAAAGTATCTGCGGACAAACTTTTAGAAATAATAAACAAAATCAGCCATTTTTCTAAGGACAAGGTCAAAGTACAAAATTTAAGTCTATTTCTATATGTCAACAATAAAAACAATATCTCACAAATAGAATTCATTAATATCAAACACTGGGGCATAAATTTAACAAAAGATGTACAATATCTCTACAATAAAAATCATAAGACATCTGTGAAAGATATTAAAGGGGACTTCACCTAATAGAAGAAAACATACTTTCAAAGGTTGTCAGACTAAATATTTTAAAGACATAACTAATATATGTATATTAGTTATGACAGATTTTCCCACAAGTTAATCTATAGGTTCAAACTACCTCAATCAAAATCCTAGAAGTTCTTCAGGAGATAAGATCACTGATAAAAAAAAGTTCTAAATAAGTAAGGAAAAGCTTATGCCCAAGAGTAGTCATGGCAATTCGCAAGAATAAAACTGGAATATGTATACTATGCTCTTGGACTCTTATCAATATTAATATCTATTGGGCAGATTTGGCAGGAAGACAAACTAGGATATGAATAGACACTGAGAGTCCAAAACCACATATATTCCATTAGCTGATTTATGACAAAGTTGACATTGCTGTGCAGTGAGGAAAGTGTATAATTTCAGTAGTTGATGATGAATCGCTTTCCCAAATGTATTTTGACCACTAACTTATACCATAACTAAAAATACATTTCTAATGAACCGCAAAACTAAGCACACTGCAAGTATGTGTATTTTCAAAATATTTTAAACCTTCCAATAGATGTGTCATGGCATTTAATTTTAGTAGGAATTCTTTCCTTAATGACAAATTACATCTAGCAACTTTTCATGTGCTGATTTGCCATTCATTTATCTTTCTTTCATGAAATGTCTTAAAAGAAAACTTTCAACAGTTCTTTTTTTAGATTGAATTATATGTTCTCTCATTTTTATGATTAGAAAAAATACATATATATATAGAGGACATAAGTTCTTTAAAATCTCCATGATTTTCACATATTTTATTATAAATGTAGCTTGATTTTTAATTTTATTACAATGTCTGACACAAAGCAAACTTTTTTAATGTGCTTAAATAAAAGTTATAGATTTATTTACTTTATAGACTATATTTAGTGACATATTGAAGATTTTCCTAAGGCAACATCATAAAGATCATCTCTATTTATTTTTGTATTTCATGGTTTTACATTTTGTACTTTATTATCTACTTGAGTTAACTTTGCGTATAAGGTGTGACAAATAGCTTGAGGTTCATTGTTTTTCATCTGATGTCCACGATTTTCAGCATCATTTACTGAAAAAAGAAATATTTTAGACCATTGAATCTTCTTTACACATTTTTAAAATGTCAATTGGCTGTATTAAGATAGATCCATTTTTGGATGTTCTATTTATTTACATTGATCTTCCTTGATCTATGTATCTTTTTTTCATCAGTACTATGATGTTATGATTGCTATAACTTTATAGTAAAAGTTGAAAGTAGCTAATATGAGTGCTCTGATTAACACATGTGCCCCACACATATATACAGTAATTATCTATCAGTTTAAAATAGTTGTTTTGGCTGTTCAAGTATTTTGGTCTCTCCACACAAATTTAAAAATAACATTGCTAATATCTCCAAATAGCTTGTTGGTATTTTGATTGAGATATGTTGAGTAAATAGATCAACTTTGGGAGAATAGAGATTTTAACAATAGTTAGTCCAAGCATTTTGGGAGGCTGAGGCAGGAGGATCACTTCAGCCCAAGAGTTCAAGACCAGCCTGAGCAACATGGTGAGATGCTGTCTCTACAAAAATAAGTAAATAAATAAAAGTTAGCCAGGCCACAGTGACTTATGTAGGTAGTCACAGCTAATTGTGAGGCTGAGGTGGGAGAATCACTTGAGCCTGGGAAGTTGAGATTGCAGTGAGCCGTGAACCTATCATTGCTCTCCAGCTTGAGTGAAAGAGCAACAGCGTCTCTCAAAAAATATACATATATTTAGTCATCTAATCCATGAACACGGTTTAAGTAAATCTAGTCACTTATTTAGGTCTTCTTTGATTTCTTTCATCATTGTTTTATAGTTTTTGCATATATAGGTTCTACATATAATAATATTCTGTTAGATTTATACCTAAGTATTTAATTTTGTGTAGCTATATAAATAACATTTTTAAATATCAGATTATATTTTTAATGCTGGTATATGGAAATGCAATTGACTTTTGTATATGAACTTTGACCTGGACATTGCTAAATTCACTTACCAGTTTCAAAAGTGATTTTGTAGATTCTTGGAGATTTTCTGCATAGACAATTTTGTCATCTGCATATAAAGACAATATTTTTTTGGTCTGTGTAATTTTTATAAACTCATTTACTTGTCTTATTCCAGTTGCTAAGACTCTCAATACAGTGTTGAACAGTGGGGGTGTCAGAAGATATCTTTGCATTATTCCTGATCTTAAGGGTAAAACATTAAGAATATCATCATTAAGTGTGATATTAGCTGTAGTTTTTTCCTACATCTTCTTTATTAAGTCAGCAATTGGTCCTTCTTTTCTAGTTTTTTTTTTTTTTTTTTTTATCATCATGCATGTGAATGTTGTTGAACAATTTTATTCACAAGATAATGTATATATAAATTTTTTCTTATTTAGTTGTTAAAAATGTTGAACCACCCTTGCATTCATGATGTAGTGTATTATCATTTTTATTATTGCTAGATTAAAATTAGCAATATTTTGTTAAGGATTTGTTTCATCATTGTTCATGAAAGATATTAGTCAATAATGCCCCAGCCACTGGATTTTCTTTGTCTTGTTTTGTGATAAGAGTAACCCTGGTCTTATAAAATAAATTGGGAAGAAATCTTGCTTTTCTATTTTCTGGACAATGTCATGAATATTATTATTTCCTATACCGTTAGGTAGATTTCATCAGTGGGTCATCATGATCTAAGGTTTTCTTTTCACTTTACATTGAATTTTCTATGGATTG
This sequence comes from Sapajus apella, assembly GCF_009761245.1. Taxonomy (NCBI): domain Eukaryota; kingdom Metazoa; phylum Chordata; class Mammalia; order Primates; family Cebidae; genus Sapajus; species Sapajus apella. The sequence goes on along the minus strand of NW_022436970.1, from coordinate 13,705,287 downwards.
AGTTTTCAAAGCTTTTCTGAGCACTTCTGATTTGCCCGGTGTTGGCACCCACCTGGGTCCCGTCTGATACCTGCGTGGTGGTCTACATAACAGTTCAGTTCTCAAAGTTGGTGGTATGCTACTTGGGGCTATTTTCATGCTTATACCCTGAGGGTGCTGGGCACTTCATAAACACCTTCATGCAATTACTTTCCAGAGTTTCCTCCTGTTCATGATTCTCCACAGACTTTCCAGCTCCCAAGGCTTTTCCCGGTTTATTCCCTAATTCTATAGCTAGAAAGCCAAGATTTTGCCAACCTGAATCCTTTTTCAATTTTTGGTTACTTTACCTGCCTCTGGGGCAAAATAGTGGGAGAAAGGAGAGGGAAATAAGACCAGGGATTCTTCCTTCACTCTTCAGAACAAGGGGTCTGCTTTCCCAGTTTCTCTGGTCAGGGAGGATTCATTTTCTCTCACAGTATCAGGTGCCTTCAAAGCCACTGTTGCAGTACCCTGGTACCGTCACAGGAGTGTAGCATCAAGACTGGGGTTTCCGTTGGGGTAGGGCAAACAGAAGAAAATTGGAACAAAAACTGGGGTTTCTTATTCTATTTTGCACAGGGGCCCCTGCTCAGATATCTGTCCAGAAAGAGTTTATCTTGCATCTGTTTCTGTACTTGCCTGATGCACATTTCCAGACTTGAGTTATGCTGAGTCTAACTGGGAAGTGATGAGAAAAAAAAAGAAAGAAAAAAAGAGAAAAGAGGCTTATCTGTCGTATTTGAGTTTTGATTTACCTGCCCAATCTACCAGCTATTATTTACTTTTCAATGAATTTAGAGAGTTGCCTTATGCATTCTGTCAAGGTTTTTTAGTTGTAATCAGTGGAAAGAGTTGAGTGGGAAAAAATTTTTGCAATCTGCCCATCTGACAAAAGGCTAATTTCCAGAATCTATAAAGAACTAAAACAGATTTACAAGAAACAAACAAACAAACCCATCCAAAAGTGGGAGAAGGATACGAACAGACACTTTTCAAAAGAAGATATATGTGAAGCCAACAAACATAAGAAAAAATGCTCTTCATCACTGATTATTAGATAAATGCAAATCAAAACTACATTGAGATACTACCTCATACCAGTTAGAATAGTGATCATTAAAAAATCTGGAGACAACAGATGCTGGAGAGGATGTGGAGAAATAGGAACACTTTTCCACTATTGATGGGAGTGTAAACTATTTCAACCATTGTGGAAGACAGTGCGGCACTTCCTCAAGGACCTAGAAATAGAAATTCCATTTGACCCAGCAATCACATTTCTGGGTATATACCCAAAGGATTATAAATCATTCTGTTATAAAGACACATGCACATATATGTTCATAGCAGCACTGTTTACAATAGCAAAGACCTGGAACCAACTCAAATACCCATCGACGATAGGCTGGACAAGGAAAATGTGGCACATATACACCATGGAATACTATGCAGCCATAAAAAATGATGGGTTTGTGTCCTTTGTGGGGACATGGATGAATCTGGAAACCATCATTCTCAGCAAACTGACAAAGAACAGAAAATCAAACATCGCATGTTCTCACTCTTAGGTGACTGATGAACAATGAGAACACATGGACACAGGAAGAGGAGCATCACACTCTGGGGTCTGTTGAGGGCGGGTAGGGGAGGGACAGCAGTGGATGGGGAGGTTCTGGAGGGATAACATGGGGAGAAATGCCAGATATAGTATGGGTGATGGGGGGATGGAAGCAGAAAACCACATTGGCATGTATGTACCTGTGCAACAATCCTGCATGTTCTGCACATGTACCCCAGAACCTAAAGTACAACAAAAAAGAAAGTAGAGATCATTATTTGTTTATTTTTGGTTGTTACTATAAATGGTATTTCATTGTGGCTTAGACTTTCATTTAAAAGCTATTCATAACAAGAATAGTTATTTCATATGTTTATAGGTTGTGGCAATTTCCTTTTTGGTGGATTTATATTTGCATCTTCTATTAATTTTGTAATTAAATTGTTTACTTTATTCTTTTCTGCTACTTAAGGTTTGTATATATCACAGTGATTAGCCTTTTGCACATCTTTTATGTAAGAAACAATAGTTTTCTATCCATATAAATTTTAACATTGTTTATAGTGTCCTGTGAAAAAATGTTGTCATAAAAGCCCATATACTTTTTAATATTTTCTTTTTTTTTTCTGATTTTGGAAATGGTATTCTTCTCAAATCCAGAGTTATATAATTATTCTTTTTATGGATTATTCTCTTTATGAATGTAATGCTTTATTTTATGATTCAAAATTTAAATTTAAAGATAACTGGTTTGGCCTCTAGTCACATGAGTTAGTAACTGTGATATCTTAGGTAAATTACATAGATAATTGGCATGCTAGTTCCTTCATTCAACAAACGTTTAATTGAGTGCCAATTATGTTCCATATACAGCTCTAGAGTTTCAGGATAAAACAAAGCAACAAATAGGCAAGAATTCCTGCCCTTCAACTACTTACATGGGTGAATGAATGATTTTGATATGAAGTGGTTATAATAATCATAATTTAATAGAGATGTTATGAGTCATAGATGACAGAAATAAAATCTTTCTTTTTTAAGAAAGTAAAGCTATAAGCAAATGGTATGTTGATCTTATGATCATAATGAATTTGAACATGCAAGCAGCTTTCTGCTTCTATCCAGAGTAGACCATTTGTGGGTGGAGGTGGTGTCTTGCCCCTTGTTATAATAAGCTGCTCATAATTTGGTTAAAAAAAATAGTACTGGGATATTCACGGCTCTTTAACTGGCAAGTTAAGAATCAATAGTAGTAGCATTAATAAAAACGAATTTTTGTTGTTTTTGTAGTTACTCATTCCTTTCTAAGCTGAAACAGGAGCCTAAAGATAGGCATTAGCTCTGCACTCCTTTGTTCCTGTCAAGGGAGGGTTAACAAACACAACATACATGTGTATGGTGGTTTGAGGCTTCCCTTCCCACACCCTTCCTAAAGGTTTCCGTGGGTTTCAGGATTTCAAGCAGTCGTTATAATTTGTTAAGGCTAATGATGTTGCACAAGTAGGAGCTGTAGTTTCTAATCAGTGTTTAGAAACCAATTAAAGTGTGCCAACACTAATGAAGTGGACTATGGCAGAACGCAACTTCTCAGTTATTAAGAGAACGACACTTTAGAACACTAACAGTGAGTGTTCTGCTTCAGTTCAAACAATGCTTTTTGAAGTTCAGTGAAAGGCAGCCAAGTCACTATTAGCGTTTAGTATTTTACATCAGTACTGATTGAGCTTTCACTGGTGTTTTCTTTGTATGAGTTGGTGTAATTATAGTTTCAAAACAAAATAATGCATTGGTATACAGCAAAGGCGTCTGCATTATTTTTCATTCTGCTGCTTTGATTTGGGGAATAACTTCTGATCATTAAAATATAAATCTATTTACATACTAAACATTGTGTCATTTAATTATTTGAATCTACATTTAATTGCTTCATATCAATTTTAAATATTACCAGTGAAGAACAATGCAGAGCATTATGTGTTTTGATCATCATGAAAACTTGGACATTATCTATCCTGAATTATTCTTTCTCTTTCATTTCTGTTGTTCTTATTACAAATGCAATATATGTTCACTGTAGGGGAAAAACAGAAAATATAAATAAGCTAAAATAAAATGACATAAAATATCATCCCTTGAATACATTGTTAATGTATTGGTTATGCTTTTTCAAGCTGTCAACACATATAACATAAGGAGAGAGTTTCTTTTTATAAAGTTAGGATTAAAGGAAGTAGGATCTTCACATGATTCAGGAAGTTTTCCTACACCAGTCAGCAGGGAGCCTGAGGAGCATCTCTGCAGGTGCCAGGAAAGTCCTGAGTCATTCCTTTTAGTCCACCCTAACAAACTTGGACTACTGAAACCTTACTTGAAAGGCAAATTAACACTTTTTTGAAAGTTTCAGTCTATATTAGGTTTATCCAGAGAGACAGAACCAATATGATAGGTAGGTAAAGAGATTCAATAGATAATCCCAATGTCTGTGTCATAACACCGTCTGTTTTTGATATTTGCTTTGTCTCTCTAGACTGCTTTTTCATGCATGTGCTGTGCCTTGTATGTTTGGTTGTGTTGTTCTGAATATGTTATACTGGGTAATATTCTGAGTAGGCCTCAAATGTGAGGATTTGTTTTCATCTGGCTAGGCGTTGTGTTTTGTTTCATGATTTTTCTAGCTCTAGATGCCAGACCAAATTTCTTTAGTCTCCTTGTGTTTGGTCTTCTCCCTTGAATTTGAACTTCCCTAACTTCTCTCCTCACAGAGTCTGTGTCTTTACTCTTCTACTAGTTTATACTCAGCCTTCAGCAATTTGTCAAAATTACTATTTAAATGTTATTACCAATTAATTTATAGAATCATTGACTTCTGCTCTAGTTAATCATATCTTCATTCTATCTTTCTGAAATTGATTGTCTTTTTATGTCCCCAGTGGTGGTTTGTCCTGCAAACTTAGTTCTCTGGTGAATCCCAGAAAAGTCATTGATTTTTATTTTATCCAGGTTTTTTTGTTTTGTTTTGTTTTATGTATGTTATTGATAATTTTTAAGTTCTTTACATTTCTGAGTTGCTATTAAAAGTCTCCATAGGCTTTTGCTTACTTTGTAGCTTATCGTAGGTCAACTGCAAATACACAAAGTAGAATACCAGATATTTTAGCCTTTTTAAAGTCTAATTTGTTGCTTCCATGTGCAGAACTAAGAGTGACCTCTTTTTACTTCTGTCCAAGTAGGTTCTAAATGTTACAACTTTCACACTACATAGGATATATCATAGTATTCCCAAGCAACAAAGCTAGGCTATTGTTAAAACTTGGGCTGAATACAGATATCAAAATGTCAACAGCTTTCAGGCAGTTATAAGCTGGTAGGTAAAGAAACTAGTAGCAGATAATTATTTAAATTTATGTCATGAAAATCAATTGCACTCTTAAATTCAACTTAGCATTTCGAAATAAAGCTAAACGGTTTTACTTTAGTAAAGTTGCATCTCCTTACTGATAACAGAGCTTTACAGACTTCAACAAATTTATTAAATAATCTGGTAATCAAAGAAACAAATATTTGTTTATAGGCCCTGGGGCAGAAATGAGCATTTTCCCCAAATCACAACCAAAACAAGTATATACAATTTTTTTGTACCAAAATATAAGTGTCTCAGCATCATATTCTGAATAGAATATATTTTATCTAATTGCAAAATCTGTGTTCATTATGTGACATAATTTTATAAAAACTGGAGTTTATACCAAAGCATCTCATTAAACTATTTGCATGGTAGCTATTTTTATATTTTCACTATTTAATGGTAGGGCAATTATTATTCATAACTCAATTGTTTTCAAAATATTTTCTATCTATCTTAATGTTTTTAGGAGTGAAACTTTAGAGACATTATTTCAAATTTAAATTAAAATTATATTAGAAGTGTCTTGATTTTGGATTAAAGAAGAATTGTCATTTTAACAATATTGGAACTTTCTCTTCTAGAGAAACAAATCTCTTTCTTAGCCAACTTTTTTCTAAATATTTTTTAGTGTGTAGGTGTCTCTGTTTATTATGTTAATTCTTGATCTATATTTTGATAAGTCAAAACTTCTTAAAATTTGTCACTGAGTAAAATACATTATTTAGGCTGAAATTCAGAGCAACTGCATTTTATCTATTTGTGGCTTTGTTCAGTCATAGGTAAAATACAATTCCATATATGCATATTCTATTATGCTAGAATATATATACATATATTCTATTTTGAGAAACGTATACCAGTTTTACCTTATAATCTGTGGGATAACACAGTCTATGTAACAGTTCTGTTTTATCCTATCGTTACATTTTGATCCCTTCTTCTTTCTTTTCCTTTTACTAGAATCCATCAATAGTAGTCTGTCAATATTATTTTCCTTGGTGCTTTTGCTCTATGAATATTTCTTAATCCTCAATCTTCAGATTCTTTTCTCTTGTGGACTTCAGACAAAGTCTTACTAAATATTGACTAAGTACTTGTTTTTGTAAAGGATTTATCTGTTTCCTGCTGTGCTCTTTCTGATTGTATTTTTCTTTCATAGGCGTACAAGTCAATTTTCTCAAGAGCCAGAAATGGTTTCAAATATCAGAACAACTTCCAAGGCTCTTAATCTTGGGCACATTTCATCTTTCTCCTATGGTTTTCTTATTTATCCTTTTTCTCATTTATATTGTAATTTGTAGATTCATTACTTGAAAATAGTTAGATATAATTTTACCTGTTATATCTCTGTAGAAAACAAATTAGACACCAACATTTTGCTCAGGAATGTTAAACCTCATTAAAAATACTTAGCATTGTAAAAACTGCTTTCGATCAATTTTAAACATTATAATATTCAGGAAAATAAAATCAGAATTATTTTATTTGTAATGTTAATTAATAATGTTATTGATTGAATTTGTGTATGTTCTAAAGTGTTTTTGTTTTAGGGAGAGAAGTGAAAATGATAGTAATTGTCTTACTCAAGTACAGGAAAATGTTGTGACATAAAATTATGCAATCAAATAAATTCGTTTATAATAACATACCACAACCACTGAAGTGACTTTTGTTATTTTTCTCCAAAGTGGTGAGAGAGTTAAATACCAAGTCTATAAGTATATTATATAGTTATATATTTTGTTATATATTTTGTCTATATAATTAAAATATTGTTTTCTTCATACAATATTTTTTATACAAACTTTGATGTGTTTCTAGGCTCTTCATTTATATATCAACTTGCACAGCTGTTATTTTTATAATCTATTAGTTTAGGGGAAATTTTCATATTGCCCTCTGCTCATCTGATTTCAGTGCCACAATAGCTGTGTGTGATGCCAGTTCTGCTCCTATTCCCTTTTCTTGTTCGTGAAGTCAAAGAAAGCACTTTAGTCAGCACAAGGAAGCGGCCTGGAAACCTGAGAAAATTGAGCCCCCCAGAGTCAAGGATCAGTTAAATGGAATGAGTATTAATGGGTAAACTTCTCAGTACCCACTTTCAGAGTAAAAGTGTTAAGGTGCCTCTTGTATTAATACGTAGAGGATCTTTTACAGGGTATGGGCTCCATTTGCCTACAGTGATGGTAAATCAATAACAGGCTTTAGCATCTTTTCCTCCTTCCCTCTCTCACTTACCCCGTGCTCTCCTGCAGTTCCTGAAATTACCTCCCAAATATTAGACAGGAAATTAAATCACTGTTTTACACTCTGTTTCCGGGCGAATAAAAAATACGATTGTTACAATGGAAGTGGCCCAAGAAAGCCATTTCTTGGGTGGGATCCTGGACCTGGATGACTCAGAAGCTGCCAGACAAAAATGAAAATTAACTTGTGGTACCAAAGGTGGTGTAAGCTCTGGGGTGCTGTAGCAACACAAACGTGATGACTTTTTATTGTGCTGAATCAGGAGTAGGTACAGGTAGAACGGGAAGCTGTGGCTTATCTTGATCTAGCACTTGAATGCCATGGAGGTTGTAGTATTTATTAACATTGTGAAGCTGGGTTCTTTATTAACTGCTCTAGAAGCCTTGAAAACAAGAATATCAGGCTAAAGCCAATAACCATCAACCCTGTTCACACAGTGAAAACCAGAAGGTCTCCATGGAATTTATTTATAGAGATACTCAACTCTTGCAGATAGAGAGTAAATAGTGATGAAGATTAAGCCTAGGATTTAAGTATAAGGACAGAAGAACTTCAAGGGTGAATAAATGTACTGTCTCCAAAAGTCTTCACTAAAATTAGAGCTCTGATATGAAATGAGAAGAAATCTCAGAATCGGGATGGAAACAGATGGGGGAATTAATCTGAGGAAGTTGAATTCAGAGATACTCTTTAAAATCCTGGGAAAGCCAAAATATACCCTCTACACTGCTAGAGCCAAGAGGGTGTCTCATTGCTTGGAGACTAAAATGCATTCCTCATAATGCTTGTTTTTCTCAAGATTCTTGCCTGGCTGCCATAATTATTTCATATCAATAACTAGAGTCAGGTTTATGGGTAGCTGTATCCAAGAAATATAGTCCTCAATACGAAATAATAACTACTTACTGGTAGATTTTCAGGATTTTCCTCATGCATGATGGCATTATTCAGTTTACAGATGTTCTAGTAGAAGTTGAAGGTATTAGACCAGGCCATTGGGAAGAGTTGGGGCTGAGTGCATTGCAGGGCTAGAGAATAATTCACTGCTACAGAGGCTCTCTCCTGTGACTAGAAATGTAATATCCTGAAAAGACATGTAAAAAATGTTCTAATATTACAAAATGGGAATTGTGAGGTAGGGGACTGATAAGGGGCACCAGAATCTTTGAGAAGTCCAGTGATGTCTGCCCTCTGTAGGGTTTCACTGTATCAGATTCTGAGGTAGAACTGGGCTTCCTAAGGTCACTGAAAATGAAAGAATGCTAAATAAGCAGAGTGCAACTGGTGGCACTTACCTGTCAGAGGCATGGTGGACCTAATTACTGACATTGTCAACAAGGTTGGAGTAGCAATGAGTGTGGCCTGCAGGGGTCTGTGGTGATGTCTAACGGAACTTGGTGTTCCTAGAGGTGACATAGATGAGCAACTGAATGGGATGTTCCTTGCCTTGTACAAGTAGAACAAATTAAATACTGCTACGTAGAGGACTTATGTCAAAATTGTGATTCCCTGCCTAGTTTCTAGACTATGTCAGATGTTAGATTTATGGATAATTGCTTGTGGCTTGGCTGATTCCTTTTGAAAAAGGAAACTGAAATGCCATTTTAAATATAAGCAATAGTTATTCCCCCAAATGTGACCTAAATTTATGTGTGTTCATTTTTTCAGCTTGGCTGTACACTGGGGGAAAAAGAAAGGCCAGACTTTTTTGAGGGCAGCTGATACAGATAGAAGTTGGCCCCAAATGCCAGCATGGCCATCCAGCTGGAGTGGAGGCTTAGGGAGCCCATGTGTAAATGAAGTCCTGGCTGGAGCCTGGCTCACAGCAATACACTCATGATTGCTCTGGTGCTCAAGTGCATAATTGGGATAAGTATACTTAGCAGCTGGCAGGGCTGTTAAGTTAATTTCTTTTCATGTAGAGAAGGAGCTGTCATCATAGAACAGGCCAGTTGGATGTCGCAGAAACTGCCCTCTCCACTCTAGCCATGATGGTAAATCAGAGCAATTTCTCATTCCAAGTGGATTGCAGATAGTAACACACTCAAAGATAGATTGCTCCTGTTATCAATACCACTCATGAGCCCCCTGCAACTACCAAATGGACTTTGGCATAAGCCCATGAACTGCTGTAATCTTAACCAAGTGGTTGTTCTAATTATAATCACGGTGCTGGATACATCTTTCCTGCTGAGATGAGCACAGTGTCTGGCACTGGGCATTCAAGTTGATGTGGCAAATGTATTCTTCCAAATCCCTTCAGAAAATAGAATCATCATTTGCCTTTCCGTGGGAAGTACAGCAAGGTTATTTTAAACTTTTCTGCTCTTGTTACAGAATTGTCCATAGGATCTTTGATTTTCTTGAAATTTTGAAGAGCATTGTGAAATCAAGCTGACTGTATCTGCTGAACAGAAAGTATTCCCATTAACCTAGTGAAACACATTCTGGTGGTACTGGTGTCTGAAGGGTATTTAGTTGTTATGCTAGTTCTGAAAGTCATGGAATAACTACAGATGCCAGATGTCAGAGAAAGGAATGGCTTCCAGGGTGTAACCACAGCCGTTTAAGGTGATGCCCACAGGAACACAAGCAGAGGCATCTCAGATGCCAACTGGAAGCAAAGAGGAAAGAGCAAGTGCCGTCTTCCCCACCCAGCCTTATAGTGTTCCTTTAATAGTCTTACTGGCAGAGGCTAACAAGAAGCAACCTGACAAGACAGAAATGTGGATTTGTCCATTGTAGTTGGGTCCCACTATAGGATGCAATAGTGGATTTGGATTTGAGAGACATTAGCTTAATACGTGACATAACCACACTGCTGGCTGACTCGATGATGAATACTTTATTGGCTTTATCTGCTTTACTGACAGTGTTCCCACCATTTTATTCTGGCCTCTTATATTACCTTCCAAATAGCTACCTGTACCCAAGGCTTTGCCTTAGTGTTTGTTTGCAGGATGGAATGCAAATTAATAAAATAAAGCATAGTAGTGAATTCATAACTAAAACACACACACAATGGCACCATTACTTAAAAAAACACAATTAAAAAATCCAGTTTTTAGAAAATAGTATTTTCCTCATATAATCTTTCATTAATTGTACCTTAGGTCAATAGTCATCATTTGGTTTACTTAAACTCTAGTGTGCCTAAAGAGATTTGTTGAAATGCAGTCTTACAGGGTATTGAAATGTGTTCCTTTTGAATTATGATTGATCGATTTTTGTCAATTTTAAGATGCACTGAAATGATGACAAATATTAACCTTAGCATTATTGAGTCAATATATAACTCTCAGCTCAGCAAATATTTATAGCAATGCAGAAAGCAACCTCTGAACATTATCTTTTACATATTATTGTTACTATAAATAATCTATTAAAATATTTATTTATTGCAAACTTTCTGAAGAACAAACATATAAGTAGAAAGCAAAAAGTACTTGTGATAGACTTAATTTTACGTTGTAATTATTTTACTATTACCAATGCCCAGTGTAATCCTTATGAAGCTTCCATTCAGTAGCTCAAGACTCTGGATGGGAAATAGTCTTCTTTGAATCAATTTTAGCTTTTGAGTAACTTGATTGTAAAATGAAGTTAAATTCCTGCATTCTGCAATTAAAATTAAATTTTCCTCATTGAGCTCTAACAATTCCATTTAATATATTGAAATCTCCAGAGTTTATCATAGTTTTACCAATTTGGCCTTTTAAATGATATGTTATTTATGAATTTATAGTTAAGAGTTGAATGGTAAAAGAGTCAATCACTCAAAAAATATTTATTGAATGCCTTTCTCCAAAGGCTTATATTCTAGGTCTACTTCTCTGTTGGCCAAAATCTTTACTTTCATGATGACTGTGTTCTAATCTTTAAAAATAATTTCATAAACAAAAGACTGAAATTTTCCACTTGAAAGGTTCAGCAATATTTAAAAATACAATATAAATTTCAAGTGTTTATTATATTGCAACCTAGTATTCAGTAGTTTTATTAAATTCTTAATAACTAACATTCTATTAAGAAAGATATTTTTGGCGTGATTTGCTGTTGTATTTCCAGCATGTAGAGAGAGATACGATGCACATTGGGGGCTTAATAAACAAGATTTAATAAATAAATCATTACCACTTTGCTTATAAATGAAAGTTCTTTTTTATAAACAACTGCAGGAGGTGGTTGAAATAATCACATTCCTATATTTTGTCACATTACATCAACACTGAAATACTGCTTTCTCTTTTTATTTAATACTTATTCTCTGATATATAATTAACTTAATCAATATATTCACTTAATATATATCTTTTATGCATTTCTATAGAAGTGTTGCATCTTTAATTTCAGTGACTCATATATGTATTTTTTATAGAATCATGTAATTTCAAACTTTATTTTTGAAGAGTAGATTACAGATATGCACACACAAAATTTTTCACTAACACTGAACTATATCAACTCCAACCATATTGCTATGTGTATATTCAAAACATCCTATTTCTCACTAAGTAATATATCATATATAAGTTATACACTCTTCCCAATGAATAGCTTACCTCCAACTGACACAAAAAAAATACAGTTGACCCTTAAACAATGGAGGCGAAAGGGGTACTAATCCCCTGGCAGTCAAAATGTTCATATTATTTTTGACTCCTCAAAAACAAACCTACTAAATGTACTGTTGACCAGGAGCCTTACTAATAACAAACAATTGATGAAACATCCTTTGTATGTTCTACGTGTTATAGTGTATTCTTACAATAATGAAAGCTAGAGAAAAGAAATATTATTTTAAAAAATCATAAGGAAGGTAAAATACATTTACTACTGATTAAGTGGAAGTCAGTTTCATAAAGGCCATTATTCTCATCATCTTCATGTTGAGTAAGTTGAGGAAGAGGAGGAAGAGCAGAGGTTGGTCTTGCTCTCTTAGAGGTGGCAAAGGCAGAATACTTGGAAGAGGTGGAAGGGAGGCAAGAGAGGAAGGGACACTCACTGCAACTTTTATTGAAAACAATTCATGCATAAGTGGAGTCACATAGTGCAAACCTGTTTTGTTTAAGCGTAAACTGTAATACTCTATAAATATTTGTATTCATGTTACTTGTGGACCTGTGAGAATTTTCTTTGGTACGTTTATGCCAGAGTGTAATCGCTGGATCACAGTTATGTGCATACCCAATTAGAATTAGTCATATCAGAATATGAATTCCTACAACTGGGTTTTCCTGATCAAAGTTGTGTATCTGCAGATTAATGTTAATTTTCAACTACATTTCGAGTAGTGTGCTCACAATGTGTCTCATCAAGGTAAAAGAAGTTTAGCATTGTTGCATTTTATATTTATTTGATTCTGTCTTGTTCATCTAATCTTATCCATAATGCATTATGAATCCTAGGAAAAAGTGGAGAGATGCTTTAAACAGATATTCTTGCTGGCTTCTTAAATTTTACTAATCTGAAACTAAAGTTAATATAAAATTGCTTATTATTCTTTCTTATAAAATAAGTATAAAATTGTACTACTTATTTAAAAATCATTGTGGTTTTATTTTCTTTAGTTAGTATTTCTTTTATTTAATGGCCTGTGAACAAAACAAACGAATATTAATAAGAAAACCAAGTGGTAATATTTAACTTTTTATAATGCTACCAATAATATTTAAAAATTTGTGAAATCTAATTATTTTCTTGGTATTACCTCAATGTATAAATATAGTAAAATGTAGTTCTTGATTAATTACTTATTATTGTGTTTTCTATTTATAATTTTTGGTTTACTTTCAGGCTCCTAGAAGTAATTGAACATTTTCCAAGTTAATCAGCAGTAGTTATATCATACACTGTAGAATGCAGTATCATCAAGTTTATGAAACATAGTTTCATAATACAGTTTCTTTTCAGCTTTTCCCTTCATGTCCTCCTTGGGATGTGAAGATAATACACTTAATCTCAGGGCAGGGGTGAAACATCTGTTAACGAGGTGTCATGAAAAATACTTGACAAAGTCCTATTCATCTCCTACATTTCTTGCATTTTATTATACAGTGGGATTATGTATTGATCAGTGAATTCCCAATGAATTGATATACACTGAAATGAAACCCCAGATCACCTGAATATAAATCCCAGCTGTAATTCATTCAATAAGTTTTTTAGTGAACACTAGGCTCAATATTAGGCGCTGTGGATTAAAAAGTAAAATTTAGGCAATTTTCCAATTTTCCTTGCAGTGACTGGGGGTAAAGCAGATACATCCGTATATGTGTACTACATCTGTGTAAAAAAGTTAAAGATGTAAACATAGGGAAAACACAGAGTTACGTTTCTATTCCCAAGTTTTCAGTCTGAAGAACATTGTTTCTTGTGATGTTAATGATATGCTTTGAAAAAAATCTGTAATCAAAAATCTTGGAGACACTAGATGAAATAAGAAGAATAAGTGAGAAGAGACCGTTTTAAGAGTTTAAGAGCTTGAAAGGCCATAAGATTACTTACTTTTAGAGGCTTTACTCTACAGCAGATAAACAAACTGATTATTCTTTGGCATCCTATATTCAATATGCAGGGTTTGTCTAGGAAAATAATTTAAAAATTGTCCTACGTTGATAATGATCATTTTTATTTAGAATAAATATTTTCTGTTTAAACTTAATGTACTAACAGATAACTGCTCTGCCTAAAAATTCCCCATACACCAAACATTTTGTGGACAATTATTTTATAATAAAAGTTATAATGATTAAAACAACCGATGTGTTTAAGTAATATTATTTTCAGTAGCTTATTGTGAAACCTGAGCTTGAAGAGCTCACTTTTCTTTATGTATCAGAATTTAATTTTTTCCCCTTTGATTCATTTAGACAGTTTAATTTACTGCTGGTTATAAAGTATAAGTACATGGCAATTCTAATTAAATATAGCCTTTTATTATTTGACTTGAAAAAATAATTTGTCTGTAGGAAATAGATGTTTGACAATAAATAATTTCCGAAAACTAGGAGACTGAATGTTACAGTAAGAAAAATTAAGGAAGCCGGATGAAACAAATTAGTTGAACAGATGATGGGTTTGGTTTTGGGAAAGTCTTTGATTTTCTGGTGAATTTTACCACTTGGATTTGTTTCAGAAATATTTACTGAAAGCCTAAATTTAATGTGAAGATGATATATAAGAATAACTAAAAGTAAAATATTATAATGCAATTCTTATAATTGTATGGTAAATTTGGGAAGCTGGAGGAAAATGAGAAAAGACAGAATAGTCACCCTTCTGTGGATTATCAAATAAGAGGCAAACATTAGAATAATAAAATGTTGGGCTGGGCGTGGTGGCTCATGCCTGTAATCCCAGCAGTTTGAGAGGCTGAGGCAGGTGGATCATGAGATAAGGAAATACAGACCATCCTGGTCAGCGTGGTGAAAGCTCGCCCTAATAAAATACAAAAATTTGCTGGGTGTGGTGGTGTGTGTCTATAATTCCAGCTACTAGGGGGGCTGAGGCGGGAGAATCACTTCAACTAGAGAGTCAGAGGTTGCAGTTAGCAGAGATTGCTTCTCTGCACTCCAGCCTGACGACAGAGCAAAGCTCCGTCTCAAAAAGAAAAAAAAAAAAAAGAATAAAATGTTAAAATGGTTGGTTGAGATAAATATTCCAATTCTCATCATTTACAAGGAAATTGGATTAGTATTTTTGTTTTGTTTTGCATTTAGTTTTCCATACAAATATTTCTATTTCTTCTATTTTATTAAAAAATAGAAAACTTCCAATCTTTAAAAAAACTTTTATTTTAACTGCTATATTGCTGCTATAACAAATTGCCAAAAATTTAGTCACTTAAACCAACGTTTTCATCTTATAGCTTTGGAAGTCAGAAATCCTAAAATTGAAATTTCTGGAGGGCTCTATTTCTTCTCCAGGCTGTAGGGGAACAGTCCTTTTCTTTCTTTCTGAGCTCCCATACGCCCCCTACATTTCCTTTTTCCATGGCTACAACCGCTATATTCACAGCCAGCTGTATGGCTTCTTCCAGTCCTTGTCTCTGACTTTGAACTTCCTGTTTTTCTTTAGAAGGACTTTTGTGATTACATTGGGTCATCAGAACAATCAAGGATATTCTTTACCTCTCAAAATACTTATTAGATACCATCTGCAAAATCCCTTTAGCCACGTAAGATAACATATTCACAAGGGATTCAAGGAATTAGGATGTGGACCTCTTTGGGTGGTCATTACTCAACCTTTTACATCTGTAGTGGTTAGTTAGGGTGCTATATTATAAGCCACTGTTTATTAAATGCACATTTATTGCTCAATTTTTAATCAAAAGTCTGTTTGATCTAATAAGATCAGAAAAAGAGTAGTTTTGAAAGTGTATGGTAATAATAGACTCATAAATATTTATGAGTCTATTATGTATAGAAATTCATTTATTATTTATTAGTTCTTGTTGAGAAACTTCCTCAAATTATTTTTGAGTTGATTCATCTATTCTTGTTAATTCATGAATAGTTATTGAGTGATTGTTGGGTATGATAAAGGGTCCTTTTGTTGTTGCAAGAAAAATACAATGACGAATCAGTTCTTGGGTGTCCCTGAGGCTAGAGGGAAGGGTTCCAGATATTTTTTCCACTTTTCAAATAGTCATGCTCCATAGTCATGTTGTTGTCTACAGTGAACTAAATCTCAAAATTCCCATGAGAAGTTGACTGATATTGCTCAGTGTTGCATACTAATCTATTTTAAAGTGGGAATAGGATCTTCCTATCAACTCATATTATAAACCAGAGTCTATGAAAGTCCTCACGTTGTCCAGTCCATTTGTAACCTCATCTCTCTTGGATTTTCCACTTCTTGCTATTTTGCAGCTATGCTGCTCTTGTTGCTGTTCTTCAGTCCTTCAGTCTCGCTCCCATTTCCCTTTCTCTGCCCAAAAATCTCATGGAACAGGTATTTGAATGGCCCTTTCACAGATGGCATATCACTTTTCAAGCACTGCATGATTAAACATTTCCCTGCTGCCCTGGACAAATAACAATGTGTGGTGCCAAAGGTCCTCTAACAAAGGATGGAGGACCATAACTTTATTACTTTTTGTTAATGCCTGTGCTCATGCATCTCCTAGTTTATTTATTTATCATCAGTCTGACTTTGTTTTATTCCCTATTATAGCTTTAATGCCTAGAAAAATGCTGAACAAATTTGAATTTAGTCATGAATTATATGTCTATTTTTTATATAACTACTTATCCTGTTTAAAATGTTTTAAAATATGTACTCATCCAATCCCCAAAACAACACTTAATATCTCCATTTCATCAATGAAAAAAATAGATGGAGTGTCATTATAATATTGAAAAATTTTGTTTTCTGTAAGTCTTCTCTGGTCCAAAATCACTTCTCTATTTTCTCCTGTATCTATTTTGTAATGTTTATTATTATGCAAAAAAATTTCAAATGGAGTTTATCTTATGTTTCTCAAAACATCTTTGTGTATTTTTACAAAGCTTTTGGGATGGTGTCATCTTTAACATCTTTAGAGAGATAAACCTCAGGATGTTTGGCATTTGAACCACTAATTATAACTTTGATTTTTAAATTGATTACTAAAAAAGTTAAATTTGTCTTCTGTAACATTATATTTATTTTCAATTAATGGCCTTTGATCAAGTGTCTTTGATCTTTAGGACAACATTTTGTAAGAGAAAGAGGTTAGTTAGCATTGGCTGACAGAGGGAATTCTACTAATTTTTGGTTAGTGGGTGTTTCCATTTTAATTACATCCCAAACTTGCTCAGTTTTCTGTTAGAATTTTTGCAGATTCATGAAATGTTTTGTCTGTTATCAGTTACCCACAAATTTTAAACATTAACAGTGGCTAAATTTTGTTTAAATCTATTTTGGATAAAATTCTTAAAAATAATGGACACAGGGAGGGAACATCACACACTGGGGCCTGTCGGGGGAAGAGGGGCCAGGGAAGGGATAGCAGAGTGTGGGGGGGTGGGGGAAGGATAGCATTAGAAGAAAGAACTAAAGTTAACGACAAGGGGATGGATGCAGCAAACCACTATGGCACGAGTATACCTATGTAACAAACCTGCATATTCTGCACACGTACCCTGGAACTTAAAGTATGATAAAAAAAAAATACATTCTGGATGTACATTAAAAAAATAAATGAATAAAAATAAATAAATAAGTAAATGAATAGCTAACTATTTTAAATGGAATTTTGTCAAAAATTAGAGTAATAAAATTAGTGTGATGTTACAGCTAGGTAACTGTGATATATGATAGTTACAAAATAGCTTATTTTCTTTTTTTCCCATGGGGCTATTTTTTTAATACAAAGCAAAGCAAAGCAAAACAAAACAAAACAAATAAATAATAATAATTAAAAAAACAAGTGGCTTCCTTTATAAGAGTGGGCTAATATTACCCTCTCTCATGTTCTGTACATCAAAGACCAGAAACACAAATGTCTAGAGATTTGAAAAAGATAACAAATAAATGAGCAGCTTGTTGATACAATAGAATTGTGGGAAAATGTGGAACAAAATCTAGAGCTCAACTACAGAAAATTATGGTATTATTAAATTATGGACCCATCAATTACTCAATGGATATGAAGTTTCAGTTATATAAATGTAAAAATTCTAAAGATCTGCTGTTCAACCTGGTACCTGTAATTAGCAATATGGTATTGTGCACTTTAAATTATTTTAAGGGAATAGACCTACTTACAATTTCTTTACACAAAACGGAAACAAATGAAAACACACAATGATGCATACGTCCAAAATCATCAAAACATATACATTAAATATGTGCAGTTTTGTAGATCAATTATTCCTCAATTAAACTTAAAAAATAATATGAGCTAAGATTATCAGATGTTCTCATTTTTTTCAAAGGAAGTTTAAAATACAGGTTTTGATGAAAAATAATTTGCAAACTAAGAGATATCCATTGTCAAATGCTAATTAATACAATATAAATACTGTTTAAATTAAATCCACTGAAATAAAAAATAAAAATTATCCTGTAGAGTGTAAAACACTTGGTTATGTTATCTTAACCATGAGATTATTTAAAAATTTGTCTCATATTTATTTTTTAAATTCTTTTCTGGAAATTCTATTTTTGATAGATTCTTACATATATTTTATTCTATTACTTCAAAATTTTAAGCAGACATAGATGTTGACAAAGGCTCAAAATATTCATTAATTAAAATATGTATTAATTACTAAGGGGAAATAGTAACTTTACAGTAGAGAAACCTGGCAGACACTACCTTAATCCTAATGACCCAGGTTGACATTCCCAGTAATAATGAAGCATTGGCTTCATGTGTCACAGACATGGTGTGCTGGAAAGTACACACTAACTCTGTCTTATTCTTCTCCAAAATACATAACCTCAATCTAATTATGAAATATAGCAGACAAACTCAAGCTAAGGTGCAGCTACAAAATATCTGTCCAGTACTTTTTATACTTAACAGTACTCCAAAGTACAAAAGTCAGGAAAGATAAGGAAATACTCAGAAACTGTTACAGATTGAAGGAGAAACAAGGACTAAACGCAATATGGAATCCTGGACTGGATCCTGATAAAAAAAAAAAGAAAATAGAGTCAAAAAAAAGAAAGTAGAAAGAGTGGTGAAATCCTACTGTAATCCGTAGTTTAATAACTAAATACTACTCTATCAATGTTAATTTTTTTAGTTTTGATCACTGTACCATGGTTTTATAAGTAGCTAATGTTAGATGATTTGAGTAAGGACAAACGCTTTCTATTATTATACAGTTATTCCAGACATCTGAAATAATATCAAAATAAAAAGTGAAAATAAATTATAGAGCTCTTTAAGTAGATATTAATATATTTCCATTCTAAAAGCAAAGTTGAAATCGCAGTGGAACTTAAAACTGGTGTTGAAAGAGTTCTCCCACTACTCATTTGGAGCATGATTATTACTTAAATTAAGTCCGAAGAAAAGTCTGGGCTTATCAAATTTACTTTTAATGGGAGGAAACACACTAAATTCAGGATAAGCCATGAAGACATAAAGGTTTCATGTCTGATGCTTTCTTTTGTCCTATTGTGATTTCCAAAATCACTGTGTCTGCATGCCAATGGCAGTTGCGTGGCTCAGTCTGGGGCAACATTTTTTTACTTATGTTCTATAAAACCATTTATATTTTGCATGCAAAAAGGAAAAGAAAAAAAGAAATGATCTTTGAATTCGTTCACTGGATTTTAAGAGTAGCTTCCCTCACTGGTACACATAATTTAACCCCCTGCCAGACAACAGTACTTCATCTGCTTATCAGCTCTTGTATAACTCATCTTAACAGATGGAAAATGTGGTCAAATGCAATTCCTATTTCCTTGGTTAAAAATGTCTGTTAACAGCTCATTACTTTTCTCTCTAACTTCACACATCACAGCTACATCCAATTTGTGGTAAATACATTTTTGTCAAAGTTTCTACTGAATGTTTTACATTTGTCTAAAGCTGTAGCTGTTATACTTAATTAGGTTGCACTTTTATTGGAAGAGCTGGAGCTTAAAATCAATTTATTCTGCTCATTTAAACCTTGACCTCTTTTGCTTATAAACCAAAGACAGAAAAATACTCCGTTTTCTTTGATAATTTTGCAACTGTCATATTAAGTATTAATAATGTGAATTATTATGGCTCATAATGCTAAATGTACTCATAATTGGATATAATTAATCAAATTTGCATGGTAATAGAATTTCTTTAAATTCTGCATCTGTTTATCTTAAATTATTAAAAGTATAGTTTTATTTATGAATCTAATTTTATTTATGAATCTAAAAGAATTTTTGATGAGTTATGGTTGACTGATGTAGTGTGTCAGTTTATAATGCACTAACCATAATTGTGCTATAGTTAACACTGACTATGAAGAAAATCTCTCACAGAGGACTTAATGGCCCTTAGGAAGCACCATATATGTCCTTTTGAAACTGCACCTCTGCCAGCCTCACCACCATAATCCTTTTTTTTTCTTTTTGAGACAGGGTCTTACTCTGTCTCCCAAACTGGCATGCAGCGGCATGCTTTCGGCTCACTGCAGCCTCGACCTCCCAGGCTCAGGTAATCCTACTGCCTCAGCCTCTCAAGTAGCTGGGACCACAGGTGGATGTCAACACACCCAGATAAT
>NW_022436970.1:13677034-13684744 GCF_009761245.1 Sapajus apella | reverse complement strand
TCCTACTGCCTCAGCCTCTCAAGTAGCTGGGACCACAGGTGGACGTCAACACACCCAGATAATTTTTGTATTTTTAGTAGAGGCAAAGTTTTACCATGTCTCCCACGCTAGTCTCAAACTCCTGGCCTCAAGCAATCCACCCATCTTGTACTCCAAAAGTGCTGGAATTACAGGCATGAGCTGCTGTACCCGGTCCAACACCGTATTCTTGAAACAACTAGTGCAACCAAGAGACTCTTCAAGCTCTGTTAGTTACCGCTAAGACACTGCCTCTCCACGCACTCTGCCACAAAACCTAAAATTATTAGGTTTGCCATCCTAATTTACCTAAGAGATTATTCTATGATAACTTATCTGGATGTGCTCCACATTCCAAGAAGCCCTAGGCTCGCAGGTTATCCCTTACCCATGCTGGCATTTATCCCGTATAACTCAGTGCCTCTCTCAAGGTTAGCCACTTTCACAAGCATCCCTACATCTCCAGACATTCCATGGAGTCTGTAGGAACAGTGGGTCAGTTGCTCAGCCAGGTATCCTAAATCTTAATCCCTGATTTGCTTTCTCAACCTCTTTTTCCTCTACTATTAATACTTGGCTGTCCTCAAGGACAGGGTGATTGATCCCTGTAAACATCTCCAGTGATGCTAGTTGCTATCCCACAATTCAGATTTCAAACACCTACAGATAGAGCATAGGTTTGAGGTTTTCCTTGCACTTGCTGCATACTTAATATTATTTTTCCTCTCTCTTTTCTAAAAGTCTCCAGGATTTTGCAGCTCCTGTCTTGCATTACATGGCTTTTCTACTTTTCTAATAAGTCAGATATAGACTGATTATTTCAAAATACTTTGCTTCTCTCCTCAAAAACGTCCAATGGCTCTACATCTCTCTCAGAGTAAAATCAAAACTACAAGTCTACGGGATCATGGTCCCCAAAATCCATCTGATCTCATAATATTCCCAGCAGGCCCACTCTTGGCTCAGAGCCTTAGCAGCTCCTGTTTCTTTGGCCCAGATGGATCTTCCTTCAAACACCCAACTGAACAATCTCCTTGATTAATTTGGGCCTATGTTCAACTACGTATCACTTTCTCAGAGAATCTTCATCCTTACTGCCATCTATTACATGCACTCATCTCACGGTTATGTAATACTAAGTGCCTAAAGCTAGAATGTAATTTCTGTGAAGGCAAAGACTAGTCTGTGTTATTTGTACTTCTGTATTTTTAGAAAGTGGCGAAAACACATTGAATGGTCAATATATATTTGTGAATGAACAAATGCTATTATTTCATTGAACAGATACTTTAGGAGACATGAAGAATAGAACTTTCTGAATTAACAGCACTTTTTTCATAAAAAAACAAGATGGTCCTATTTTAAATAATATAAAAGCTTTTAAAGAAAGGAAAGTATTTAGAGATTCAGAGAAAATAGTTAAGCCTGTGTTGAAGTATCAAAATAGACAATCTTGAAAAATCATGGTGTTTTAGAACTGGCTAAAGATTATTGAGCTATGTAATTCCATTTTTAAAAGAAAGTAATTCAGGCCAAAGTATATTGACAAACATCTGACAGTGATCAAATTCAGTTCTATATCCAACTCACTTTTCCCTATTGGAGAACTATGGAACTTTATTTTAGTAAAAATACAAATATAATGAGCAAATAAAAGTGTGCTGCTGAGATTTCTAATTGACCCCAGTATCACATTTGCCTTTTTTCTATGATAATTCACCTACTATTTTTATCTGAACAATCTTTCCCAGGTTCTTCTGCCACTTGATATGTCCAGGTAACTTCATGATGGTGAAAGTGCCATAAGTAGCATTGGATTTTGAAACTTTGTGGACATATCCTTAAAAAACAAATGGTGCTTTTGTTCCTTCCATTTTTTAAATCTCCCTTCTGGCTCACATGTGGCTATAACACCTGCACTGAACCAGCCAACTAGGACAATGCGTTTTCGTTGGAAAAGAGACGTGTAGTGTATGCTTGGATCCCTGACAAAATAGAAAACCATGTTAACTTTGGGTGCTATGTGCCTAATGTGAAATCCAAAGCAACTCCATCTTGGATGCTAATTTGCCGTCTTGACTTCTGATTAAACCCAGCTCTGGAAAAGATTCTAAAATTTCCAGTTTATTGTTCCTAGTGTAAGAGCATATATTTATCATAAATCTTCCCTTGGGTCAAAACAAAGTTGATGTTATCCTACTTCAATTGACTACACATTTCTTCTGAATCATATATATTCTTTCTCTTATATTTATAAGCCCTGGGTCTGGAAGGTAATGGTGTGGGGATCCCCCATCCTCTTTCACTGACTCCCAAGACATGGGCATGGCTTCTGTTTGTAAATCCAGTAAATTTTTTTGTTTGTTTATTTTGTTTTTCTGAAAAACTGGATATGTCAGCCACTCTCTTCAGTCTCTTAATTTTATTGAACTTTGGGGCTAGGTTTACTCACTGAGAAACATCTAGACTTTCAGATGAGAAATAATACTTCTCTCATACGAGCAACTGATACTGTAAATTCTATATCAATTGTAGCTAAACCTACCACTAATGCAAGGAAAAGAGTGAAACAAAGATGTTGACATAAGCCTGAAGGCAGATATGATGTCAGGTGTATATAGAACATAAGCAAGAGGAAGAAAAATTCAGTTTCATATGTTTTTGAATTATACTTGAACTTTCAAAATTTAAGAATTATTAAGTCACCAACAACAAACTGAATAAAAATGAAGATAAATTAAGAATATTTTTACAGTAACTTGTTTATGAACTAAGAAAGAAAGGTATGGATTAAATTGATTGTAAAAGAATTAGAAGCAATTCTAATGAATGTGTTGAATTTTAAAAAGAGAAGCTAGGAAAATGGGAAGAGAACAAAAATGCTGATATTCTAAGGAAAGGCAATATCAAAAAAGAAAGGAAAAAGCAGATATAAAAGTTCTTATCATGGATTATCTGTTAATGAATCTCATAAAATATTCTAAGTACTTTGAGATTAATGAGCCACAAATCTGTTTAGATGACTTGACCTCAAGATCTTAAAAATTCGTAGAATGACATAATTGTTGCTAAATGTCATGAAATTAGGGGTTGGAATGTGTAATTTTTTCACAAAATTTTCCAACATTATTAGAGACTATTATTTTATTCAATAAGTCACTAAATTAGTTAAAACAATTTCTAACTTATATGATTAGGGAAGGAGATTTATTAATTTAAACTGATTAGTCATTTTATAACTTTTTAAATATTTATTCCATACTATATGTTGATTAGTTTTGTCATACACTGGCACTGATTATCAAACACATATAAGTAGTTTCCAAATGTTAAATAAAAATTATGTAGAGAACAGAGAATCCTACCTTAAGAACATTTCTGCTTTGTAAAAGTATACATGATTGCCATTATACCTGGCTGGAAATGGAAGAGCATTGTAATCTATAAAGATTATAGAACCCGTGTTCTACAACAGGAGAATTTACAAACCAATTTTGAAAGGATTTGAATTATTTAGCCAGGAATTTTTTTACTCTTTGAACTTCCTGGCTATTTTTGGATCCAATACTATGAGATGATGTTGTTATTCATGAGACATTGTAGGCAGGAAATTTATGCATCCAGTTATTCAACATTTCCTGAGTGCTTAGGTTCTGAGACTTATTGAAATGGAGTGAGACAGACTGGGGATATGATCCTATATTAGTCCTAAGCCTTGTTCTCAAGGTACTTAGAGTGTTTTATGAGATTCATTAACAGATAATCCAAGATAAGACATTTTGAAATAGACAGCACTCTATTATTAACAGAATGAGCAGAAATTAAGCAGGACATAAAATGAAGAGTTGTACTTAATTAAAAGCCATATGATTTGAGTCAAACACTGGTTTGCCTTAACTTCACATTGAAGAGTATTTGCAAGGTTCTGCAACGAACTTCATAGCAGACGTAAAACATAAAGCACCCATAAGTATTTTAGATTTAAAGAAATATAATATGGTTTCCTTAAATGTTGGTAATACTTAATCGATTTCATGGAGAGTGTGATTTCCAGATGGGATTTAAGGACAAATGAGAATTGAATGTAATAAAAGGTCAGTGGAAAGGGAGAGCATTAAGCACAGGTTGGGAAAGCTAAGAGAAATAAAGGAAAACCACTTAATTTGTATTGAATATAAAGTAGGTGGAAATGAAAAAGAGGATAATCTGTGATTAATTCGCTAGGGCCATGGAACACCTTTTATTAGTCACTGAAGAGCCACAAATACTTTTCCACAAAAACAAAAACAACAGTGATTTTAAAAAATACTGTTCTTCAAAAAATTAGTCTAACAACCTCTTAGAAAATAATTTTTGAAAGAATCAGACAGTGGGATATATAGGTGTAGTGATATATGCTGCCGAGGTAAACTCAACAGAACTTGGCAATAGCTATAAGTATAAAAGTTACGTTAGTACTTAATTCATACACAGCTGGTGCTTGCTTTAAGTGACTCTTCTCCTATGTTTAATAAGGTTTGCCCATAATTATGAAAATATTTTTCTATTTAAATGCTTAACAGTTAGAGGACCAAGTTCCTTGCTCATGTATAGCTCCATGTCTTTGCAATTGAAAAACTCTCACTATGTGTTTTTATTGTCACCTGCTCAAAACTAAAGCATTTTTATAAAATAGTTTCCAACAGTGAATTGCAGGAAAGAACTACCTCAAACGCTGTTTTCTCCATATATTAACATTGCAAACTATGAGAGAAAGTATCTCTCAACTTGGCTGAATTTTCCAGGTTTAGGGATGTTTACTAACTTAAGTTGATCATTGCATTTCCAAGAAATCAGAGAGAAAACTATAAAAATTTATCCAATCCCTTTGTTGTCGTCCTGATGTTTGTATTTTTCTTACACTTTCTACTTGGACTGCTGTCAATATTTCTCCATTCCTCTGCTTCCTATTACCAAAACTTGTTGCTTGACCTTATTTTCTCATAAGATTTTACCTCTCAAGGTCTATGCCCGCCTACTACTTGACATTTTACTCTTTGTGACTCTGACATCTTGCCTCCCTCCCTGACTTCCTGACCTTTGCCATGTGAAGTGTGTTTTGAAAAGTGATTGAGAGTTTCTAAGAGCTTCTTCAATCTTGAAATGTTTCCTGTATTTTATTTTATTGTATATTTTTGATTGTGAGCTTTCTTCACAGTAATTCAGGCAACTGTTGACATTTTTTGTGTCTAGATTAACACTTACTTGGTTTGGCTCTGGTTCTCCCCCCACCCCCCACCTCCAAACTCATCTGCAATTCTAATCCCCAGGTGTCAAGGGAAGGACATGGTGGGAGGTGATTGGATCCTAGACGCAGTTTCCCCCATGCTGTTCTCATGATAGTGAGAGAGTTCTGGGGAGATTAGATGGTTTAAAAGTGGCAATTTTCCCTGCACTCTCTCTCTCCTGCCACCATGTGAGAAGGTGCTTGCTTCTCCTTTGTCTTCCACCATGATTTTAACTTTCCTGAGGTCTCCCTAGCCATGCAGAGCTGTGAGTCAATTAAACCTCTATTGTTTATAAATTACCCAGTTTGGGGTAGTTATTTATGACAGTGTGAAAGCAAATTAATACAAACATATACTGTTATTAATGATGATTAGCCAAAGTGACTACTGTTTTAATTAGTCAACAAACACCAGTTAAGCATCTTCAAAGTACAACCTGGGCTGTATAAGAGCTAAAGGGATGATGACAAATTACTAGGATGTAGCTAAATACCTCAAGGATGACAATAAGTTATAGAGAAGTTCAAAGTTTAAAAAAATGTATATTTGAATATAAAATGTTATTTGCAAAGCAATGGATTATTTTAAGTTTTATTAGCTGCCATACATGATCCAAGAATGTGTTGAATTCAGGGCAAATAAATATGAATTAGGCATAAGTCATTATCCAAAAGAGCTCATGTCTTATAGAAGATACATTGGATATGATTCCCATGATTTATTGTTAATGGGTCAAATCTCTATTTTTCTGAACTTAAATGATACACAAAAAATTTGTAAGGAGGTTTATATAAACTTAGTGTATATTAAAGTAAAGCAACAGAATATGTTTTTAGGTTTTAATTTTGCCTTATAAGCTTGATTTTCCTTTACAATCTTAGTATTTCTTATATATTTAAGAAGATTTTGTCAACTGATTAGAGCAAATCTATTCTGAGGGGCCCTTCTTTGTCATAAGTAAGTTTAATCAAATGTCTAACTTGTTTTATGTAGTTGTCTTTAAATAGATTTATCTATGATAAAGCAATATTCTATAATAGAGTGTTTTCTTTTGGTTGTAAATAAAACCAGAAATAGATGGCTTTCAGAAAAAGAGAGAAGGCAAAATCTTACACATATTTTTTGTTAGATTTATTCCTAAAAGTTCCACGTACTTTGATCATGTTATAATGTTACTTTTAAAATTTAGATGTCAAGTTATTTATTGATAGAATAAGTAGAACACAGTTGCTTTTAAATTTGTTATGTGTATTGCAAATTTCCTAGACTCACTTCGTTCTGGAAATTTTATGGTATATTTTTTCTGAATCTTCTATGTAGACAATCATGCTAATTGAAATTAAAAATCATTTCATGCCTTTTTTTTCCAATCTGTAGGCCAACTCTCTTGGCCTTCTCACTCTAAGTATGTGTATGTTGGGGAAAAACTTGAGGAACTTTTCTTTTTTAAATATTTGAAGACTTGAGAAACATATTTAAATTATCATCAATTAGGGATAAAACCCATCTTTCTGCTTTTATATTTTATAACTTGAAGAACTCCACTTTCTTAAATATTCATAAAAATTGATATTCAACATTTTTACTCTCAATGCTGTAGAATTATAAAACATATTAAGACAATTATCAATCAGGAATAAAATAGCAAATTACAAAAAGTTGATCCAAGTGAGTTAAAAGTTGGATTCAAGCAAGTCTGGAAATACCAAATCAGTGAGCAGAGTCAAAAAGTGATACTTAGTTAAGAGATTTTTGTTGGCCAGGTGATTGCAATTGAGTAGATATTGTCTTAGACTGGGCAAAGGAACACTCATCAGAGTCAAATAGAAAATCTGTCGGAGGAAGTCTAGGACTCTGTGAAACATTGGGCATAAGCAGATGCTTTAGGACTAAGGAACTACCACTCATAATGGATATAAAGGCAGGACACAGCATGGGTCAGGACGCTGATTATCAGAAATAAAGCACTTCTGCTTTTACTTCTGGGACTTTCCACCGTGGGAAGACCAGACTGCTGCTTTTATTCTCAGAGGAATGAGCTCAGTGTTAAGTGACTGTCCCTCACTGACTTCCTGGGCATCAGAGGGGCTGGAGCTGAAGGATATTTAATGTGCTTTATGAATTTCTCTAACTACCAGATAGCTACCAGATAGCTTGATAAAATTTCATTTAAAAAGGCCAGAATAATTATGGTATTTTTATGAAATAATGAAATTTTAATTATTCCTTTAAAGATAACAATATATTGACCTTTATTCTGGGAAGCCTGGAGAAAACTTCAACAAGTTTTAGGACTTTTGTGGAGCACTAGGCCCTGTTTGGAGGTATGTGGGGCCCCATTTTTCCTACATGGTTTTTCTTTATCTCTCTCTCACTCTTTTCTTTCTCTTTCTTTCTTTCTTTCTTTCTTTCTCTCTCTCTCTCT
>NW_022436970.1:13668359-13676934 GCF_009761245.1 Sapajus apella | reverse complement strand
TCTTTCTTTCCTTTAAGTTCTGGGGTACATGTGCAGATCCTGCAGGTTTGTTACATATGTATACACGTGCTATGGTAGTGCTTTGCTGCATCCATGGCCCCATCATCTACATTAGGTATTTTTCCTAATGCTATCCTTCCCCAATCCCCCTACCTCCTGCTATTCCTCCCCTAGCCACCCACCCCCTACAGACCTCAGTGTGTGATATTCACCTCCCTGTGCCCGTGTGTCTCATTGTTCAACACCTGCTTATGAGTGAGAATATGTGGTGCTTGGTTTTCTGTTCTTGTGTCAGTTTGCTGAGAATGATGGTTTCCAGTTTCATCCAAGTCCCTGCAAAGGACATGAACTCATCCTTTTTTATGGCTGCATGGTATTCCATGGTATATGTGTGCCATGTGCCATGTTTTCTTTATCCAGTCTATCAGTGATGGGCATTGGGGTTGGTTCAAAGTCTTTGCTATTGTGAACAGTGCCACAATAAACATACGTGTACATGTGTCTTTATAATAGAATGGTTTACAAGGTGCTCACGGTATTCTTATATACTGTTCTTGATGGCATACTTTTTTTTTCAACACTTCCAGGTGAATGCAGCTTAAATGCACTGACAAAGATTAAAAAAAAAAAAAAGTGAGGGAAGGCAATGCCTGCTTTTCCAACCACTCCCAATCCTGTCCCCAGGCCTGAACGTGGATGGGTTTTAGAAATACCATTCGTAACAGAGGTGTGGAAATTGTAGAATAATGACATACTCCCATCGTGTCAGAAGAAATCTGTGGAAACTAAACACAAGAGACTTCTTTTAAAAAGTGAGCAAATAAATGATGTTGCTGAGATGTTTACTAAAGATGAATAGAATAAAACTCACAGCATTTCCTCATTCCCTGTGGCCGACTCATAGTGCCCTAAGATGTAAGAAGCTTGGCACACTCTGAGTCACATCATTATGGTGCTGAGAAGGTCAGTCTGCTGATAGAGTGATGAAATTGGGAAGAATCTACAATGTCTAGGCACTTTGAGATCAGTAGCAAATGATGGGGATGCAAAGTCCAACAGGGAGTACCATAAGATTGTGCCTTCCTCCCATAAAGGTCTTATATATCCAGTCATATCTTGGTGGTCACCAGATCATGGAGTCAACTAATAAGGAGCTAGTGGAAAACATGAGCCAAGGATGCATGCTCTTTTCTCACCCTGAGGTCACACTTGTATCTTGGAACACCACCTTAAAGACTGACACTCATGTACATGAGAACCTCAAAAAGTGAGAATTTATGCAAGTCTTTCAAACAAGAATGATACATACCTTTAGAGACCATTGAAAATGTTGGACCTGATCAAAGTTAACTCATTAGGATAAACACATATATTTTAGTTGTTGCTTTCTTTTTTCACTAATCAATAGGAATGGGACTAAAAAGGACATTGGATTACTAAGAAGTAAAACACAGGGAAAAAAAACAAATAAACAGGAAGATGAAAGCCACAGGAAATACAAGATTTATAAAGCATACACATAACTGGTAATACTAGCCTGAACAATATAGGGAGATCCTGTTTCCAGAATTTTTTTAAAATTAGCCAGACATGGTAGCACAACCTGTAGTCCTAGCTACTAGGGAGCCTGAGGCAGAGGATCACTTGAGCCCAGGAAGTTGAGGCAGAAGTGAACCATGATAGTACCACTGCACTCAAGCCTGGGTAGCAGAGCAAGACTTGTCTCAAAAAAAGAAAAAAAAAAAAAAAAGAAAATGAATAAGCAAACTGTATCAACTGTTCTGCATATTTTCTCTTTAGAAGTAATCAGAGGGTGCTTTTCTTACCAAAGCTTGAAAAGCATCAGCCAATAAAATAGTTACTAAATAAGAAACACTGTTTGTATTTTTATGAAATTTATATAGTAGGGAATAATTATAAAATTTATTTTAGTCTGACTTCCTTTTAATAAGTTAATATATAAAGAAAACTAATATCACCTAATAGCCAATGCTATATTCTTTATGTTTTAAACTGGGTTTTCTAAAAAACTAAATATTTAGATTTAAGGTGTGATCAAATATAAGTGACCATTTTTTAATAAACTGTTTTTAGTTTTAAGCATTTTATATCAGCATATTTTCCTGAAGAAAGGTTATATTTGTATGAGAAGATAGAGTTTTCCTAGTGCTAAAGACACTGCAGCATAATTGATACCCTGCAGCATAATTACACTAAGAGACTTCACCAATTACATTGATTATAAAGGTCACTGGATGGTTCCATTCTCAGTTCAGGAAGTGTAAGCTTCCTAGCACATTCTGATTAACATTGTCAGTCTCTGAACTGTTGTAAATTTTATTTTATTTAAGAAGGAATAAAGGTATTGATCAACTTACGACCTATGCAACTTACGACCATTCGACTTTACGGCCACAATCGCTAGCCACGACTGCTCCGCGTCTGGCAGCACAAACGTTGCCCAGCTGGGCTTACAACAGTGTGGGACAATAAACATATATGCTATATCATATCATTATTAGTCATTTTCTTGCCTTTCTTACTAAAATGTGAGTGGTTTATATCCCTATATCTTTAACAATATTAGAACATACTAAGTTTAAATTATATTTGAACAAGATATCCAGATGACATCTTTTATGATGAATGCTACATATTTGTATCCCATGGAAAGTCACATAAAATTGTGATGATTTACTTTTCTATTTACAATGATAATAAATAAATACCTGGCAACTAGTCCTTTTTAACCCTAAGACTTAACATAGTTCATACTCTTCTGCTTTTCAAAACTCATCATGTGCCGTAGTTTTTCACTTCAAACCATAGACCACCGTGGTTCAGTGATCTGTGAATATTCCACAGTTTTACACAAGGCTGTGCCTTTACCACAAGTTAAGGTGGCTTTTTTAAAATGAGATTTGACAAGAATGCTTTCATAATAAGCATTCAGGTCAACCTTTACCACTGGTAATGCAGTGTTTTACTTAAACATGACGAATGTAAAAATAAGAAACAAAATGGTGTAGCGATGATACAAATGGCATAAAATGAACAAAGAAAATTATGATATATAACAATAATGAAAGAAAATTATGATAAAATATGACTTAAAGATTTTTATAACATCATTTCACAGTACTGTACATATAGCCTACTCAACTTACAACCAAACTGTGTTATGGCGGTCTGTCGGAACCAATCGTGGTCGTAAGTCGAGCACTAGCTGTAATATACTGAGAATGCCTTTTGAACAAAGAGAATGTGCAACTTTAAAATTCACATTGAGGTGTATGATTAAGGTACATGAGGTATATGATGAAAATTTCACCAAAGACCTGTATGATATATGTTAATTATTAAAGCCTGCTGAAAATAAATTAATACCATTTTATAACATAGTTATTCATGTTTAATTTTTTCTTTCATATTAAATGTTATATTCCACTTTATCCAGATAATTATTTTGATAAATAAGCTGAAGAAATAGTTTAGATACCTATTGAATAGAGCAATTAAACTTACTTATTTTGATGGAGCATTACCCTTTGAGTAATTCAGGCTCACAGTGGAACATAGCATTGAATACATCAACATGCAGCAAAGATATTATACAGAGTTTTAGTATTTAGTTAGCATCAAACTTTAAATTGTAATTTTTTTTCCCTACAAATGCTTTACTTTTACAGCACATTACCTCATTTTATGGAAACTGATGAAATTGAGTGCTATCTATTTCCATTAAGTGAGATAATGTGCCTTACAATGATAATCAGTTTTTTGTAGATGAATTTTTTTCTTTGCTGCCTTTTGTTTGCAATCTCCTTTTAAGACTTTAAATGGGAGTTGATTCCCTATTAATTTTATCATTATCAATTGGAAAACAGTAGCGTTTCCCCACCCTGTGTTTCTAATGGAGCTTGAAATTAGCATTGTGCTTTTGTTGTAGTTTACTTTTTATTTTTGTGGTACTGAAAATTGGAAAATGTTCACAGATTTTTTTAAAGAAAACATTGCTCAGTGTTTAAATATGTCAACTAAATGAAATAATTTTTTTTAAATGCTACGCGTGGTGGGTAGATTCTGACTTTGATTTTATCCAAGTTATTTTAATTGGTTTCCTCATAAATGAAATATAAGTGATAACCAGAAATACATGAATAGATTGGTCACTTTAATCTCTGGGTGAATTCTTCATTAATGTGAAGAACATGAGCTCCCTTGAATTAAAAGGGAAATGACTTCATTGCCATTCCTCTATTCAGTTAGTCGGTTTATATCTGGCCTTATATGAACATTAACCTTCAGAAGCTAATTTTCTACATTGGCTGTGTTGAGGCTGCTGGTTATAGGATTTTGATTAGTGTGTGCTTAGTTTGTGCAGAGGAGAGGAGTCCATGCATTACTGAGTAGATTCAATACTAAATCTACTCCCTCTTCATTTTCTTTCACTTATTGACCTCCTAACCCCTCATTTTCTTCAACGTCCTTACCCAAAAAGTGAATGCAAAAACATTCTCTATGATGAAGATTCTGATTTATCCTTGATAACGTATTTTTATTTCTGGAAAATTAGATTTTAATATTTAAAACTAAATGGATGGAAAGTGAAAAGATGTGATATTAACGGAGTATTTGTTCCCAACTTCTATTAGGAAATGCATTTAGACCACTGATTTTAGTCAAAGGTGTTTGAATTTAGTTTTAGTGAATCTAAAGTTATATCCTCAGCCCTGGCTGCACCTCAGACAAGCTGCAGTAAATACTCACGCCAAGGTCCCAATGACTAAAAATGTAATTTGATTGATCTGAGATAGGGTGTGTCACAGCTGATATACATACCTTCAGCTGTTATCATTACCGTGCAGAAAGTTGTGATAACCTCTGTCATAAAATATCAACAGCTATTTAGCAACTAAAGCAATTGTACTGAACACTTCGCTGAATGTTTGTGGATCTTGGTGGTATAAGGTCAGAGATCTCCCATTGATGGTTTAGGACCATGTTGGAAAACCCTTCCCTACTATTTTGGCCTTTTAAATTTAGAGTGGCTACAATTCTCCTTAACTTGAAATGGGCATGAGGTTTCGAAAGGATGGTAGTTTGATCCATGATACTTTGTTACTTAACAGATGTCCCTTTCAAATTGGCCAACAGTTCCTGTTATAATTATTATATTTTATGAATTGGTAGAGTGTCATTTGCACATAATATCATTTGAAGCTTTAAAAAAGGCTAATTTTCAGGCAGCTTTTTGCCTAATGGTTTTAACAGCTGTCCACTCATTACCCACATAGTGTAAGTATACAAGGAGGTGATGATCGATGAGGTAATTAGAGTGAGGGTGCAGCAGTTTCAAAGCTACAGTAGGTGTCCTGGCAAAACCCAAATTGTAGTTAATTACTCCTACCCATCTCAATATGCTAAGTAAGTGAAAATTGATCAAGTGTCCTGTTTTCCTGCTAGTATGCTTGTGCTATATTGGCAGGGGTAAGGGTAGGGAAGGGCATCTGAGGACTGAAGGGAAAAAGCAAGCAGGTCATTAGATAAAACATGAATATGCATATATGAGATGGCACACATTCTCATGGTTTCTTCTTTAGCAGGAATAACCACCTTCTTTTCAGCCAGTCTTGATTATTCTTTGCTTTAAGTTTTTAAAGCTATGTGAAAGAGTCTTTACTTCTGGATAAATTATGTTAACTCTTCTCAGTTACTTCCTTTAATTATTCTGTTAGTTTTGGAATGTCTTCAAAAAGAATATAGCTATGTCATTCATATATAACATGCTTTTTTTTTAGTTTTTTAAATTTATAAATTTCTCTCCTGTCAGATGGAAGATATTTGAAAAGCCAGATTGTACTACTTACATAAGACATGGCACATTGTCTGTAGTTCATATAGATTGTAATTCAATTGGAGCATCATGGGAATATTGTAGAAAGAGTGTAGGAATCTGAGGTTGAAATGCTTCTAAGTGGTTTTGTAGTCTGTATTATGGCAATGTAACATCCTCAGCTATTAGTTTTCTAATTTTTAAAATAATCTCTTTAGACTCACAGTACTCTATTGTGTGTTCAGAGCCACTCGTCTATGATTAGTTGCAGAGTGGCATCTCCTAGATCTTTTGCAATTATGCATTAATACATCTATCTCACATATTGTCAGATGGAAGACCTCTGAAAAGCCAGATTTTATTCCTTACATTAAGACACAGCACATTGCAGTTCAAATAGATTGTAAATTCAATTGGAGCATACCCCAAATATTATAAAAGGAGTGTAAAAATCTGAGGTTCAAGTACTTTGAAGTGGTTTTGTGGTCTGTATTACAGCAATGTATGAGATAGATTAATTAATTAATGTATAATTGCAAAAGATCTAGGAGATACTCCCTTTGATTTAATCATAGAGGAAAGGCTCTGAACATTATTACAGTAGAGTATTGTAAGTAATGCCCATGAGAGAATTGACAGTCTTATTTCTGTACAAATTCAGGTTCAAAGAATTATTGATGCCAAAGTATACATTTTCCATGATTCTGTACTTCAGAGCTTTGGTGATTATAAGGGCATTTGGCATTTTCAAACCTTTCCTAATTTATGTCTGGCATATAAGGCAAAACCACACCTTTAAAATAAATTTTCCCCCTTCCCCGCCTCTTTTTTTCTTTTTTTTGCTAGAACTGAAGCCCTAAGTGGTACTAAAACATTTTTGACTGAGGTCCTGAAAATTGACAGAACTTCCAAAAGAACATTTCTCAGGGGCTGGAGCAATCCTTGCATCTTCTCTAGTCACTCGTAGGGAATGTGTTAAACCATAGAAGAACATTCTTTGTTTGTCTGCTGTTTTCTAATTTTGTTTTAGATTCAGGCTGTACATGTGCAGTTTTCTTACATAAATATATTGCATAGTGGTGAGGTTTGGGCTCCTAGTGAACTCATCATCCAATTGTGACTATTGTATTCAATAGGTAATTTTTCAATCATCTCTCCCCTCCCACTTTCCCCTTAACCTCCTACATTGGAACCCCCAGTGTATATTATTTTCATCTTTATGCCCATAATTACCCATTGTTTAGCTCACTTTTAAGTGAGAACTTGCAGTATTTGATTTTCTGTTTCTGAGTTATTTCACTTAAGATAATGGCCTCTAGCTCTATCTATGTTGCTGTGGAGAACAGTATTATATACGTATACACACACACACACACACACACACACACATATACACACACATGTATTTTATATATATATATATATATATATATATCTCACATTTTCTTCATCCAGTCAACCACTGATGTACACTTAGATTTATTCCATGATCTTCCTATTATGAATTCTTCAGTGATAAACACACAAGCTTAGTATCATTTTGATAAAATAATTTCTTTTCCTTTGGATAGA
Organism: Sapajus apella; assembly: GCF_009761245.1. Classification (NCBI taxonomy): domain Eukaryota; kingdom Metazoa; phylum Chordata; class Mammalia; order Primates; family Cebidae; genus Sapajus; species Sapajus apella. The sequence continues at coordinate 13,669,526 of NW_022436970.1, read as the reverse complement.
TGCCCAGTAGAAACAGAATAAAGAACCCAGAAATAAAGGTACACATCTATTACTAACTGATCTTTGATAATGTTGACAAAAAGATTCCCTAATAAATAAGTGGTGCTAGGAGAACTGGCTAGCCATATGCAGAAGAATAAAACTAAATCCCTATCTCCTACCATATAAAAAATTAACTCAGTATGGTTTAAAGCCTTAAATATAAGACCTGAAACTATAAAAACCATTGAAGAAAATGTAGGATAATCTTTTCTGGACATTGGCCTTGGCAAATAATTTATGACTAAGACCTCAAAATCAGATATAACCAAAACAAAAAGAGACAGATGGGACTTAAAGTAAAGAGCTTTTGTATAGCAAAATTAACAGACAAAAGAGTAAACAAACAACCTCCAGAATGGGAGAAAACATTTGCAAATGTGTATCTGACAAAGGACTAATATCCAGAATCTTTTAGTGACTTGAACAAATCAACAAGAAAAAAAAAAGTAATCCCATTAAGAAAAGGGCAAAGGACATGAACAGACACTCCTCAAAAGAAGACATAAGAGTACTTCAAAACATTCTAAAGCCATCACCTGATTCTATCACAGCTAGACAAGTTCTATTCCACTAAACTTGCCTGCTATCCATGGAATGTGGTGCTTGCAGCACTGTAGCCAAAATGAAGTTCTCACAGCTTTGCTGCTTCTTCACATCACTGGCCCCTCATTTGGTCTGGGCTAGACGTTGAAGGTCATGACGAAAAAGAGTATCTGGTGCTTATTTTTATAAATGGAAAAATAAGTGAGCCACATAAGTTTTCTGGCCATGCTTAGGAAAGGATTCAGATATTGGGTGACTGTAATGTCCACATCACTTCCTATAACATCCAGTTTCCAACAGGAGGAAAGTTATGGTTTCAATTCGATGGGAATAATTACGTTAAAATAAAACAGATGCTATTGTTTATGAATTCGTTTGTCATTTCATTAACAAAATCTCACCTGCTATATGGCTTTACTACTTATTTTGATGACTGGAACACCTTAGGAAAGATTATACTTGAAGCAATGAACTTTTTATATCTACTTACATTCAATTAACTGGAACATTCGAAGTCGCATCATACTACTAAAAATATGCTTTTTTGTAAGAATTTAGCTTAAAAATAATTATATATACATA
>NW_022436970.1:13598717-13663359 GCF_009761245.1 Sapajus apella | reverse complement strand
TAAACAACTAACTCTTGGGAACTAATAGAGTGAGAAGTCACTCGCCCATTTCTGGCCACTTCTACAGTTTGGATATTTGTTTTCCCAAACCTCATATTGAAATTAGATCCCCAGTGTTGGAGGTGGGACCTAATGGTTGGGTTATGGGAGCAAATCTCTCATGAAGAGATTAATTCCCTCCTGAGTGGGGGCGAGTGACTTCTCACTCTATTAGTTCCCAAGAGTTAGTTGTTTACAAAGAGCCTGCTACTACTCCCCTCCCACCTTCCTTGATCCCTCTCTGGTCATGTGATCTCTGTACCTACTGGCTTCTCTTCACCTTTTGTGATGAGGGGAAGCAGCCTGGGGCCATTATCAGAAGCAAATGCTGGTTCCATGCTTCTTGTACAGCCTGAAGAACTGTGAGAAAAATCAACCCAGCCTCAGGTATTCCTTTATAGCAGCATATAATGGAGTAATGGGCAAAGGACAGCCACCAAGACATAATTTTTACAAAGACAAATAAAAATTGTGTAACAACATATCTTAATTTTTCAAATAACTCTATGCTTCTCCTTCTTTTTCCAAATATCATATTAAGAAAAAATATAAAAATGCAATACTTTACTGAACATGAAAATAGAATAACTTTAATATTTTGTGTTACATAACATTTCCCCTTATTTACAATGAAAAGTTTAAACACAGCAGTTTATTAAAATGTATTATTTTAAATTGAAAGAAGTATGAATTTCAAATCAAACATCGGGCTATAATTAAAGATGGAGATTGCAATATATAATGTTAAATAATTTTTCACATTATGATGTTGATGCTTTGCTTTTATTATTTTTGCTCAGTGGAACAAATCTCATATTGCCTCATGGAACTACTTGCAGTTCTAAAATATAATTTATATGGTATTTTCTTATTAACATAAAACAGCTTGATTTAGAATGAATGTATAGCCAATTAAGAACCATTACTAATTTTTCTTCTGGCAAATTAATACTTTTGACATTTTCTATAAATGTCACTCCATGAGGAAATCATTAGAAGTATGATTAATGAGTAATTTATTTCATTTAATTGTTTTAAATTACAATAATGTATTTGAATCAGAATTATTTTTCATCAAACAAATACACGTTAAAAGTGTGTATCTATTTACGGTATGCTTGAATATTTTAAATATATGTACAGAGAGAGTATACATACATTTGGAGAATTAGTATAGAATGAAGTCTCTTAATTCAACAACATAAATATTAAAACAATATAAAAATCAGACTTTTGCCTCTGATTTAGACCCACTGTGAAGCTGACATTATGTTTTTCCTATATGCTGTACTTCAGAAGTTTAATTGAAATCTTATGCACTTTTATGTTCTTTTTTTAAACAATATAATAAAATATAAAGTTTTTGCAGTAGACAGCATTTAAAAATATTTCTCTTTCTATTTCGATGAGTTCGATTGTTTTATTGTTTGTTTCCACAAATGAGTGAGACTCAGTTACTGAGAAGAATCTCACTGTAACACCACAGTTCATGTAAAATTACGACATAGCATAAATTCTCAGAGCTCCATAGTATTCTAAAAAAATTTTTACTTCAATGCTTATATTTTAACAATTGATATAATTTAGCAAACTGTTAAAGTAATGAATAAATAACATGATAAATGTGCAAAGTTGATAGAGTTCTAAACTTGTATATACTTAATAGCATAGCCTCAAAATAAGTAAAGCAAACATTGACAAAATGACAGGAACAATTTAAAGAATCCTGTGTGTCCTAGAATATTGGCTGGTCATGAAGTATTTCTTTACATTTCTTCTAAATCATAGAATTGTAGCAGGACACAGGACCTGCTCTCAATTCAGGATATTGAAATATTGAAGCCATTTGACTAATGATAATTGGTAACTGAATGTGAGGAGCATTGATTTGTACCATCTCCAGGCAAATAATACAACTTCCATCATGCCCTTTCCAAATTTCTTAAACCACAGCAAAATAGATATGCCACAGTTTCTACAAATCTTTTTGGTTGCCATAAATTCATTTTCTAATCCCTTCCTTAGGAAGGCTCATGGCTCAAGGTCAAATATTCCTTGACGTTTTGCACATTTGTAACTGATTTTATTGGGCCCTTTATTACTGAAGGACAGCCTAGCTGAATCTAAAATCCTTGAAAAATGTAAATTTTTCTTTCTTTGAATATTTGTAAATATTATTTTCTTCCTTTCTGGCATAAAGTGTTGTTGTCAGAAATCTGATGACAATCTGATTTTCTTACTTTTAGGAGAAACTTGGGAAGATTTGCTGAGTCTATGTCTTACTGTTGAATAGCTTGGGCTGATTGCTCATTTACACGTTCTGGCTTCTTGTATGTAGGTTCAATTATTTTCAGTAAAGTTTTAGGTAATTATTCTCTTAAGTGCATATTGTGCCCTATTTCTCTGTTTTTTTTTTTGTTGTTGTTGTTGTTTGGAGGACTCCACTTATTAATATCCCATTTAGAACCAGCTTCGTGGCTGCCCAATCAATGCAATTGTACAGAAACCCACGCTCAGAAGGACTTCGTGCTTGGTGTTTGGCTGTCTTTGATGTTTTTAAAATTGTGTATTTTATTTTGTATTGAATAAGTGAAGTCAGACAGGACCATGGAGAATGTCTAGGGCCCTTGGGGCCTCAGTTGCCTCCCTAGGATGGGTTCTTCGTCATCAGCTTCTCCATCCTATTGTTTCCCCTATACAACCCGGCCAACTCTACCTCAACACACCTAGTGACTGCTGCTGTCCCAGCACTTGGCAGGGTACTGATCAGACAGAGCAGGATCAGGGAAAGTCAGCATCAGATACATGCATCTCTGCATCTTGGAGTGTTGGCAGGATGGGAAACACCATGGGGCATTGGGCAGGTGACTGGCTGAGTAAGCCTCTTCCAAGTTACCCAGTGAGTCAGGCAAGGTGGTGGTATACTCTTGCATTAATCCCTTTGCTACCAATTAGAATGACTGGCTATGGGAAAAGGTGATGCCAAGTTGGATTTTCCCTATCCACCTAAGCACCTTATTGGTTCAGTGGCTGGAAAGCGGGGGAACCCACCCAATGGACCACTATCAACAGGGTGCCTGATGGCTGCCAGGCACTGTGAAGGTCTGCATTGACCTCTCCAGCACTCCTATGGCTCAGGAGAGCATGACATGAATTAGCAAATAAAAAACGTCATCACTGGTTGAGAAAGAGACCTCAAGAGAAATCGTAAAAGCTTCATGTTAGACTACCTTTAACAGTAATTTTTTTCCTACCTTGTGAACAACGGTGTCGTATTTTCATTTTGTATTTAGTCCCACAAATCATGTAGCCAGTCCTAATACAACCTTCTTTGGCATCTTCTACACCATTGATTTTTGCCCTGAAGCCTCTTCATTTCTTTTTTGCTTATGTTTTTTTCCTCCACTTTTCTGTTCTGTTCTAATTACTGTGCTTTTCCTGCTATCAGTTTGCTCTTTATATTCCTTTTAGTTTCCACTCATGAAATGTTGCATTTTTTTCATGTTATAATTTTTCTCTGAGTTTTCCATTTCTCTGGCAGTTTTCCATTAAACAAATTCTTCCTGTCTGATTATATGAACTCTGAGCTCTTTCATTTTTGTTTGTTATTTGTGTTATTTTTCGTTTCTCTTAGATTTTTGGTAAAATTAGTTACATGTTTCATCTGTTTGGTTTCACATTCTTTTTGTATGTGTTTTATCAGCTATAGGAGCCTTCTGTGACAATTGCCTGTCTCTTCCCATGCACTGCTAGGTGCCTTTACCTGGGCAGAAGGGGAAATGAGAGAACCTCCTGTTTCAGTGTTCATGGCTTAAGTGCTTTGTCCTCTGTTATAAAACACTCTAAATTTGGTCTCTCTTTGCAGCCTGTTCTTTTACTGTTAGCCCTCAGCCAGCTTCAGGGAGACTTGTCCAAGCACTGAATTTCCAAGAGAACCACAGTTCCTACTTTTGAAGGCACTGCTTACTTTTAGATATGTTATTTTGCTTAACCACTACTTTCTGAGACATGCTTCCTCTGACCTTCTCACCCTCCACCATTTGAAGATTTTTTTCTTTTTTATTCCTAGCTTACCTGCTCTGTTAAATCTGGGTCTTACTGAAAAAAGATTTTCTTCAATTCAACATTTGGTTTGTCCAAAAGGGGGATATATCCTAGATGGTTCTCAAAGTCAGAATGCATGGATTAAAAAATTTTAAAAAGTCATTGAACACCAGCATATCCATTTAGTCATTAAAAATGTTAGCTAATGTAGATGATGGGGTGATGGATACAGCAAACTACCATAGCATGTTTATACCTATGTAACAAACCTGCACGTTCTGCACATGTACCCCAGAACTCGGAGTATAATACAAAAATTAAAAATTTTTTAAAGCGCAAAAAAGAAGTAATAAGCATTTTCAATTAATATTACAAACTACACTGACGACTGGTCAGTTTTACAATATGAGAATACCTATGTTCTTGCTTTTCAGTGGGGGGAAGGGGAAACATTCCCATCTGCAAAAATTAATCCAGATAATTGCAAAATAAATAGTGTTATTAACATAAAGTTATTTACAATTATAAGCCAGTTCCTTAGATTTGATTTACCTTTTCATTATTCACTAAGATGTCTAGCTTCATGCAGACAATACAATATTCTCATCTTTTCTCCTCACTTTCTGGCCATGATCTAAGTACAACATACACAACCATGTTGAAGTTTTTGCTGCTCTCCAAAACAAGAAATAAAATGCAGATAAATAACTGTTCAAAGACTGTACTTTTTCTAAACAATAGACCACCATCTTCACTGCTCTGTTGATTTGTAATAGAACTGACTGCAGCACTGAAAAGCACAGAAGGACAAAAGATGAAACAATTTCTATTTAAGAGCAACAAAGAGAGAAAGAGACTCCGTGTTACCATCTACATCGTGTGGTTCCTTATGGCAGCCCTTTTGTATACTAAGGGAGACATGTAAATCCAGTGATTTTAAGTCAGAGCAAAATTTTATTCAGAAAGCACATTGTTATAAAATGTGATAATAGGCTGAGTGCGGTGGCTCATACCTGTAATCCCAGCACTTTGGGAGGCTGAGGTGGGTGGATCACCTGAGGTTAGGAGTTCAAGACCAGCTTGACCAATATGGTGAAACCCCGTCCCTAAAAAAAAAAGTTAAAATAAATAAAATAATAATAAAAAATAAAATAAAATATAATAGATATAATATTTTATGTCTCAAAATTGAACAATGTATTAACTCTTCAAAAATAAACTTAAAAATTTCCAGTAGTCTCATTTATTTCCTGTTCATAAACTTTAGCTTTTCTTTAATTTGTATTTTAACTGACACAAAATAATTATACAGACTTATGGAGTACAGTGACATTGTGGTATTGTGTACAGTGATCAGATCAGAGTAATTAACATATTCATCATCTCAAACTTTTATTATATTTTGAATAGAAATATTTAATGTCCTCCCTCTAACTACTTGAAACTATCTTTTCTGGCCTTAAATGATTTTTATAATAATATTTAACCCAAACCTATTTACAATTAGTTATGAACAATGTCACTGACCCTAAACAACTCATACATAAAAATAAAATTTAATTATGCAATTATAGAGGCACAATATGGTAATAACTACTGTAATACACATCCATTTGAGCTTGATGTAACTAGGCAAATACTTCTTACTATTTTTTTCTGCTTGTACTGCTTAGCTTTTTAGTTCATAAAACTCGTCTTTCTGAAGGTTCGCTCCAAGCTTCTACAGAATATAAGGCAGCAGATAAGATGTAAGCTTTTAGGTTGACTCTTAAAGTCATTGTGAATATTTGCTGTGCCAGATTAATATGTATAACTTTCTCTTTCCCTCATTGGTGGGGCATTTCTACTCAATAAAGTATGCCTCAGGCATTAGGGGGATTTCTAAATCAGTATCGTAAACACTGTATTGAGTAGAAAATTCTTCAATATTCTATATGGTGAATTAGTTTCTGAAATACCTGGTACAACTATGGAATTATTTACAATCTGTATGTTGTCCTTAATAATTTGTTGAAAATTTAGTGGCAGATGATTGATTATCCTATCTGAAAGTCAACTGTTTTTCTGGATTAATATGAGTTTAATAATATTGGAATTAGGGAGTTTTCCAAGAAAAGAAGGTTTAATGTATATTTGTGAGGTGGAATTAGAGAATGTGCATATTTTACAGTGGGTACCACTGCACACATTTTGCTGTGGGAATAGAGAACAAAAACTAGTTTGAATATAGCAGGTATATACCAAGATAAATTTGTATTAATTTTGCAACTTTACAGAGCCAAACTTATACCTGTACATTCAGATAAATCTTTCAGAATTCAATTCACCTCTTCTCTGAATCTTCCACTGCCTGCCAGTTAGCAGAAACCTCATTTGTATTTAGACATCCCTGCGTGCAAATTATAGTCCTGAGCATACTGAGTTATAATTATTGTTTCTCTTTTCTGTCTCTCTCTGACTAAACAAAACCTGCATCCTAGTGCTTACACCGTGCGTGGAATATAGATATGCTCAACAGAGCCTATTGATGAATAAGCAAATGAATTAATGAATTAATTATCTTGAAGTTATTGAAGCAGCACTTGTGATTTAGGATTAAGTGTGTTCTCAGAACCAAGTAGAGGATGAACCTTGTTATATGCATGCACAATAACGAATATGGACCCAGATATATTAAAAATAACCCTTGTCTCCTGTCACTAACTCTTTTCACCTCCCCTAAGACTTTCAGGCTGCTCAGGTTTTATAACTCTGTGGCCTGGTTGGTATGCTCCCGAACTGTCCTCAACCCTCCCATTTGCCTGGGGACTTTCTCCAAACTGCCAGTCACTCCTAGGAAGTAAGCCCTCTTGATGAGGAGGAGAAAGAGTGGCTCAGTTCTGACCACTTACAGCTTGGTCAGCCTATGCTTCCCTCCTTAACATATTCTGCCCATTTGCATTGACATGAATGCATATAAGACAATAAACTGGTTTGGAGCTTTAAAATATTGTTTCAATGAAATCTTTGATGTTAAGTCTGTATATCATAATGAGGAGAAAACTAGAAATTGTTTAAATTCTCCTGATGAGTGATGTAATTAGAAATATACCCAATTTAAAAAGGCAATTTTTTTTTTGCACACTTGTTATAAAATAAGCAAAGATGAGATATTATCTTTTTTGAAGTACTGACTGGAAATATATTCTTGATTACTTCAAATTTATTATCAATTACTTCAAAACAATTTTGGAGAATAGCAACATATTCAATCTAAAATTAACCACAGGAAATATGGGCATATATGCTTATATGCAACACACAGATACAGCAGTAAATAAATACAATATAATTGATATCTACAGTCAGTTATCCTAGCATAAAAGGCCCATAGAAATGGTTCTTTGCATATGCATAAATTGCCGTAGAGACCTATTTGGAACTTACATTTTAGTCATTTCAAAAGGTAGTCAAAAAGATTGTATAGCAATTTTTCAAAACATCACCAGAAATAAGCAGAAACAAAGTTAATAAGTTGCCTGAGGAGTGAGCCTCTTAATGGAGGAACATTACATGTATTCAACCCCAGAGTAGAATAATCATGACAATTCAGCATTTCAAAACAGACAAGGTTATTGTAACTGTAACACTGAATTCAGATTAGGAAAACAAAGCAATCTTTGTTTTGCAATAATTTAGATGAAATAAAAATGAATATTTCTCCAGTAGAGGTGATTTATAGTAAATCTTGGGAATGTGTTTTTTAAATTTTGTTAACACCTGCCACAAATTAAAGGTGGAATATTGCAGAAAAACTGGCACACATAATTATACAATTTAATACATTTCAATAGATACTTTAGAATTTTGTTGCTGATTGTTTTGTGATTTTATATATATGTGGTTTGAATTTTAAAATTGATATTCTTCTTTTTACTGTCATACAAAAATAAATCAGTACTAAACCCCTACTCCGAAATAGAAGATCCTTGCTTCTTTTAGACACCTACAAGGAAAAATTACTCTTAAATCAATGATTGTTCCATCAAGCATTATTGTGTGCTAGTTATCATATGGAATATTAGTTATAGTATATATTCCCTCCTGTGTTCAAGGAACCTACTATCTAGCTAATGAGCCTTATCAAGTTTACCAGAATACACTGTACTATTTAGATAATGTTAAGTAGCTCAGGAAAAACAAATATCTTTTGATGGCAAAATTAGCCTAAACATTGTACAACTCCCTAACATAATCATTGCAAGTATCAAAACTCTACAGCCATACACATGTACTAATTTTACAAAATATATGTGAGAACATAATACTTGATATTTTAGAAATAACATCATTGTTAAAAAAAGACCCAAAGTTTATTCAAAATATCATAATTTTCCAATACAGCATTAATAAGAACACAATTATTTTGATGCAATAATGACCAAGGAGTAATAAATAGTTCTTTATAGATCCAAAGCATTTTATAGTCCTAAATCAGCATTTGGAAAACTATGGCTTATGTGATAAATACAGCATGTGCCTCTTTTTGCAAACAGCTTTATTTAAACACCGCTACGGCAGTCTTTTTATGTTTTATTTGTGGAGGCTTTCATGCTAACATGGCAGAATAAATTGTAGCAGAGATAGTGTAATATCTACATGATGCCTACGATAGTTACTATCTGTGCTATTACTTAAAAAAAAGTGTGCCTATCCCTTTTCCTTTCCAAAATTATTAGAGTGTGTACTGGGGCAACAACAACTAAGGCTGAATTATAATGCACTGCTCTATCCATCAGAAATTTTACAAGCATTATTTCATTTATAATTTATATTGGTTTGTAAAATGTACATTCCTACTCCAGGCTGAACATTTGCCTCTATGCGACAAGTGATTTATAAATGTATTTTTTTAGGTGTCCTTTGAATATGAAGCTCTTTGGATACGTGTTGTCAAAAGCGGGGTTGGAATGTTTAAAATATATGTACTGTTTGTCATTTTATCCCCCTCATTGCTTTTTTTACTATACTGAAGACTTGGAATTTTATTTTAGGTGTAACTTGTGAACAATATTCTACTTTAGGAAAATGATATAAGGATTCATTCTAAAATAATGAATGATCTACTATTTTAAATTTCCTAAAGCTGTTGAAAACAGGCCTTGAGAAAATATAGAAAGCTGCAAAATACATACTGACCTTGACTAGCCATCAATGGGATTCCCTACAAACCTGTTATCAGTGGAGAAGAGATTATCATGGCATATAGGAAGACGGGTTTGAAACACAGTAATACAAGATGCTCTGACAAATTCTTTCTTCCTTGAGTTTAAGAGACAAAAAGAAAATTCCATGGAAAAAGCTAAAAGGAAGAATGAGCCAGGCTGGGTATTTATAAACATGTAGTTGCTTGGTTTGAATTTTTAATAAGCAGATTTTTTTTTGAGAAGAGGAAAAACAAATAAATGAAGGAAATTTCAAGAAATTAGATTATTATTAAATATATATGAGATAGCAAGGGGAGAAATGCCAGATGTAGGTGATGGGGAGGAAGGCAGCAAATCACACTTCCACGTGTGTTACTATGCAACAATTTTGCATGTTCTTCACATGTACCCCAAAACCTAAAATGCAATAAAATAAATAAATGGGAAAAAAAAAAAAGAAAGAGGGACCCAGAAAGGAAGAAGTGATATGGAGACATGTGTTCCTTCATGATGGGTACATCTCATATCTGGGGACACACAGACAGCTTTCCAACAGTAGAAAAGATTTGCTTGAAGAAGAAAACGCTCAGATCTATATACATTTGTGAATTTTCTCCAGCAGCACTCAGGCCAGAACTGCTAAGTCTTAACAAAGCCTGTGTACTCAGTGTTTACCATTTTCTTCCTCAGGGTTTATCTAGTATCAACTTCACAATTATTTCTAAGCTATATCAGAAGATTAATTTTAATTTAGCAGTTTGTATATTCTGAATATTGCCTTCTGGGAAGTTTTGTGATTTATTCCACTTTTATACCTTATTAAAATCAGAAGTGTTGCCCATCTAAATTGTTTTCTATGATACTTTGAAAGTTTGAAAGTATTTCTCATTTTATTAAATGAAAGAGGTTTAAATAGAGAAAGACATAAGCTCACTTACACAATTCTTTCTAGTGTTCCAACAATCTGGCCTTCAATCACATTGTACCTAATTGGAGTCTGCCCTTTGCAAATTTGAGGTACTTATACCTTTTCCAGGAAACAGAGGCTACATGGAGGTTATTGGTTCTGTCCCCAGAAAAAAATGGCTCTTGGTTGTTGTTGTTGTTTGAGATACAGGTTTTTTCTTTTCCATTTCCCATTAACTTTTCCTAAATTTCATATCGTTAGTTAAGTTTTGAAAAAACAGCTCAGAATCTCTTGCCTTGCTCTTACATGTATGCTTCATTGCTAATTCTTCTTCCTGTATTTCACTCTAGATTTTTAAAGATTACAGAGTCCCTTGTCATTGGACTTCTCGTATTCATCACACTTTCATTCATTACAGAGATTACTTTTGTTTGTATTTTCTGAATTTTACTTTTTATGTTATTTGCAATTATATTTTCTGACCCTTTATTGAGTTTTAAGCACTCAAATCATAGAGTTATTCAAATTTGTTAACTAAAAATTTTGATACTAATTTTTCTAAATTTAAGCAAAATGTGTAGCTAGGCCTTATGCTTTCTCTCTTTCAGAGAATCATCAGTCACCATTTGTGATTTTCTCCCTTGGGACTGAGGCACTTCTGACTCTTAGAGCCCGCGACTTCCTGGGTATGCTCCTTGCTGTTCTCTCCTCGCAGGTCTGTCCTCAAGCACACATGCCTGCCTGTTGGGCTGTGAGTGCACAGGGGGCTGTTAGTGGTCACTCCCTCTTCTTTTTGTTCTTTGCCGTATTCTCCCATTCACTTATGGCACTTCAATTGACTCATGATCCAAGTACGTTAGTCAGGTTTGCTTACCGCAGGATTTCTAAGAGCTTTTGATGTCTTAACCTGCAAAAGGGAGACTGTCCACGTCACTGTATTTCCAAATGAACTGGAAGGGCAGCTTTTTCTGAGAGAAGCAGATTAACTGTTAGTGTTCTTCCAATCCCACTCTGAGAAAAGTAGATCTAGGTGATTTTTGGAGTAAGCCTTCTAAAGTTAATCATAGAAGATTTGCTGAAATCTAAAACATGATAATTAAGAAATATTCCATTTTGGGGTCATCTTTTAGGAGCTATGTTTTCATTCTTCATTATTGTGGTTTCTAAATTTTCTATGAGCTTTTTGCCTTAATTTTATAATTACAAAAAAGCTTGTTTTATGAACCCCAAAATAACATTACTGTGAGGAAAAATTCTTCTTTATGATGTAGCTTTCTTTGTACTTAGGAGAACTTCATTATTTTCACCAAATCTGAGTGTGGAGATGCTCCTAAAGGATAGCCCTCCTACCAGGAGAAAGTTGCATTTATGCGATAAATAATGGTGATGACTTCCAAAATTCATAAACTCAGCTCTACAAAAGGCAACTTCAAAAATTATTTAGCAGATCTTAATTACTTTAAAAGCCTTGCTTCTCCCAGAAAATAGAGAAGGAATCTGGTCACTTCAGGGTAAAATACAATGAATTCATGATTTTCTTTTTATAAGTTACTGATAATTTAGTTATGTAAACTAGAATTTTCTCCACAATCATTCCCTTCTCAGAATTGATCCCAAGCTTCATGAGGTGGGAAAACTCAAGCAACAATTTTGAATTGTTCTGTATGTTTGTTGAGTTATAAATTCCTGCCTTCTGAAATTTTCTCTTGAGAGTTTATTCACATGGTTCCTGCCACCAGGATTAGGTCAGCCTCTTCTGCAAACCTACCCTTATTGTACATATTAAGTCTATTTCCAATCTTGATTTTTAGGAACTGGTGGGTTAGTGCTCTAGTAAAAATATAATGATAAATACCCTCTGTTTTATTCAAGTTTATTTATTTTAAACTGAGAGATAAAATCGTGTGTACTTACAGAGTATAACATGAAGGTTTAAAGTGCATAGACATTGTGGAATAGTTACATCTAGCTGATTATAATACACATTACCTAACATATTTTTATAGTGAGGATATCATACTCTGTTCTTGAAACCCAATGGAAGAATATTCTTTTTCTTCAAATTTGCCTTATGACTAGTCCTTATTTTTTCCTTCCTATTATCCTCTCTCTGAACATGATGTCTTATGAGAATTATGTTGTGTCTGGCTCTCATCATTGTTTTTAGGAATAAAAGCTCTTGATTATTGTTCAGGAACTCCCAGAGTGGCACTTACTGTGTGCCAACACTTTTCCTTTTGACAGCAGTGTGATCCATTAGTCCCATCTTTTCTCCTCTGATTTTTGCATCCTGTATTTAAAGCCATTAACTCATTGGGAGATTGACTATAGAGAGCACAGCCAGATCTTACAGGACAATAGATCTCTGACACACAACCTCTCCAGCCAGCCTAGGAAGCCAAACAAGACCTCTGTGACAATCAGCTCCAAATTAGCTACCAGGGCTTGGGTAAAAACTGCTAACTTCCCTAGTTGTTGCCCCACTTAGCATCCTAGAAAACAAAATGCACACCTCTAAACAGTCACATAAGATGGCCGGCTCCTGTCTGATATGCCATCGCCAGCTTCCCTTTGCCAACAGCTTCCAGTCAGGGCATGCTTAAAGCCTTCACGTTTCATTTTTCACCTTTAAAACTTTCCCACTCCTGCCTCCCATTGTGTCTTTGTCAAACTAAAGTGATTATGGCTGACTTCCTGCTTTAGCAAGCTCCTAATAAATAGTCTTCGCTTGCTGTCCTGTTGGTATTCTTTGTTTATTCCCACATCACAGTTACTATTTCAGCCCCTCACAAACTGATACTAATCATGGGGAACTGTAGCAGTGACTGCAAATCAGCTCTGCACTGTTTTCCTAATTTAGTGGCTTAGTTCTTATCTACCTTTATTGGTCAAGTACTTACTTTATAATGCAGTTGTAGAAATTGTGTCTTGGTCTGAAAAGGTTTATGTTTGATTCTCTTTTATGTCCTTGTTACTTCAGTGCTGGGGTTTTGTTTTGTCTCCTTATAATTACAGAGATTGGCATTCAATCTGAGTTCCACCTCAAGTGACCATACTCAATGGGCACATTTTGAAACTAACTGCCTGATTACTTTGGATTTAGGAAGTTACTTTTTGTTTTTTCTTTTTTGTTTTTTCCTGGTGCCTCCTACTACTAACTGCTCTCTTAACTTAGAGATGTGGCTACATTTTGAACAGTTAGATCTGATTATCTGTTTTTCTTTTACAGATCTGTATAATTTTGCACTGATTTTAAAACCAACACTTCAGCGTTTGCTCTTCAATGATTTCCATTTGCATTTCTATTTTCTGGTTTAGACTCTCAGGTAACTCTGAATACCTGATACCTAAACAGTGACATTTTCCTGGCCATTCCTCACTCCAATATGTGTACCTGTCGAATAAAAGGCTTCAACTTGATTTTGAATATCCTGTCTCTTTATTCTTTCAGAGAATTGGTCCATTACTTCTCAACTTTATGAGTTTATTATTCTCATACAAAACTATTCTTTCTTCATGATTAACTCTTCATAAGACACATTGTTATTCCTTTATTGAATTGCTACCATGGCAAGACAAGCTTTTTTTTTTTTTTTTTCTTCAGAATGAACTGGAAGTTCTTATACCAGCTATTGATGACAGTCCTTATGTTTTTAAAATAATCAAGTTTCTTATACCAGCTATTGATGACAGTCCTTATGTTTTTAAAATAATCAAGTTTCTTGCTAATGGATTCTTCTCACTGAAGCTGTCATAGGAGGGCAATATCTTTTTCAGAACTTATAATATAAATACCCTAAAGTGGTGGTTTTACCAGCAAAGTCAATAAAGCTAAGTATAAGCATAATCTCTGTCATTTTTCTTGCCAAGTGCTCAACATTCATCTCTGTATCACAACATAAACATTTATGAAGACAAGTATGTAGCTTTGTAGTCCTGAATGTTGATTTCAAGAATAATCGCCCCAATTTGACTCACCAAATGATTTTCTGAGTTGTATCACAAAGTTTCTTAGTGAAAAATATAAAGCATCTGACAAATCATTTTTCTCTTAAAAGAGGTTGTAAAAACATGCATACATTCAATTTATGATACATATTAGTAGATAAGCAGCATGGATCAACGTAACTTGGTGACTCCCGACATGAAACATTAACAATTATTTTAAAATTATCATCACAAATAATGGGATGACTCAATAATTTGGGGGTTGAGTAAACTCAATTTCTCAGTGCATATAGTATCAGGAGGGGAAATTATGTGAAAATAATGACCTCTTTGATTCAACACTCCCTTTCTTTTTCTCAAAGATGCCCATGTTCAGAAATTAGTCATCACCGTATTTTTCTTCTTTTTCTCCCTTATGCTAATTCTAGCCATCTCAATGTTATTAGCACATTATTATTAACTCATTGGAAAGAGGATTTAATACGTAACTACTACTTGATAACTTGGCCAAAATTAACAGTGTTATATATTGATGGATTTTGTACATTCAAAAGATTTTTCAATGTAAACCATTACATAATGATAAAGACTATAATCCAGAAAGATGACTTCACTATCCTAAATATACATGCACACCACATTGGAGCACCTGGATTCATAAAACATGTTCTTCTTGCCCAGTGAAAAGACATATACTTACACAATAATTTTGGAAAACTTCAATACCCCACAGATAGTATTAGAAAAATTATCAAGGCAGAAAAGTAATGAAGATACTCTAGATGTAAACTTGACACTTGAACAATTGGAACAAATAGACATCTAAAGAACACTCCATCCAACAACTATAGAATATACATCCTTCTCATCTGCACATAGAACATATTGTAAGATAAACCACGTGCTTGGTCATAAAGCAAATCTCAATAAATTAAAACCAATAGAAGTCACACCAAACATACAGTTGGAAGCCAGTGCAATAAAAATAGAAATCAATATCAGGAAGAGATCTCTCAAAACTATATAAATACATGGAAATAACATAACTGGCTCCCAAATAATTCTTGAGTAAACACTGAAATTAAGTAGGAAATTTAAAAAATTCTCCTAAATTCATAAAAATAGGGACACAACTTATCAAAACTCTGCTAAAACAGGGTTAAGAAGAAACTTTATAACCCTAAACACCTTCATCACATCAAAAAGTCAGAAACACTCAAATTAGCAATCTAATTTTGCACCTATAAGCACTAGTAAAAAAAAAAAGAACAAACCAACCACAAAGTTAACAGAAGAAAAAACATCATTAAAATTAGGGAAGAACTTAAAAATTTGAGATGCAAAAGCCTATTCAAAATATCAATGAATCAAGGAGCTTTTTCTCTGAAAAATTTACCAAGATTAGTAGACCTCTAGGTAAAGCAGAAAGAAAAGAAAAAGAAAGATCAAATTAAGCACAATCAGAAATGACAAAGATGAAATTACAACTGGCATAGAAATAAAAAAGATATTCAGTGACTGTTATGAACAACTCTATGTATACAAATTAGAAAATATAGAGGAAATTGATGAATTCCTATAAACACACAGTTTCTCAATATTGAATCAGGAAGAGATTGAAAGCCTACACAGACCAATACTGAGTTCTGAAATTGAATCAGTAATAAAAAACCTACAGACTAACAAAAGGCCTGTACCAGGTGGAATCACAGTTGAATTCACACAGATTTATAAAGAAAAACTGGTTCCAATCTTACTGAAACCACTCCAAAAATTTTGAGATGGGACTCTTCCCTTATTCTATGAAGGTAACATCAGACTAATACCAAAATTTAGGAAAGAAAGGACAAAGAAAGAAAACTTTGGGTCAGTATCCCCAGTGATCATAGACAGAAATTCTCAACAAAATATTAGCAAACTGAATCCAGTGGCATGTCAAAAAGTTACTTCACCACAATCAAGTATGCATATTCCTGGGATGCAAGGTTGGTCCAATCTATGGAAATCAATAAATATGATTTACCAAATAAAGAGAGGTAAAAGCAAAAACCATATGATGATCTCAATAGATGCAGAAAAAAACTTGATAAAATTCAACATCTCTTCATGACACAAACCCTCAACAGAGTAGGAACTGAAATGTACCTCAAAATCATAAGAGCCAACTCTTACAGATTCACAATCAACATCTTACTGAATGGGCAAAAGCTGGAGCCATTATTCCCCTGGAGAACTGGAGCAAGGCAAAGATGCCCACTCTCACCACTTCTATTCAAAATAATACTGGAAGTCCTAGCCAGAGCAATCAGCCAAGAGAAAGAAATAAAAGGCATCAAAATAGAAAAGGAAGAAGAAGAAAAAAAAAAAAACCCTGACTTACTGTTGATATAATTCTATGTTTAGAAAATCCTAAAGACTTCACCAAAAGAGTACTAGAACTGATAAAGAATTTAGAATGGTTTTAATATACAAAATCAATAGCATTTTTATACAAATAACATCCAGTCTGAGAGTCCAATCAAGAACACAATCTTGCTTATAATAATCGCAAAGAAAATAAAATACCCAGGAATACAGCTAACCAAGGAAGGAGGTGAAATATCTATTCAAGGAGAACTACAAAACACTATTAAGAGAAATGAGAGATGACAAAAATAAATTGAAAACATTTCATTCTCATGAATTGGAAGAATCAATATCATTAACACTGCCATACTGCCCAAAGCAATTTACAGATTCAGTGCTATCCCTGCCAAACTACTGTCATTCTTCACAAAATTAAAAAATAAAATTATTCTATAATTTATAGGGAACAGCCAAAGAAATCCTAAACCAAAAGAAAAAAGATGGAGACATCACACTATCTGCTTTCAAATAATACTATAAGGCTACAGTAACCAAAACAGCATGTAATACTACCAAAATGGACATATAGAACAGAACACTTAGAAGTAAAGCCACACACATAAGACTGTCTGGCATTTGACAAGGCCAACAAAAGCAAGCAATGGAGAAAGGACTACCTATTCAATAAATGATGCAGGAATACCTGGCTAGCCTATTTTTGTTCTTCGCAGAAAACAAAATTAATTGAGCCAGTGTGGAAGGCAGTTTGGAGATTTCACCAAGAACTGAAAACAGAGCTACCATTTGACCCACCAAGCCCATTATTGGGTTTATATGCAAAGGAAATTAGATCATTATACCAAAAAAGACACGTGCACTAGAATGTTCATTGCAGTAATATTCATAATAGCAAAGACAGGGAATTAACCTAGACGCCCAGCAATGGTGGATTGGATACACACAATGTGCTACATTTACACCATGGAATATTAAGGAGCCATAAAAAAGAATAAAATCATGTATTTTGCAGCAATGCATATGAAGCTAGAGGCCATAATTCTAAGCAAATTAATGCAGTAACAGAAAAGTAAATAATTCGTGTTCTCACTTATAAATGGGAGATTAGTGTTTAGCAAATATGAACACAAACATGAGAACAACAGACAGGATTACTAGAGCAGTTAAGAGCAGGAGAGGTCACAGGTTTAAAAAGTACCTATTGGGTACATGCCCTCAAGCTGGATGCAATATACCTGTGAAACAAACCTGAAGATGTACCTTCTGTACCTAAAATAAAAGTTGAAATTAAGACATTCTCTCTCTCTTTCTCTGACACACACACACACACACACACACACACACACACACCCCTATATATCCTGATTTATGATATATAATGTCTCTTCAAGGGCTCTCTGTGGAGGTGATTGAGTTGGGATGAAGTTTTCCTACATCTGTAAACACTGTGTGTGTGGCTTTCAGAGATAGTGTTAATTTGTAAATAAGTTACTGTTGAATATAAATTAAAAACCAGATTGTTGATAGTAAATTATATAGCAGACATATGAATGCAAATTTATTTATCTTTCTAAAATAACTGATATTTGGATGTAATGGAACTTGTGCCTTCAGACATTTATGCACATTTTTAGTTTATATCAAAGTGTCTTAGCATGTAAATCTCTATAATTATAAATCTTATTAAAATTAATCACAAAATTATTCTGAAATACATACTTTTTGTTGATTCCTTTGTAATGAAATTGCTTTTTATCTAATGGCAAAAAAGTGCCTTTTAACAGTTTCTTGAATACTATGCATTATACTCAAATATAGAAAATTATAGATGCAAATAAATTGCTTTCTTAAATATTCATTTTTTTGTAAGACAATTTCAGATTATAAAATTAACGCAGTTTGAAGTGTCTGTATTTTTTTTTCTGAGGTTACACAAGTTTTATGCTATGCTCTTCTAGCTTTAAGTTTCCTGGTTCTTAATAATAATGAAGCAGCCTCATATACAGTTATTGACCTATATATATATTTTTTAATAAATGAGAAGCTTTATAATGACATCTCAAATACAGGAACATGGCCTTACATGGTGAATTCTAAATGCATGCCTTGAAATGAAAAATAAACATATAGTTTTAAAGTAATACTTTCACGAATGTTTTCCATTTATTTCATTAATTGCATATGATAAAATCTTCCTCTATAAAGACTACTTCTTTCCTTTTGTTTATATTTACTGAGTCTGTAATTATGTGTTTTATTGGTGTACATAAATCATTACTTAGATGCCAAGAGCATACAGGAGAAATTTCACTCAGGAAAGACATATCAACTTTGCAATTTACAAATTGTGCAGTAGAATTTTGCTAATAACATATATATATATATATATATATATATTATATATATGTAAAGTTTTGTAAAAGCACAAGTAGCAGAGAGTATTCCATATTGTGGGCCAATGTAAAAAACATGTACTTCAAAAAAAAACTTGAACGTATTATTCTGGGAACAGTAACATTGAAGAGGGAAAAAGAGAAAGAGAAAACTCCATGGGAAGTGTCACATGAGAACCTCCTTTTACAGATTCGTTCCAAATTTGTCCAAAGTTTACGTTGCTATTTTTTTTTTTTTTTGGTTATAAAGTAATTTTAGACCTTAAAGACTGATGTAAGTTTGAATTAATAATAAATTTATATTACTTTTATTTTGCCTGACTCATTTGTAGGAGACTAAGAAAAAATACACTTTAGGCATTAATTTCCTAAGGATGTGTAAATACTTGGTATCAGAAGCAGCCAGATAGATTGGAAGCAACATGAAACAAGAAAAACTAGATGCAGGAGGGAGGATTTCAAAACTCGTAAAGCAAGGAGGCAGGAACTAGAGTAACTGTGTAGGAAGAAAACACAGTTCAGATTGCAAGGTGCAGAAAAAGGTGTCATTATAGAGCAAAACACCCAAACTCCTTATGTTTTGTGATGCAATTCACTGGAAAATTACCAACGTTCTCTTCATTTTGTTGTGAGTGTCCACAAATTAAGTCACTATTGGTAAACATATTTTCTAAAATAACTAGAGCTCACAAGTTTAATTAATTCCTGAATAGAACAGTCTACGTCAAACTCATTAAGCAGCAAGATGTCATGATTTGATTGGGTGGAAGTCAGGTAGGGAAGCCGGCCTGCCCTCCCTCCCTCCCCTCTTCGGCCCTCCCCCCTCCCCCCTCCCTCCTCCCTTCCACCTTCCCTCCCTCCCTCCCTCCCTCCCTCCCTTCCTTCCTTCCTTCCTTCCTTCCTTCATTCCTCCTTTTCTTCCTCCCTTCCTTCCTTCCTCCTTTTCTTCCTCCCTTTCCTCATTCCCTTACTCCCTCCCTTCCGCCTGTCTTTTCTTCCCTCTTTGTTTGTACTCTATCATATGAATTATATAATTTTGTTTGAAGCGTGCACTTTGGGTCACATAATGTGTGATATAGAGCAACCAAGATTGAGAAAAGGCATGTATAATTTGTTTAGAAGACCAGAGAAACACAGTTTGGATATTTGGCTTAGGATTCTCGCCCTTTTAATCAGTGTCTTGAATTGATGATTTCTTTCTTTCATCCTTATTCTATTGTTTCTTTCTTCCATTAGGCAATTTTTCCATATATGAGGTTTCTTTCATAATAATTGTCAGGTTTCAGAAAACTTTAAACTGTGTGCCAGCACGTCAGTGGTTTTAGCGACTACTATGTGCAAAACATTTTCCAAGATTTTATGAGAAACAACTAAAAAAGAAGACTGTGAATTTTGCCTTTGAATTGTTCCCAGTTTAGCAAAGGAGACAGATACAGTCATATAACACAGGTGGAAATACTTGGGAGTTCCACAATTACCTACTTTCCCAAGGACTCCTAGAATCTTCGCTGTGTCTAGAAAGACACTTAAAAGCCAACATTACTCTGCTGTATGTTTATAAAAATTATAGAATTGACTGCTAGCATAAATATCTATGCCACAAAGCTTTTTGAAAAAAAGCCAATTTAAGAAAAATGCTTAACTTTGAACAAATCCTAGCACCTTATGGTGCTAAGTTACTTGGTTGTCTTCTATAGATTCATACTCTGAGATCTGAGTGATAGAAAAGCACTACTTGCACCTGTAATTGCTTTTCAGAAAATGAAGAATTCATTTAAAAACATTTGTCTGGAGCTAGAGCTAAATGATTCTTTTTTGTTTTTACTTTCAGCTAAGATTAAAATGGCTTTGAATGTAATAAAACTCCTTTAATACTATATATCTCAATGCGTGACTCTAAAGCCATGTTCAAAGTAATGAATAAACATTAAGGAGTATAGACAATAAAGCAATAGAAATGTGGAACAGTAGCAATATCATTACGCTGCAGCTTCAGTCGTTGAGAAAATATAAAATGGAAAATACATGTAGAAATTATTCAGAAAAACCTAAGTAAACATTTATTTTCCTGTATCTTAGAAATTTTAAAATTGAATATCTAATATTTTTTGTCATTTCAGCTATTACATATTTTACATTTTTACATATATTTGTATTGCAATCGAATGGATTAGGTATAAATAAAAAATAATATTGAAAATGGTGTTAGTAATTTAAAATTTTTATTTTGCTGAATAATAAAATTACTTAGGTGGTCAGATATGCACAGTATATTACCTTTACATTTATTTTGATTTCATTACCAGTTCTGCATTATATCTCAGATCTATAATTCAACTTTTACGTTAATATTTTTCCATAAATGTACCTATCTAGAAATAAATTCCAGATAGGCATAAAGTGTGATTTATAGAGAAACAAAAATACAACATCTATATTTGGCATTTATTTTCCTTTGAAGTTTCAGGTTTTGAGCTTATGACCTTTACTTTTATGCCATATGAGATGGTTACTCTTTGAAATGTCTTGAATGAATCAAATAGTTCATTTTAAAGGGCTTTCAGAAGTGAGGCTAGACCCTGATATTTCAGAGAATATAAGTTGTATTTTACAAATCTGCATTTTAAAGGTTATCTCAGCTCTAGCATTATATCCACTCATTCAGCAAATATTTTCTGATTACACAATGAAGAGTAGAAGCATGCCAGTGGTGGATTCTGTATTTATGTTGCTTATGTTTTATATAAAGAAAAGATGCGCAATAATAAAAATAATGCTAACTGATAAGGGATAAAGACCAAAAATAGAACAAGCCCTTCTTAAACTTACCCTTTATATATATGATTGCTAAATTCAGTTTCTCAAGACCATAAGTAGTAAGATAAATTAGGTAAGCTGATTCTTGTAGAAACAATATGAGGGGAAATGTCAAATTCCACACTAAAACTATTCCATTTTCCATATAAAATATATAAATGATCTGGGATTTTTGGCAAGTCAGAAAACCCAGCTCCAACTAGCTTAAACAAATGTATGTTGTGTACGTGTGTATGTGTATTTATTTATTTTTTGTTTTATTTTAAATAACTGTTAATGGTCTTGGTGGACCCATGAACTTATAGTATATTGCTCATTATTTTTTTGTCTGGCTCTCTCTCTTACTTTCCATCCCTTCAATCTAGAATCTCTCTCTGTTCCTTTCTGCAGGATGGTCTTACCCTCTCTTTCTGCAGATTAACTTTCCCAAAGTATCAGCAAACAATTGCAAGTTCACGCTATCCCACTATAAGGCCTCAATGAAGACAGTTTTTTTCCACTAACCATTAAACATAAAATCCCAGAGAAAGACTCGGTGCTGACCTAAATCAAATTACATGCTTAATCTTTTGATCAGTTTCTTTGGTTTATTACCTGGGATTTTATTCAAGGCTAGTAACAAACTGAGCAACCTTCCCCGTGGCCAGAGAGAATGCAAGTGATGTTATTAGCAAAACAAATGACATATGTGATGAGTCGTTTCTCAAATGATACAGGTAATTTGTTTTACTAGGGATAAAACCATTATGTCTTAAATTGGATCCATTGGAAATCATGTCTCAGATAAGACCCTGAGACCCTAGATTTTGTCATTTATTTGGGAACACATTAATTAATATTTTTATCTGCAAAGGCAGATGGGCCATATTAAATTGGGTATGTGACCATTTGTCTAAACAACAACCAATACCACAGGTCTTTTTCCTGTTGCAATTTGCAAACCGGTCTGATAGCAAGCATGCATTTTGAACTGCTGACTACTGTGTAGAGTGTGCTTTGTGCTATGCTTTGTGGTGCATCGCTGAGTTGTACCAAGCCTCTGTTATAGATTTAGCCAATTGAAATCGGCAGTTTTGATAATTACATGTCATTTAGGTAAAAGATTATGACCAAATTGCAACAAAATAGGCATTTTCATTAGAGCTGCTAGAGACTCATTCACTGTGGATGCGTTAGCAATCTCATGCCTCATGGTGTCCGTGAATTGCCCACTGGCTTCTGATACGAGAAACTTTCTTTCTCAACTCTGGCCTACACTCCATTACTGTGGCAACTGATGGCTATATACTAGGCTTTCCTAGAATAGTGTCTCTTACAAAACCTAAGCCTGTCACCCTCCATGCCCAGAAACACATCTTGTCTTTGGTCATGTAGGCAGCATCCCACAATCTCAGTACAGCTTCTGAGGCCGCCTTGCTACAAGGTGGAGTGAAACCCAGGCCTTCTGGCACACCCAGTGCACGGCATGGGTGGCTTTTCTGTTCTCATTCCCTTGCCAGATGCTGCTGTGCTGCAGAAGATCAACTCACTCCCAGAACCCCAGGATACCAGGGGAAGCCCGTGGTATCGCCTGCATTGGCAGCGATGGGATTTTATATACTAAAAGACACTATTGTTACCACATGCTTATGGAGATAAGTGGAAACTCCATGCTTTCAATCTTTTGAGCAGGATGTCCCTGATAAAAGGTCTAGGCATATGGGTCAACACAGTTGGCCAAGCTTCCAGCAATCATCTCAGCACTGGATTCTTCAGTCAACCGTCCTAACTGTTCATTTTTATAAGCTCTTGGGCCATCGCCCAAAAGGCTTTTTTCCTTTAGATGAAAGAATTACCAGAATATTTTTCCTCATGAAAACCTCATTCAAATCAAGCTTTCACATTTCCACACAGCATAAGCCCACAATATAAGGTTTTGCCAGGTGTATTAATCCATTCTCACACTGCTATAAAGAAATACCCAAGACAGGGTAATTTATAAAGGAAAGAGGTTTAATTGACTCACTGTTCCGCATGACTGAGGAGGCCTCTGGGAATTTAAAATTGTGGCAGAAGGTGCCACTTCACAGGGCGATAGGAGAGAGAATGAGTGCCCAGCAAAGGGGGAAACCCCTTATAAAATCATCAGAACTTGGGAGAACTCACTAGCATGAGAACAGGATGGGGAAAACTGTCCCCATGATTCAATTTTCTCTGCCTAGTCCTTCCCATGACATACGGTTGTATCACTAAGATAGTCCATATCCACTCCATGTTTCCAAAAATCATTGATTGTGATTGAGGTACTCATTACACTGCACAGAATTCAGACTACTGAGCTCTTGACCAAGGCACTCAACAGAACTTTCACCTCCCTTACTGGCCTCTGGATGCAGGCTGTGTAAATTGCCATTGTATGTTAAATACAGTCAAATGCAATTAAATAAAATTTTAGTGATCAAGCATCAGGAGTGAATTTTGATAGAATCTGGCTCTCTTTTTTGATACCTGGCTGATGACAGCTTTTAAGCCTCATCCCTCACTTCTTCTGCCTCACATCTGTGCAAGCTGTGTACTCCTTCCTTTGGCACCATGGGAGATTCAAATCATGATAACCTCTGCTGCCTAGGAACTTTTACTCTGGTCTGATTTCCTAACCATGATAAAAAAAATTCAGGCCAATTTCCCTTTTTTGCTCTCTCCAGCCATTGAAGACCTACTCCAGAGATTTGCTTTGCTCTCCTCCCAAACCCCAATTCTATAACTGTTAACCTCTCACACCTCTTGATATGTGAAATATATCATTATTCCTGATATCCAAACAAAACCTTAAATAGAAATCCATTGGGTTTTTCAGATAATTATAACAGAGAGGATTCTAGAAAGCACAGGTATAGAAGTAGGAAAATGAGATAGGGAGTGTAGAAAACGCATGACATGCTAATTGGCACAATAGAACTGGGTCTCTTGCTTGCTTATGACATACACACAACCATGCAGAGTATCCTCACAGCTGTGCCAACCGGGCGTGGAAGGATGAGGTCTTTGTCCACTAACTCCAGTGTGCTATTAGGGCTGTTTGCCTAGCACTTTCAGTTTGTCGTCCACATCAGAGGAAGCATCCTTCATGATCAGAAAAGGCCCTCATGCAGAGTTGCAGATACTTGCATCAAAGGCTTTTAGTATACAGAGGTATGGTATATATTGAGGAGGCAGAAGATGGGGTACAGCATTCTTCACAGGAAGTGATACTGGTCAAAAATAACTCTCCCTCTCTCTATACACACATACACTTTTACACTATATGGCTGATTTAAAGAAGGAACCCTTAGGAGAAAGATTTCAAATAATATGACACACACACACACACACACACACAAACACATTCATAAAGCTCACTTCGGCTCACAACTTTTAATTATTACAAGATCCCAAGGGAGTTTACCTTTTTATTATCTATGAGACACAGTTATGATTAATTGCCTCCTTGCAATTTTTTTAACCGAATATGCTCTCCTTTGCTAGCATCAAGCTCAGAATCTTTCCTTAAGATCCCAGTACCTCTCTGTCAATTTAAGTGTGAGATTATTACTATCTCTAGCTAGCTTACACACATCTTAAAGAGATTCATTTACATTGCTGAATTTTAGCAAAAAGTCTCCAAAGTTCTTCATGCTCCCTTACAACCACTTCATTAATGTATGGTCTCAATGGCAACCTGCACCAAGTTTAGGGAGATGGGGGCTCTTTACTTTATAATCCTCATACGTTCACCCAAATTACCAAAGTTAGTGGAGTGATTCATGAATTACTTTTAAGGAATTTGGAGTAGCTAGAATTTGATATTTTATGTTGGAACGGAATCTTTTATTTTAGATCTTTCTGTGGAATTAGCCAGATTGCCTCTTGTGAAATCAAACCAATGTTGAACCCCTTTTGTACTGAAATGTTAGTTTATTTTTACTGTTTTCTAACATTGATTACAGGACTTTGTCCAACAAGCTATCATTAAATATATAATAAATACATTTGGGATATCTTAGGATCCTTGGTGAATCCTAAACCAAGGATAAATGCAATTAAACCATTCCAGGTGACTACTTTTGACAAATTGCTGGAAGCAGATTTATATGATTTGGTGAAAAACTATGGCCATGAGAGATAGTTCTTGGAATATACTGATAAATACTTGTAGAGTAGAGCTATAAAAAATTCCATGAAAGAACTCAAAGTGCTTTCTCTCCATTCTTCTATTGTCACCAAGCTGTATAGAGAAACTAATGGTGCATGAACTGGGAAAGGATACTCATTAGGGACGACTGCAAGGAAGAAACTGTGCTTATTACCACAGTGCTAATAATGAAGAAACCTGGTGTGAAGAGCACTTCTTCTGTAAAAATAGAATGTGACCAGAAGCTTGTGCTAGGAATTCTCACCTAACTGGAGGCATGTCAAAGCTCCTGAAAAATGCTCCTAAATATGTAGAAGGTAGGTGTGGGGTCTAAAAGGCATCATTTTTCTGTGGTGACTATTGGATCTGAGAAAACGTGTACAAAAGAAAGAAATGCTTCTTTTTCTTCCTTTACCTTACTGTGCTTCATTTAGAGAGAGAGAGAGACAGAAAGAGAGAGAGGGAGAGAGTATGTGTGTATGTGTATGTGTGTGAAGAAAAATCACTTTAAATACCTAAGGAATATATAGATTATGGAATATATCAACATATAGGTTAATGGAATAGATTGAGAATCCAGAAATGTATTAATACATGCTTCAAATCAGAAAAAATGTGAAACATTATGCTAAGTAAAATCCAGAAATGTATTAATACATGCTTCAAATCAGAAAAAATGTGAAACATTATGCTAAGTAAATAATGTGAGACACAAAAGATCGCATATTGCATGAGTCCATTTATATAAAATGTCCAGAACAGGTAAATCCTTAGAGACAGAAAGAAATTTAGTGTTTGCCAGAGTCCAGGAGGAAGCAAGTACAGGGAGGGAGTACTTGATGCAGAGGATGTTTCCTTTGAGGAGCTGAACATGTTTTTAAAACTACATAGAGGTGATTGTTGCACAACACTGTAAATACACTACATGCCACTAAGTTGTACACCATAAGGTGGATAATTCTAGGCTGCGTAATTTCTTCCTCAATTAAAAAAGTACGAGAACTAAAGAATGCAGTAGGAGAGAGTCCGTGTATAGTGGGAAGACCAACTTGAATTACAGAAACTGGATGTGAATGGATACCTGACATTAAAAGTTGTAAATCTGAGTTATATGTGAAAGGATGGATAGAGTGCTTCACCAGTAGTGGAGTGCTTCAGCAGTAGTAACTGAATTACTACTCCAAACTTTTTAAATAAAAAGTCATCGATAGTAGCAATAATAGTTTGTCTCTGGTAGTATTTTCTAAATATTCAAAACAGAAAACTTAGTCTGTTCTTTAGAATAACAAAGAATGCCAGAATTTAGAGTCCAGGCGCTTGCCTTGTATCACAAAATTCTTAAATGGCAAAATAAAAAAAAAAAAAAAACATACAAGGAATTTAACCACTGTAGGCCTTTATGTCCACTTCTATAAAGTGAAATATTGCATTAGAGGAACAATTTGTTTTCACCTAAATGTAATATGATAGGATTAAATCCTGTAAAGTTTATGATAATTAACTAAGGAACAATTCCTGTGATTTAGAATTCGATTTCCTAAAAGGATGGAAACAACAGGAGACAGAGTATTACCTTTGATGTCAAAGATTATTTAGATTATTCTAGATAATCTAGAATTTGTATTTATTCAAGACAAATACAAAATAATTTGTGCCTCATGTCCCAACTATAGTTGATGGGCAAAAACCATTGATCCTGGAGGACTGTGCTGGGAAGGACTTTATTATATGTTTATTAATAGCAGAAATGAAGCTGTCATCAACTGGTGGTGTCTGCCATGACTGCTAGAGACCGTGAATGGAGAACAGGTTGAGAGGAACTGGCCATGTGCATATCACGTATTTCGATTCCCTGATGGGAGAGAAAAAAATGGGTGCAAGGAACATTATTTTAGCTATTCACATTGATTAGTCATAATACAGTGTACCTTATTCCCAAAATTCATATGAACTAGTGTCTTATTGTGGAAATTCTAAGACAAAACGTAGATTTTCCCTTTTTTATAGAAATGCTAAAAATTTTACCTAGTTATTATTTTGTTTTTATCTCTAAAGAATACAAAATTTCATGCCCACCAAAAGTTCCTCTCATTTCTACCAGTTAAGATTTAAATGTGAGTATGTGTGCTTGTGTGTATGAGATTTGGATCTAATCTTTGATTTTTTTTCACTCCTGTGAGCACAGCTTAAATCCAATAAGACTCAGCAGGCATGCCAAGTCATCTCTAGTTTTTCTTGCACAGTTTGGTGTTTAATCAAAAAGGTCGATGGCATTATGCAGATCAAAAACAATTTTGAAAATGCCATATGGCAACCCCTGCTAAATAAAAGTTTTGAACCACAGTGGGTAATAAGATCTCCTCAGTCAGAAAGGAAAGAAATGTTAATCATGTTGGGATGATGTGAAAGTTGAGGTGCCAGTCGGGTGAGAAAACAAAAAGGGTGCAAGAGGTGGGAAGAAAGATACCATAATTAGGGAAACTTCCAGGGGAGAAGAATTCTCTGATGTGCTAGTTTTCACCAATTGTTAAAGAACCGGGTGAAATATGTTATATGTTGGTGTCAACGTAGGAGAAGGATGTATTAGTTTTTCAGGCTATTTCTCACGTCATAATTTATAAGAGATTCTAATTTGTAAAAGTATAGGCAAAGTTTGCTAAATTAAGCTTTTTTCCAGGAGTCTAATTTCTTAAGGTAAGAATATATGTAGTATGTTTAAGTTAACAGAATAGAAGATTTAAAAGTCACTGGGGGGCACCGTAAGATGCAGTTGTAGCTCTGCTAGACTGTTGATGGTCCCCTATCCCTGGCCTGTATCTTTAGCCACAGCCAGTGTGAGATGTTCCTCCAGAGAGAAACACGGGCTCTGAATTTCTGTTCAGAGCAGTGATGGAGTTTGTTTGTTTGTTTGCCTTAACCCCAGGTTTAATAATGACTGTGGAACTCATGCAGAGAGTGATGGCTAATGATTGGAAACCTTTGAGCAGGCTTTTGTGGCTTAGGCTTGAACCTTTGGACTGCTTCCCATGTAATGTTTACATTTGGCAATTTGACAGCTCCGGATAATGCATCCTTGCCTGAATTTGTGATGCCCTTTGTTAGTGGAGTCAATGCTGGGGCAAGGTATACTCAGTAATATTTCACATCTTTTCACATCACCTCGTAAACTTTTAAAATCATAAAAACCAATACACAGTCAACTTTAAACAATAAATACATTAAATATATACATAAATAAATTGGAGCTTATCAAAATAAGGGATCTCTTTTATATAATAAAAAAATAAATTTAAATCACATTTCATCTGGGGAAAGAAATTCAACAATTCTGTTGATTCACCCACATGGTCTTGCCCACTCCACTTTGAGGGCAGCAGAGTGCATTAAGGCTGGCATGGTGCTGTGATCTGTAATCATGTCATGCTCCCCGCTCTAGTGAATTTCAATGTCAAAGCTAGTTACTAGTGCTTTTAACACCTTTCCTGTAGTATTGTTCCTTCATCTGCACATTTTCTATTTTTAAAAAGATAGATTATTTTATTTTTTAAATAATTTCAACTTTTATTTTAGGTTCAGGGGTACATATGCAGGCTTGTTATAAGGATACATTGTGTGATACTAAAGTTTGGACTACAAATGATCCTATTACCCAGATAGTATGCATAGTACTCAACAGGTAGTTTTCCAGCCATGGTTCCCCTCCTTCTCTTCCTCCTCTGTTAGTTCCCATTGTCTGTTTTCCTAATTTTTACGTCTACAAGTACCCAATATTAAGCTCCTGCTTATAAGTGAGAACATTCAGTGTTTAGTTTTCTCTTTCTGTACTAATTAACTTAGGATAACTCCAAATGCATCCTCGTTGCTGCGAGGACATGATTTCATTCATGTTTACAGCTGTGTAGTATTCCATGGTGTATACATGCCACGCTTTCTTTATCCAATCCACCATTGATGGACACCTGGGTTGATTCCATGTTGTTGCTACTGTGAATAGCACTACAATGAACATATAAATGCATGTGTCTTTTTGGTAGAGGATTTATTTTCCTTTGGGTACATACCCAGTAATGAGATTGCTGGGTTAAATGGTAGTTTTATTTTAAACTCTGAAAAATCTTCAAAGTGCTTTCTACAGTGGCTGAACTAATTTATTTTCCCACCAACAGTGTGTAAACATTCCCTTTCCTTTGGCATTCTCAACAGCATCTATTAGTTTTTGACATTTTAATAATGGCCATTCTGACTGGTATGAAATAAAATCTCATTGGGGTTTTGATTTGCATTTCTCTGATGATTAGTGAGGTTGAGCTTTTTTTTTTTCACATACTTGTTAGCCACTTGTATGTCTTCCTTTGAAAAATGTCTGTTCATGTCATTTGACTACTTTTTAATGGGTTGTTTTTGTGCCTGTTGAATTATTTAAGATCCTTGTTGATTTTGAATATTAGAGTTTTGTTATATGCATAATTTGCTATTTCCTCCCATTCTATAGGTTTTCTGTTTACTCTGTTGATAATTTCTTTTGCTGTGCAGAAGCTCATTGGTTTCACTATGTTCCACTTTCCAATTTTGTGTTTGTTGTATTTGCTTTTGAAGACTTAGTCATGAATTCTTTGTCAAAGCTGATGGTAAAAATTATATTTCCTAGGATTTCCTCTGAGATTTTTATAGTTTGAAGTCTTTTATTTAAATCTTTAATCCACCTTGAGTTAAATGGTATATGTGGTAAAAGATAGGGGTCCACTTTCATTCTTCTGCACATAGCTAGCCAGTTTTTCCAGCACCATTTATTGAATAGAGAACCCTTTTCCTATTGCTTAGTTTTGTCAGCTTCATCAAATATTGAATGATTGTAGGTTTATGGTATTATTTCTGAGTTCTCTGTTCTGTTCTATTGGCTTACGTGTCTGTTTTTGTACCTGTATCATGCTGTTTTGGTTACTACAGCTTTAGAGTGTAGTCTCAAGTCAGGTAATGTTATGCCACATTTTCCACTAAAGAATTTCATTAAAAAGCAGAATAAGCATTGTATTCCTCTGGCATGAAGATATAAAAACCCATTGGAGAAATTTTATAAATAACTGACATTTTTATTGTGTTCTCCCAGAGTATACAACTCACTCAAATAAAAGCTTTCATTGATTGTTAAAACAAACTATAATATAGTGGCATTGATATAATCACTTATCACATGTCATTATGCATATGACCTTCATGAGGATGCATCGTAGGATGTCAGTAATGGTAGAGGATAAAGGAACTAAATCAGGACTAAAGTAATTGCACCAAGCTATAGAATCAATTCTGTAGACAGCTTATTAACTCATAGTCTAAGTTCCAATATCTAAAAGGGTGCTAACTTTTACTGTGAACAGTGTCTTCCAATAATTTCAGTTCTAGTAGTTGGAATTGTGCGGAAGTCTTGCAAAGTAATAATACTCAAATCAGATACAGGACATAAAATACATTGAACTGGCCCATTAATTTTGATAAAACAGTCAATTATAAAAGGTAGAGTATTAAATCATCAGACAAAGTGACTGTTCAAAGGTAGGTTGACAAGGCTGTGGCTAAGTGGGCAGTTTTCAGAAGTTATGTATATTTATATTATATGATATATAATTTTATATTTATATGCACATATAAAATTGTTACACATGTAATACATGTAATTAATTACATATACTTATTCATGCATGTGTATATGTAATATTTGACATGTGAGGTATCCAATGAAGCAACTGAAACACTTATTGGAAAACAAGGTAGAGGCCCAGTTATGTGAATTGGACAAACATGAAAGAGATTACAGAGAGGCCTAAATATACTTAATTGGTAATAAAGATTAATTCAAATAAGGCCTACTCTGTATCAGCTACAAAACCCTCTAACCACAGGGGTTTAGCTTTCTATTCAATACATTCAATGGCTTAATAAGGATTGGCTTACAACATGATAAATTGTAACTCTATGTATTCCATTGGATAATGTATGTATTATGACACAGAGGTTTTGAAAAGGGGATATTTGATACAACATAAAAAACAAGACTTTTATTATTTTCATGAGCCTCATCTTTTCCATGAGATCAGCCACTTTTTAATTGCTTTCCTTGTTTAAAATTTTGTATATTGTATGATTATTTTCTATAAAATATCTCACCATGGTGGATATTAGGAATCTTAATTTTATAGTCACATTTCGTATTGATTTAATTTCTACTTTTATACTTATATGTTGGTAAAAATATGAAAATTATATCTGCCACATAACAGAATCACACCCATCCCTCTCATTGCAATTCCTGGTTCTCTTAAAGTCAAATGGTCATTTATGATTGATTGACAGTACCATTACATAGAATGTGAAACCTTGCATCAAGACAAGAAGAGTTAATTATTAAAATCTTTTATTTTGAACAAAATATTGTGAGGTATTCCCTTTGTGGTAAATGTATATAGATGAAATATTGGGAATATTTTTATTTCAGAATTTTGAATAGTGGAAGTAAATGATGGCAAGAAACCAGCACTGACTATTGAAAGACAGTATTCTAAAAACTGAGTTTAAACCTATGTTATGTTGAAACTGGATAGTATGTAAATTTGTATACAAAAATAGCTGTAGAAGCAGAATAAGACTGTTTTCATGTCTTGACAATTGCAACAAGTTAGCCAGAAAATTAACCTCAAGTTATAACTTATTTAAAAATGTTGCCATATTGCTAGAGCCTTCAGCACTAGGCAACATCAACTCAAAATATTTTCTGAATAAAGATACCCTTATTCTAGGTCTGGAACAAACTCTGCTAATGATTTTTCTAGGACAAAGAGCATCAATACATATTTATATTTACCCACATATCTTCCCTTTCCCATTGCTCTTTCTTTCTTTCTTATCTCCCAGCCTGCATCTGGGATTATTTACTTCTTGCTGGAGGAAACCTTGTGGTATTTATTTTAGTGTGTGTCTGTTGCTTATGCTGTTATTGTGAGTCTGCAACTCAGTGAAGAGTATTGTATTGATGATGCAGGTGAGGCTACTACTGAAAAGGTGTAATATATGTGTAATTGCATTTTCAGGTAGAGAAAGAAGAGGAGGAAAAGAACAGAAGTATTCTTTGTAGATACAGGGACCAAAATTTTGTAAAAACTCATGAAATATATCAACTTACATATTCATAAAGCTCTACAAACTCTTACAAGGATAAATAAAAATGTATTTATATCTAGGCACAACACAGAATATAATATGGACCACATAGGCATATGCCCCCAGAAAGTAGCCACTGAAAATATTTTCTGGACATATGGTATTTTCTGTAACTGCTCTAAGTTTCTGCTTGTCCTGAATCACTTTTATTCCGATTCTCATGCTCCTTTAACACTTGCTCCTTAAGAGCTCTTGCTACTTTGATGACCTCTAAATTGGATGATAGTAAGTGTGAATTACAGTGGTGAGGATCACAACAAGATTATAAAATTATGAAGAAACATCAATCCTCAACAAAATACATACCTGGATACGTAAATATACTAAATGCATTTTGAAACGTTTATTTTTATGAGAGAAAAGATGAAAGATACCTATACAAAAATGTTCCTGTCAGCATAGTATATCTAGAAAATGACACCAACACAAATTCAGTTCATTCTCAACATATTTTTCTGCTTGGTTTTAGTATTGCATTGATACGGCAGAGGGGCAAGAAAGTGTTGGGTAAAGAAGGGCTGAGTCCCTAGCCAGACCTCCACCCTCGGGCCTGTGCCCACGACCTAAATGAGGACAGGCACTCCTGTTTTTGTGCCCAAATGTTGCATTTTCAAAACCAACCTGGCCCACCACGACCCCCATCTTGTGCCCACAGAAACTCTGAAACCCTAGCGGGCACACACATAAGCAGCTGGATGTCAAGAGGAGCAGAGGAGCAGAAGGGCACACGGACAGATGCCAGCAGGCCATCGTCAGCGGAATTCTGTCCGGAGCTATCTGAGTCAGGCAACTGGACAGCCAGGCTTGAGGGGAAGACCACCTTCCCACTCCATCCCCTTTCTGGCTCCCCGTCTACCTCGCAGAGAGCAGCCGCTCAATGAAACTTTGCACCCGTCCTCCAAGTCCACGGGCGATCCGAATTTTCCGGTAAAGAAAGACAAGAACCCAGGATGCAGAAAGCCCTCTGTCCTTGGGATAAGGCAGAGGGATAATTAGCTGATTAACACAAGCCGCCTGCAGAGGGCAAAACTCAAAGGGCGCTCTGCAACACACGCCCACCAGGGGTCCAGGAGCTGTAAACACAACTCTGGAGGCTACCATGGGGTCGGAGCCTAAAAACGCTCCCAGGACCTGCCTGTCTGCCTGCTCCCCCTAGGGGTTTGAGCAGCAGGACACTAAAACAGTGAGCCACGCCCCTTTTGCAGGCCCTGCGAGGGAGATAAAGGAACTCCTCAAGGTTCAATATTATTCGTGTTTGCTCACCATGTCTGTCCAAATCGTATTACACTTGCGTGATGGTGTTTTTTGTTTGTTTCTTTGTTTTTTAGTGCTAAATTTTAACAATAATATTTAATAACTCGTTTTATAGCACCAAATTTTGCTTCAAAATAT
Source organism: Sapajus apella (assembly GCF_009761245.1). Lineage (NCBI taxonomy): Eukaryota > Metazoa > Chordata > Mammalia > Primates > Cebidae > Sapajus > Sapajus apella. The sequence continues at coordinate 13,628,907 of NW_022436970.1, read as the reverse complement.
ATTGGAGTTTGGCCTTATTTGCAATGTTTAATCAGATCATATAAAAATAAATGCAGGTAATAAGAATGGTTTTGTATCTGAAAGGTGAGGTTCAGAAATAAATAAGAAGCAGAGTTGGAAAGTGGCAAGTTCCAATACAGCATTTCAGGCTTGTGTCAATCAAACCAATATTAAGTTGTTCAAATATCAACATATTTTCAGATAGTTTGGCCACAGCTCTTACCCAGGACTTCACCGATTTCTCACTGTCCCTTAGCACTTAGGACACACCTGCAAATGTTAGGAGACTGCCAGAAGCACGTGGGACCTTTAGGGTACTCTGGATGGAGAGGGGGGCGCGCTATGCTATGTAGGTCATTTTTACCATACCTGCTAAATTTCACCCCCATTTTGCAGTTTATCAAAACTCACAAATTAGGTGGTTATGAACAACCACAGCTAAGTTTATTTATCAATGCAATTAATTTTATTTGTTAAAAACAAGAGCTACAAATTATATATTACTTGAGGTATCTTTTAAATTACACATAAATTCTTACTAGTAAGAGATGATTAAGAAAAATATTTAGAGAGATGTTTTTGTGACCTTAGTTAGGAAATGTGATTTCTATGTGAAGCACAAAAAAACTGAAGTGAATCATAAAATGTATACTAGCTGTGCTTAAAATACTCGCACACCTCTCTAAACCTATTAACAAACCGAATGTCTATTGATTAAGTAGCTAAGAATGCATCTCACCTAGCTTTACTGGATAATAAATAAATCAAATTATTTTTAATAAGAGGTTTGCCAATTGATGATTAAATCCTGACTGTGGCTTTCAAAGCACTGTGCATATGTATTAGCGATGACACACATAGTAGCCTAAGACTGCCATGTTCTAGGTAGAACCAATTCTAAGGACAGAAGTAAACATCAAAGGGACTAGGATTTGTACAGCAACCTAAAATCAAAGCTACCTAAAGATAGCTTTCCTGGATAGCTTCTGAGGCCTAAATTTCCGTGAAATCTGTAATCATTTAAAATTATATATAATCAGCCTTTTTACTCTGGTTTTTCCTCATCTTCATGGATTTATCTACCTTTGATCTTCAGATGGGTTTTTTGTGTGTACATCCTTTTTGTTGATATTGATGCTATTCCTTTTAGTTCATTAGTCTTCCTTCTAATAATCAGGCCTGTCTCCTGCAGGTCTGCTGGAGTTTGCTGGAGGTCCACTCCAGATTCCGTTTGCCTGGGTATCACCAGTGGAGGCTGCAGAATAGCAAAGATTGCTGTCTGTTCCTTCCTCTGGAGGCTTCATCCCAGAGGAACCCCCGCCTGATGCCAGTGGGAGCTCTCCAGTATGAGGTATCTGTTAACCCCTGCTGAGAGGTATCTCCCAATCAGGATTCACAGGGTTTAGGGATCCACTTGAGGAAGAAGTCTGTCCCTTAGCAGAGCTTGAGCACTGTGCCGAGAGATCCACTGCTCTCTTCAGAGCCAGCAGGCAGGAACGTTTAAGTCTGCTGAAGCTGCACCACAGCTGCTCCTTCCCCGAGGTGCCATGTCCCAGTGAAATGGGTGTTTCATCTATAAGCCTCAGGTATTAAGCCTAGTGTTATTATTTTTCCAAATCATCTTCCTCCTCGCACCTTCCACCCTCCAATAGGCCGAAGTGTGTGTTGTATCACTCTCCATGTCCATGTGTTCTCATCATTTCACTCCCACTTTTAAGAGAGAACATGCAGTATTTGGTTTTCTGTTTCTATGGTAATATGCTAAAGATAATGGCCTCCAGCTCCATCTAGTTCTTTTTTATGGCCATATAGTATTCCATGGTGTATATGTACCACATTTTCTGTATTCAGTCTATCATCAAGGAATATAAATCGATCTATTGTGAATAGAGTTGCAATGTGCATACATGTGTCTTTATAAGAGAATGAATTATATTCCTTAGGGTATATACTCAATAATGTGATTTCTGGATTGAATGGCATTTTTGTCTTTAGGTCTTTGAGAAATCACCACACTGTCTTTCACAACAGTGAACTACTTGACACTACCACCAGCAGTGCATAAGTGTTCCCTTTTCTCCACAATCTTGTCAGTATCTGTTATTTTTTGACTTTTTAATAATAATCATTATGACTTGTTAGATAGTATCTTGTGGTTTTGATTTGCATTTTTCTAATGATCAATGATTAGCTTTTTTTTCATATGATTGTTGGCCACATCTGTATCTTCTTTTGCAAGTGCCTGTTCATTTGTTTGCCCACTTTTTAATGTTTTTTTTTTTTCTTGTAAATTTGTTTAAGTTCCTTATAGACAGTGGACCTTTGTCATATGCCTAGTTTGCAAAACTTTTCTCTCATTCTGTAGGTTGTCTGTTTACTCTATTGATAGTTTCTTTTGCTGTCCAGAACCTCTTTGGTTTAAATAGATCTCATTTGTCAAATGTTGTTTTTGCTGCAACTGCTTTTGGTGTCTTTGTCATAAAATCTTTGTCTGTTTGTAGGCACAGGATGGTATAGTCTAGGTTGTCTTCCAGGGGTTTTTATAGTTTTGGATTTTATATTGAAGCTTTTAGTCCATCTTAAGTTAATTTTTGTATATAGTGTAAGAAAGGGGTCCAGTTTTTAATCTTCTGCATATGGCCAACCAGTTATCCCAGTACTATTCATTAAATAGGGAATACTTTCCACATTGCTTGTTTTTGTCAGGCTTGACAAAGATTATGTAGTTGTAGGTGTGCAGTCTTATTTCTGGATTCTCTATTCTATTCCATTTGTCAATGTGTCTTTTTTGTACCAGTACCATGCGGTCTTGTTTACTGTAGCCCTGAAGCATAATTTGAAGTTGAGTAGCAAGATGCCTCCAGCTTTGTTCATTTGGTTAGAATAGCTTTGATTACTTGGGTTCAAGAATATAAAAGTTAATTGCAGAGATAGCATGGGGAGAAATGCCAGATATAGGTGATGGGGAGGAAGGCAGCAAATCACACTGCCATGTGTGTACCTATGCAACAATCTTGCATGTTCTTCACATGTACCCCAAAACCTAAAATGCAATAAAAATAAATAAATAAATAAGAATATAAAAGTTCAAAAATTGTAAACAAAAGTCTAAACAGAAAGAATTAAAACAAACTTTTCTCTGCTTTTATAGATTATCTATTTGCATAATTAGAAAAGAAAATAAGATTTGTCATATTTTGCACATCTAAAAGACTGAATAACATAATTGCAGTTTTATTATTGTTACAAGACTGTTTATTACATATTAAAATTTTTGTAAAAAATCCTTCCTCAAAACTTCAAGGACACCTATTTAATCTAATCTAAAAATGGCTATTTAGTGGGCAACTTGCTTTGCCTGAGAAAAAGAGGTCACAATTGGAACATGAAATTATGGACAGCAAAATAGGTATTGATGTGACTGATATGAGCCAAAAAAGTTTTCCTGGATTTGCTTTTTACATCATATTGCTTACTAATAGCATACTGTAAGTTTTATAAAGTGTTTATAACATTAAATCTAAAATGAAGCAAAATATTTTAAAGCAAATATATGACATTATTTTACCCTTAAATAGTTCAGTTTCAGGTTAGCACCCCAACTAAAAAGCATTTCTTAAGAGTCAGTTTAAATACAACAGATGCACTAGAGAAGAATCATATTTAAATTTACATGGTTTATGACAAACTAATGAAGAAAGAAAATGTTTATCATGCTTCTTTCTGATGGAGAATGCTAGTTTTTAAAATCTCCAATTAATAGAGGGAAAAATCTGTTAGGTTATAAAAGAAGCAATTCATAAATGATGTGTCATTTCCCAAAACATCATCATATTATCCATCTACATGAACATAAATCTTTAGTCACTCTGAAATAATAATTGATTTTTAAAGTTCAGTCTCACAAAATATCATTGGTACACAAATCATTGACTGATACTAGATTCTGTTAAATAAAACTTTCATAGTTTCATGCATAATTCATAAACTAAAATCAATATACAAGTTTATTACAAGTACGCTAGTGTTCAGGTTAGGATAGTATCTAATTTTATCTTATTTTTTTTAACTTGTGAGAATTTGGTGAGCACTTTCTGGGATCTTTTTGAAATGTATCCTATGTATCTAATAAACAAAACTTTTCCCTAATGGTTTTTCAAACACCAAAATTACCTTCCCAAGAATTTCTCATTATAAAACTACTCCTAACTCAAAGTCTTCAGGAGACTTGAGCATCATGTACCCTAAATTTATTTCAAAACTTATTTCCTGGGTATTTTATTTTTCTTAAACGATTATAAATGTGTGTGTGTGTATGTATATATATTTATATATATAAAATAAACATTTTATTTCTTCAATTCTCAAAGGGCTCTGCACATCATTTGAAGAATAAAACTAATATTTCTAAAAATGCTCCCAGATAACTCATCATATTCAAATGAAACTTTCTAAAAGTCAAATTTATATCAGTAAAGGAACTAGAAAGATTTCAAATAACCTAATGATGCATATTGGAAAACTAGGAAAGCAAGAACAAACAAAATTCAAAATTAGTAGAAAGAAAGATATAATAACACTAAAATAGAAATAAAATAAATTGAGAATACAATGATTTAAAAGATCAACAAATTCTTTTAATTAACAAAATTGGCAAAACATTAGCTAAACTCAAAGAAAAACCAAGATTTCATTAATTTGGTCAAATGAATAAGCTCAGAAACAAAAAAGGAAATGTCATAATGAATACCACAACAATACAAAGGATATTTAGAGAATATAATGAACAACTTGTATATCAATAAACTGAAAACCTAAGAGAAATAAGTTAGTGAGCACATATAACCTATCAAAATTTAATGAAAAAGAAATGGAAAATCTGAACAGATTTTATAGGTAATAAGATTGAATCCATAATAAAATCTCCCCAAAAGGAAAGTCCAAAACAAGTTGGCTTTCCCACTAAGTTTCACCAAACTTTTAAAGTAGAATAAATACCAATGCTTCACAAACTATTCCTAAGAATTGAAGTGGAGAGACAGAATTATTTCTAACTCACTCTCTGAGACCAGAATAACCCTGATACCAAAACTAGACAAGGACACAACATAAAAAGAAAACTACAGGCCAATATCCCTGATGAACATAGGTGCAAAAATCTCCCCAATAAAGTTACTAGCAAATTTCATACAATGACACCATGATCAAGTGGTATTTATTCCAAGAAAGCAAGCATAGTTCAATGTCATATATCATAAAAATAGAATGAAGAATGCAAACCATATGACTATTTAAATAGATGCAGAAGAAGCATTTGATAAAATGTAACATCTCCTTATGTTACACCTTTCAATAAATTAGGTATAAAAATACCTTAGCATAATACAGACCAAATATGATATTGCCATAGCTAACATCATACTGAATGGGGAAAATCTGAAAGCTTTTCTATAAAGAACTGGAAAAAAAACAAGAATTTCCACACTCACTACTCTTATTCAACATAGTACTGAAAGTCTGAGGTAGATCAATTAGGCAAGAGAAAGAAACAAAGAGAATCCAAATGGAAAAGTAGGAAGAAAAATTGTCTGGGTTTGCAGATGACATAATCTTATGTATAGAAAACCTAAAGACTCTACCAAAAAAACTCCTAGAACTGGTAAATAAATTCAGCAAACTTGCAGAATATAATGTCAATATGAATAAAAATCAGAAGTGTTTCTATACATGAGCAATGAACTAGCTGAAAAAAATTTCAAGAAGGCAATCTCATTTAAAATAGCTACAAGTAAAACAAAATACCTTGGAATAAATAAAAAAAAAATAAGGATAAAGACCTCTATAAGAAAAATTACAAAACACTGATGAAAGAAATTGAAGAAGACATATACAAGTAGAAAGATATCCCATGATCATACAGAAAAAGAAATGATCATACTAAAAGAAACTTGTAGATTCAATGCCATCCCTATCATAATAACAATGACATTCTTCATAGATATAGAAAAAAATCCTAAAATTTGTATGGAACCACAATGAGCCCAATTAAGTAATGCAATCCTGAGCAAAAAGAACAAAGCTGGAAGTGTCACACTACCAGACTCCAAAACACACTATAAAACTGTAGTAATCAAAACAGCATAGTACTGACATAGAAATGGACACATAGACAAATGGAACAGAATGGAGGATCCAGGAATTCATGCATAGATCTACAGCAAATTGTTTTTTGCAAAGTTGCCAAAATACTTTATCAAGGAAAGGATAGTATCTTTAATAAATGATACTGAGAAAACTGGATATTCATATGAAAAAATGAACATAGATCTTCACACCTCATCTTATGTAAAAAAGTTAACTTAAAATGGATCAAGGACTTAAAGTAAGACCCAAAGATATAAATCTAATACTAGAAAACTTAGAGGAATTACTTCAGGACTTGGGTCTTGGAAAAAATTATGAATAGGACCCTGAAAGCATAGGCAACAAAATTAAAAATAAAGATAAACAAATGAGATTATATCAAACTAAAAATCTTCTGCACAGCAAAGGAGACAATCAACAAAGTGAAAAGGCAACCTACAAAATGGGAAAAAATACTTGAAAACTATTCACTCAATAGGGAATATCCAAAATAACAACTAAATCATCAAACAGCAAAAAAACTTATTTTAAAAATTAAAAATAGAACTCCATTTTACTCAGTAATCCCTGTACTGGAATTTTATATGAAGGAAAGGAAATCAGTATATTGAAAACATATTTGCACTCCTGTGTTTACTGCAGCACTATTCACAGGAGCCAAGATATAGAATCATTCTAGGTGTCCAACAACAGATTAATGGATATAGAAATACACACACACACACGCACAATGGAATGCTATTCAGTCATTAAAAGAAAAAAATTGTCATTAGCTGCAACATGGATGGAATTGGAGAACATGGTCAAGTCAAGTAAGCCAGGAATAGAAAGGTAAGAGCTGCCTGTTCTCACTCATATGTGGAATATATTTTAAAAAATCATAAAAGTTAAAAGTAGAACAGAGGATACCAGAGGCTAGGAGAGGTAGTGGAGATGGAGGACAGAAATTTGTTAAATGACACAAAATTACATCTTGATAGGAAGAATAACTTCTAATGTTCTATTCTCTGGTAGAATGATTATAGTTAACAATAATATATGAAATAGTTTCAAATAGCTAGAAAGAGGATATTGAATGTTCCCAACACAAAGAAATAATAAATGTTTCAGATGAGGAATATGTTAATTATAAATGTATTGAAACATCACTATATAATACATAAAGATGTACAATTTTTATGTGTCAATTTAAAGTAATATTAGATGGATATAAAGACATGAATAAAAGCAATTATAACATGTACCTAACATGTAATTAAATATTTTGTACTTGTCAATAGAAATGAATTATTTCACATTGTATCTCACTAAGTCTATAGTATAAGGAACTGCCATATTACATTTTAAGTCCTCTAGTGGTCTTCATATAAAAATGGCAAAAGACTCTTTAGGACTACAAATTGATATAATGGTCCTTAGTATGTGACCACAGAAATAGATATATTCCTGATCCCCTTGTTTCACTGTCGCACTTGCTGTCAGGCTTAATTATTTTCAATCATTTCTCAGTTCAACTTACACCTCAAAAGAAAAAAACAAACAGCAAAGTGTAATGAGTAATGTGTAATGTTTTATTGTTGGGGCCTGCCTTTTAATACCAAAAATGTTTAGCTCTTGTCTTATGCGTGTAAACCTCCTCTTTTGGCACAATGGTAGAGATTAGTGTTGAGAAGAATAGGCTTCAACTCATTGTAAATTAATCTCTGTGTAATATTGCAAATTATGTACCCTCAGTTTTAAAACATAAATCTGGCATTTCAATTTCTCCCTATATCTATGAAACAACATTAATTCAAATGGTGTAAAGGTCTCATATAGTTACATCTACATATTTTGTCATCCAAAGATACTTTTTATCTCTTCTCTGTGAAACACATTTACCTTAATTGGAGATACATTTTTGTTGTTGTTGTTGTAGCTAAGCACTGCTGCCTTATGTATCTAAAATGAATCTCTGTTGCTGCAAATGCTTACAATTCAGACATTTCAATTTGACATAATAAAACTTTAATTCTCCACATATCATATTAAAATGAGGGGTACAAATAGCTGAGGAAGTTAGGATCTAATTACATATCTCTTAAATACTCATGGGAATCCTAATATTAAGATTATGAGAATCTTATAAGGTGAAGCAATAAAATTAAAACGTTTATATTTTTACAATTTTATTATCTTTATAAAGCTTGTATTTCCTTAAGAATATAGAATACTGCTATTAATTATAATTGATTATTTTAGAGTGTAAAAGTTGTTATATGATATAACCAGAAAATAATTTATAAAATTAACTTGTCTAATACGCTTTTTATGAGACTTCAAATCCCATGATTGTCAAATTTGCAATGCCTCTTTGCTTTCAATCTTACCTGCCCTTCTCCCTTCAGATCAAGAGTAACCTGTTTAGTCTTAAAGTATAGCCATTTACTCATGTAGGTACACCGAATTGTAAGATTGTGAAATAAACTTGTATTTCCCAATACTCTCTTCATTTTAATCCTACTTAGGGAATCAGCTAGCATTTGCATAAAATGTAGTGGTATATCATAATATATATCTGCTATATTCTTTTTATGATAAATTTATTCTTTTAAGACATTAAAAATAATTATTTCTAGTTGAGGAAGATAAAATATTTTCTTCACACAGCCTTTTTTTGTTCTTTATTACTGTATTAAAACACAAACAAGCAAAAACTGTAAAAATACATTTGAGGAATCAATGCTACGTCATTCTAAAATTAGTTTAGTAAATATAATAAAGTCTGTAAAACATTCTCTGTTGAAAAGAAATTGTAGCTGAAGCAATGGTATTAAGTGTTTAAAAAAATTACAAAAGGACAGCATTCATGCTATACAATAGTTGAATGAGTCACTCCGACTTAGTAAACAGATGTGGTTTTTTTTTCACAATTTATTCTTTATTCCCAGATTAGAAATGATATTTGCCAAATTTGATGAAGTGCAAAGTTCAGGCCATATGACTTTGAGTGTCTGCAAAGGTAAGAGTAATTAAGCTCAACAGATGCGTTTTTTATCTGTATCCTTGAAAAACTTCATTTGAGTACATGCTTGGAGATTTTGGAATTTTAGAGGCATTATCTTGAGTTTAAAAATTTCCTTTTGCTTTTTTTTCAGTGTATTACTGAAAGTACAGTTTTGTAGTCCTTGCATTTTTTCATAAATATGAATAACTATGTCCTCCCAAATTGCAAAGGCATTTACTATATTCATAAATTTTTAAGTAAGGAAGGAGCTAGAAGTGGGATATGCAAACAGATAAATTATGGGACAGAGCTAATTCTGTAATGGAAAAGTAAAGGTGAAGTGTTTTTGCTGTGAGCCTTCAAAAATAAGTTAGAGTTTGTCTAATGAAAAATGATAGAGCTTTCTTGCCAGGCACAGTGGCTCATGCCAGTAATCCCAGCACCTTGGGAGCTTGAGGTGGGCAGATCACCTGAGGTCAGGTGTCGCAGACTAGCCTGGCCAACATGGTGAAACCCCATCTACACTGATAAAGCAAAAATTAGCTGGGAGTGGTGGCAGGCACCTGTAATCCCAGCTACTGGGGAGGCTGAGGCAGGAGAATAGTTTGAACCCAGGAAGCAGAGGTTGCAGTGAGCTGAGATCATGCCATTGAGTTCCAGCCTGGGCAACAAGAGCGAGAATCTGTCTTAAAAAGATACAATAATAATAGAGCTTTCCAGGCATACCAATAAGTGTTTGGATTGAAGACGTTTAGAAAGGCATATCATGTTCAATATGAGGGAAATACTTGAGAATTTCAGTGTCTATGAAACTTCAGGGGCAGTGACAGATTAAAGATTAGATCCATTTGTATATTAACTCCAAATTGAGTCGTCAAACTTATTTTAGGCACACAATTTAACAAAAAGTAAATTGTTTAATCTTTTATGATTATTAAACATAAAATACAATGAATCACTGAAATATGTCTCTCAATAATATAGAAAAGGCTTTTCTCTAACAATTTTTGTATTTGTAAATATTGGCTTAAATCTGACTTCCAAAATGCATATCCACATCCTCTAACCTTACTACACAACCATTTGTTTCTAGATACTAAAAGACTTTCGTCTGATTTTCTTCCAAGCTTTTGAAACACTTTCTGCAATTGTTGATGCTTCTGCTCTTAATGCATGTACAAGCAATGGTATCTCCTCAACAGAGTATTAAAAACACCAGTTGTTAAACAGATCCCAAATTTATCACAGGGGAGAGGGCCTTCATTGACAGTTGGCCAGTAAGTGATTCAACTCCTAACCTTATCCTGGAAGCACTCCTGCAACAGCTGTCTTGATGAAACAGGGAAAGTTTCCTTATCCCTCTGACAGAGTGTGCAAGGGGGGTGTGGCTCGAATTTTTTGTGTCCTGCTGCTCAAACCCCTAGGGGGAGCATGCAGACAGGACAGGTCCTAGGTACCCAACCCCACAGCAGCACCCAGGGTTGAGTGTTTCAGCTCTTGAAGCCCCCGTGGGTGTGTGTTAGTGTGCTCTTTCAGTTTAGCCCTCTGCAAGCAGCTTGTGTTAATCAGCTCAGTTAGACCCTCTGCTTTATGGCAAGGACAGAGGACTGTTTCCCCAGGTTCTTGCCTTAGTGTACTGGAAAAATTGGCTCACACATAGGTTTGGAGGAAGGGTGCAAGATTTTTTTTTTCACTGTATATAGCATTTAATTTAATTAGATCAGCAGTTATAATCCTCTTGGGAAAATTGTTAGCCCTCCACAAACACACATGCCCACTCACCCTGATGTTAAAAGAAAACACCTCTAGTTTTCTTCTGTCAGATAGTTTGTTTTAGAGGTGAGTGAGCTGTATGCTGGGACTCTCAACACCATCAACTCCTTTGTGGGGGTCGGACATAAGAAGCAGTTGTGAGAGTAAAGAGGATCCCTTCATTGAGAGGTGGGTGGTAGTGCTCCTTGAGGTGGATGGGGAGGGCAGGAGGGGGATGGAGTGGGAAGGTGGTGTTTTGTCCCTGGAATCTGGCTGCCCATCGGTGGTGTGCTCCTTCTACTGCCCAATCTTACTATGTTTATATTTATTATTTATTAATCTTTATTTTAAACTTGTTTTAATCCTAAGAAATCTCTTCCTATTCAAAGTTTAGAACCTCAGTATGTATTTCTAAGAGTTTTGAAGTTTTTCTGGTCATATTCATAGAATATTTTTGTATGGCTGTAAGTAGAAACAAATTACCACATTCTTGTGTAAATAAAATGAGCACTCCACCATCCTATATTAAGTAATTCTCTGCATCATTTATCAAATTTCCGTTTACTTATTGATCTGTTTCTGTGTTCTCTAAACTGTTCCAAAGTTCAATTGCTTTTTTTTAACTTCTAATAGTGCTCTCCTCTCATGTGATAACACAAAAATTATAAAATTTGGTGTCCAGTGGGACAAGAAGCATTTATTTCGATGTCATATAGATATTACAACCAAAATTGTTGTCAAAGACAATTACAAATGAGGTTGATTAGGGTTCTTTTTATTTTACCTGACTTACAAGTTCATTGAGTGAACCCTCCTTTCTTTTCAAGCCTTGTATTTTTACCAAAGCTTGGGGCATACTGGAGAGAGTTTTATTACAAAGGATTCATCTTTAGTTAGGAAAGCCAAGATCAATATTCTGCAGGAGACTCAAGGCCCTTCTTTACAAGAACTTGCAGCTCCTCAGTTTTGACTTGTACATCCAAAGCTGAGCAGGTCAGAAGTACTACAGTATCACAAAGAATAGGTTTAGAAAGAGTTTATGTTAAGTCATTTTCGGCACTAGCCTAAAAGCAGAAGAGGTAACTTAAAGCACCAAAGTAAATACGGTTTTCATACTGTACAGAATATGAAGGAGGCAATATTTGCCCTCTCTGTCTTCTAGAATGGCACCTTGCATGATGTTAATTGGTTTTTACTCTCTAAAGGTGGAAAGAGTTAATGACTTTAAAAATAGTTAGAATATTATTTCTGGTTCAGAATGTGATTATACATATTCATTTAAATTATGCTATGACTTGGATTATTCTGATCAGCTTATTCTGATATCTCCCATATTAAAATAAACACAGGCACAAAAATTCAGCCAATCAATTAATAAAACAAATAAGTGAGGAATAATAAATTATAAGAAAAAAAATTTCTCTTGACCACATTAATGACAACGCACCACCCAATGTCTCAGTCCCTCTTTATAGGAAAACATTTACAGAGTGGTTGTATACTGCCTCTCTTTTCTCTCTATTCTTTGTTGAACCAATTCCAATTAAGGTTTTTTCCAAATAATCCGGTAAAAATTTCCTAATTGAGGTCCTCAGTGATCATCACTTTGTCATACCCTTAACTCTGTCTGTGTTATTTCAAATATCTGGTAAGGAAGTTGATCACTCCTCTTTCTTGAAATGCTTTCTTTACAGAGCATCAGTGATTCCATATTCTGTTAATCCTCCTACTTGTCTTGCTTCTCCCTTCTTTCTGGTCCTCTTTGTAAGATACTCCACTTACCAGAAGTTGTTCCTTTTTATTCTCATATTACTTGCTATTGGGTAGAACAGCCATTCTCATGGCTTTGGATGGAAATTATGTAGTGACAAATTCAACACAAAATGCCTCATTTTTCTATTATTTCATGAGCTGGCTGAACTCAGCTGAGGCTTCCACTTCACATGCTTTAGGCTGGGCCTGCTGTAATCTGGAGGCTCAATTGGCCTGAAATATTCAAAATGGAACATTCACATGGCTTTCCATTGCTACTGCTTATTATCTGGAACTGCCAACCCACATGCTTCAGTTCTCATCTATGGGATTTCTCCAAATAACTTGGTCACTAGTTCTGAGAGACTGGCTTAGTAACAAGCACTGCAAGGGAAAGGAGGTAGAAGTTGCAGAATCTCTTAAGATTTGGTTCTGAAGTTTCAAATGGTCACATCTACCTCATTCTAGTTGACAAAGCAGACACAGAATGAGATCAGGTGTAAGGAGAAGAGGATCTTGCCTTCTTGACATAAGGAGTAGCATGACCATGCAGGGAGAGAACGAAGTGTCAGGGGCCATCTTCAGAGAACGGCAGCCGCAGATCTCTTCAAAATGTTATCAAAGAGTTTCAAGTAATGCTAACATTTTCTCAAACTGTTTTCTGTCTTCAAGAGTAAATTAAGCTTTGTCTTTGTCAGTAAAATTAAACAAATCAGAAACAAATAGGAAATTGGATCAAATAAGCTTACTATTTTTGAAACATTTTCTAGTATTTATGTTAAAATTAAACTCAGCCTAAATCAACTTTTTTTTTTAAAAGAATTATATAATTTTACATAAAAGCATATGTAAATATGATGTAGGTACCAGTTTGTGAAATTATTTTTCAACATGTCTGTGTCAAAGTAAAACTTCACAAAAGTAATATAATAGATGTAATAAGATGTATAATAGATGTATAATTTATGAAACTATAAATAATAAAATGTAACATGTCAAAATAGCAAATAAATCCAGTGAAAACGGATATATAATGAAATCAGAATAGTTTAAATTACTCCATTTCTATAAACAAGTGAATAAAATATTTCTGAATTTTTAAACAGTTGAGGAGAGAAATACTAATAACAACTTGGTTCCTGAATAGCATGTTAAATTTAAGTAGTATAAGTTTAATGATTTAGGAGAGCCTAGAAACATAATTATCGATATAATATACTGCATTCTAATTAAAAAATAGAGTAGCCCAACATAACATTGCTATTTTATTAAGAATATTGTCTCACAAAATATCTCGACTTTGGTATCTGATATTTTATTTGAAGTTTAAATTAATTTCAAGCCAGTATTTTGAGCATAATTAAGGTAAGAATGACACACAATTTACTGTCTATACCTAGCTTTTACAAGAAGTATACTTTCAAAACACATCTGCCACAATAAAGGTAATAAACATATCCATCAGCCCTAAAGATTGCCTGTGTCCCTATGAAACACTCTTCTTCAGTTGTTTACCCCACTTTCACCTTAAGGAAAACATCAAATGCTTTCTGTCAGCAGAGATTAATTTGCATTTTCTAGGAACTTACGCTAATGGAATCCCACAGTATGTACTCTTTTTTAATTTGTCTAACTTCCCTCATTTAATGAAATTATTTTCAATTTTATTCATGTTTTACCATACTTTAAAATTTATCCATGTTTTACCATGTATTGATAACTCATTCCTCTGTATTACATAGTATTCTATTGTGTGACTATACCACAATTGGTTTACCATTTCAACTGTTAATAGATATTTTGATTGTTTATAATTTTTGAATATGACAGCTAAAGCCTCTGTGAATATTTGTATACAAATCTTTGAATGGGCCTGCTTTCATTTCTTTGAGGAAATACTTGGCATTAAATTGGCAAGATCATATGATACGATAAAAAATTGAAAAACTGCTTTCCAAAGACGCCCTATTCCTGCCAGCAGTATATGAGAGTTCAGTTCCTAAATAGCCTCAATGAGACTAAACATGGTCTAAGTTTTTCATTCTTATTAAATGAATAGGGACATATGGGTATCTTTTGTTGTTGTTGTTGTTGTTGAGACAGAATCTGACTCTGTCGTCCAGGCTAGAGTGCAGTGGCTGATTTTTGCTCACTGCGACCTCTGCCACCCAGGTTCAAGTGATTCTCCTGCCTCAGCCTCCCGAGTAGCTAGGATTACAGGCACTCACCACAGCGTCCAGCTAATTTTTTTTTCTTTTTCTTTTTTTTTTTTTTTGTAGTTTTAGTAGACACGGGTTTCACCATCTTGGCCAGGCTGGTCTTGAACTCCTGACTTCATAATCCACCCGCATTGGCCTACCAAAATTCTGGGATTACAAGCGTGAGCCATGGTGCCTGGTCCATATGGGTATCTTGATGTGGTTCAAAATCTACATGACTAATGACGTTGGCCACCTTCTCTAGTGACTAATGACATTGACCATCTTTTCATGTTCTAATTTACTATAGGTATAATTTCTTCCGTGGACTTTCCATCTTTTTTCTATTTAAAAAATTTCATTGACAAATACTTTTCATTATTGAATTTAGAGAGTTATTCATATATTTCTCATACAAGTCTTTTACCAAGTATTTTACTTAACATTTCTTTTTCTCAGTCTGTGGAGAAATTTTCATCATTTAAACTGTGCTTCAAATGGCAAAAGTTTTTTTTTTTTTTAAAGTGCTTATTTTAAGCCCAATATTTCTTTTTTAGAATGGATTATTGTTGGTGTCATGTGTATTTGTCTAATCCATAGCTTTAACCATTATAATTTTCATGGAAATTTTAGGTTCTACATTTAAATAAAATCAATTTTGAGTTGACAATTATATTATGATGCAAGGCATAAATCAAAGTTTATTGTTTTAGATGAGTGTATCCAATTGTTCTAACACCATTTATTGAAAAGGCTATTCTGTCTCCAGTGAATTACCTTTGCATCTACTCCCTATTCAATTACATTGATCTGTTTGTCTACCTTTATGCCAATACTATGCTGTAGTTGGCTGTGACTTTTTAACAAGTTTTAGAATCAGATAGTGTTAGCTCCTCAAATGTATTCTTCTTGTTCAAAGTTTTTTTTGGCTGGTCTAAGTACTTTGTATTTCCATATGAACTTTAGAATCCGTCTGTCATTTTTTTCCAAAAGCACCTTCCAGAATTTTGATTAGGAATACATTTAATCGACAGATAAATTTGGGGGAGAATTGACACATGTAATAGGATAAATTGTGCCCCTCTGATGTTCTTATATTAAAGCCCTAAGCGTCACTGACTGAACTGGAGATAGGACCTTTGAGGAAGTAACTAATACTAAACGATATCATAAAAATGGAGCTGTAATCTGGTAGAATCAATGTCCCCAATATGAAAAGAAACAGGCACCAGAGGTCTCTTTTTTAAAATTCCGAAGATCTGTCTCCACACACACACAGTTCAGCAGAGCTAAGTGCATTTACATTGTGATGCAACTATCACCACGATCCATTTCCAGAACCTTTTCATCTTCTGAAACAGAAACTCCCTACCGTGTGAGGATACAGCAAGAAGGTGGACATCTCAATCCAAGGAGAGAGGCATTACTGGAACCAACTGTTCAGGCATCTTGATTTTGTAATTCAAGCCTCCAGAACTGTGAGAAAATAAACATCTCTTGTTTAAACCATTTAGGCTGTAGTATCTTTTTACTGCAGCCCGGTCAGACTAATAACAATATCTAACAATGTTAAACCTTTTAACCATGAATATTAAATTTTTTTACTCCATTACTTGTCCTTAACTACTGTAGATGTTTTATAGTTTTCAATGCATGTCTTTGACAACTTTGCCACTATGATAACAATGAATCCATTATTGGATCCATTCTGAAGAATTTCATTTTTTATGCTGCTGTGAAAACATTTTAAAATTTCAATATATGTCCATTGCTAGTACACATAAATAAAACTAATTTTTATGACTGACTTTGTTAATCTTACAACTTTGCTAGATTCTCTAATTCATTAAAAAATTTTTAAAATATTCTATCAGATTTTCTACATAAACATTTATTTCACTTGCTGATAAAGGTTATTTCTTCTTCCTTTTCCATCTGGATGCATTTATTTATTTTCCATGTCCAATCTCACTTGTTAGAATTTCCAAAGCATTGATACAGGATTAAAAAGAAGATATCATGTGTTATTCCCGACCTGAGAAAAAACGCACTCAGTCTTTCACTATTATTATGATGCTATATCAAGGTTTTTCATAGTTGTTCTTTGTTAGGTTGAGCAATTTTTTAAAAAATTCCTAGTTTGTAAGAACTTGTGTCAGCAGTAGATCTTGGGACTGTGTCACTTAACTTTCACGCCTGTGTTGAAAGGATTATATGGATTGCCTTTACTGGTTTGTTAAAATTGTGAATTATATTGATTGAACTTTGAAGTGTAAGTCAACATTTCATTCCTTTCATTCCTGTAATAATCTACTGTATCATGTCATATTTGTAGATATTGATATATTTGATTAGGTTTTTATTTATTTGAATACCATCTTTATACTGACATTTATTAGAGTTGTTGTTCTGTAGTTTTCTTATAATGTCCTTGTCTGGTTTTAATGTCAAGATAATTCTGACTTCATAGAATAAATTGAAAAATACATCTTCCATTATGATTCTCTGGGAGGTTATGAATGCTAATATATTATGTTTAACTTTATCTTTTCCCTTTTGGTTTCTCCTGTGACCCATGGTTGCATTATTTAATATAGGTTATTTAGTTTTCAAATATGTATTGTGAATTTTCAGATGTATTTCTGTCATTGATTTCTTACTTACTTCCAAATTTTCAAGGAAAATAGTTGGTATGACATGAATCATTAAAAATTTATGAAGACTTTTTTTTTTTTTAAGGCTCAGAACACAGTCAATTTTGGAAAACTTTCCATGTAGATTTGAAAAGAATGTGTAGTGTCTTCTCTTTTTGGGTTGGAGCATTCATCTAAATATCAATTAAGTAAAGTTAGATGGGCACTTTGTTCAAGGCTTCTATATTCTTACTAATCTTCAATTTATTCTGTCAATTATTAAAATAGAGATATGCAATCTTATATTAAAATTGTGAATTTTGTTTTAGTTCTAAGAGTTTTGTATTCAAATATTTTGAAGTTATGTCTCCAGCTGCTTTTAAGATTACATTAGTTTTGTCCTCTTGATTATTGACTGTTTGCTCCATGAAGCTTTTGTTGTCGTTTTGATGTTTTTATTATCAAAGGCAATATTTTTGTTGCAAAATATAGTGTTTTCCTAATATTAATATAGTCACTCCAGCTTTCTTTTGATTGTGTCATTATGATATACCTTCCCCATTCTTTTACTTTCCTTTTTAAATATTTTTAACTGACAATTAAAAATTGTATGTGTTTATGGTGTACAATATGTATTTTGATATATGTATACATTGTGGAATGGCAAAATGCAGCTAATTCATTATTTTACTTTCAAACTATTTGTGTCTTACTAATTAAAATATGTTTCTTATGTGCAGTATATAGGTGGATTTTGTTTTGTTATCTAATCTGATGATCTATACTTTTCACTTTGGAAATTTAGGCCATTTACAGTTCATGTTGTAATTAATATAGTAAATTTTTAATTCATATTCTTGCCATTATTTGTCTTATTTTCTCTTTGTCCCATTTTTCTAATTTCCTATCTTCTTTTGCATTAATCATGCATTATATATGATTCCTTTTCATTCCTAGTACTGCCTATTTAGTGATGGAATATTCGCAGTTGTAGTAGTATTTAAGTAGTTGGTTTAAAATTTATACTACGCATTTTTAATTTATAACAATCTACCTTTTAGTAATAGTGTAGCAATTTACACACAAAATAAGAATCTGACAACAGTATATTTTGATTTCATCCTCCTGATTTTATGTTATTGTCATCATATGTTTGTTTATTCTTATGCACACCATGATATATTTGATACTTTTAAATAGTAATTTAACTTTAGATAGATTAAAAAATAATAAAAAATAACCCTCATATGTCTACCAATGTATTTCACATTTCTGGGTCAATGTCAACATTTTACACCTGCTGCAATCTTCCAAAATGGTAATTTGCCTCTGATGGATTGAAGATAGCCCCAGAAAAGTCAGATTATGGATCCGTTTGTTTTTTTCCAGTTATTTTCCCTTGTAAGTGGATCCGTTGATCTTAGGATTCATAGAATTTTCAGCTTTATAAGTAGTTCTAATTCTATATTACTCTCCCAAACAAAACTAAAAATCATATGTCTTTCCTTCACTTCTGTAAACCTCAAGAATCCTACCTAGGTAAGTTTGGTTCAAAAATTTATTCATAAGTGTTTTTCTCTAGTATAAGGAGCAGATAAAAAATAAAAACATATTTCTACATTCAAACTATTTATTATTTCAGGGTATCAGCATTCCATGGGAAAGGTTGAATTGCTAAGTAACTCATTTAAAATATTTATAGCTTGAATAGAAATTAGTATTCATTTTGATACATAGTAGTAGAAGATGGCCTTCTTAAAGGGAGGAGTGATTGTTGCCCAGAATCTATCGAGAGCTTAATGCAGGAAATTTCATTCATATACTAAGAATCTCTTGCCTTCTTTGCCCACCATATCCTTTCCCATTTACTAAAGACTTTTAAACATTTCTGTTCAATATATCATCAGTAGAATACAGTTTTATCTGGCTCTTAATGAATCCTCTGTTCATTCGATTTTAATAAGGTAATTAAGTACTAACTTTAAAATTAAATCTATGGAAGTAAATAGATACATAAGAAATTATGAGTATCATGTAGCTAGAGCTAGACTGGAATTCTGACAAAAGAGTTACCAAAGTAAATCATTTTTAATAATCACATTGGTCTGAATATGGAAAAACATTTTTATACAAATCCTTCAACTATATAGTAAATTCAGTTTATGATTAATATTCACTGTGAGCTGAGAATGATGGTTTCCAGGTTCATCCATGCCCCTACAAAGAACAGAAAACTGGCACAAGAGCAGAAAATCAAACACCACATGTTCTCACTCATAGGCAGGTGTTGAACAATGAGAACACATGGACACAGGGAGGGGAGCACTACACACTGGGGTCTGTTGGGGGGAAATGGGGGAGGGACAGGGGGTGGGGAGGTGGGGAGAGATAGCATGGGGAGAAATGCCAGATATAGGTGAAGGGGAGGAAGGCAGCAAATCACACTGCCATGTGTGTACCTATGCAACAATCTTGCATGATCTTCACACGTACCCCAAAACCTAAAATGCAATAAAAAAATATTAAGGAGCATATTGTAGCTTCATATGTAAAACTTTTAGATACAAGAGCAGTATTTCCGTTATTCATGACTCACTTTTGAAACTAATGTCCAGTAGTTCTTAAGTAGCATTGTAAATTACTCAGCAAATCACCAATAAAAGGATAGAATAACTTCATAGACATAAATTATAAATTTATGATGTTTCAGATATGTATTCATTACCTTATATGGGAGACCTTAATGTTAATGCATTTAAACAAAAATAGAGTTTTCTCCATGCATATAAATTGAGAAATTACTTTTTGACACCTCTAATTTACAGCAGTCCTGGCATAAAAGTGAGAAATGTGAATGTCTCTTTCTTCCCACTCTTCAATCTACATAAAGATTAATCTTCCTGCTAAGTAAGGTGGAGTTATCAATCATTCATGCCTCTAAATGTCAAATGCTAAGAATACACCAGGGAATAAGATTGGATTCTTTTGTTGTTTAAAATAAAATGAATTTCATCTTTTTGAAAAAAAAAGAATAAAAGAAAATGCTTTGAATTCAATTTCTTCTCAAAAATTATTTAATAATAGAATAATTCCAAAGACAATTATGCAATTCTTTCTCCAAAAACATTTATCAAAAAATGTGCAGATGGCCGGGCGCGGTGGCTCAAGCCTGTAATCCCAGCACTTTGGGAGGCCGAGGCGGGTGGATCACGAGGTCAAGAGATCGAGACCATCCTGGTCAACATGGTGAAACCCCGTCTCTACTAAAAATACAAAAAATTAGCTGGGCATGGTGGCACGTGCCTGTAATCCCAGCTACTCAGGAGGCTGAGGCAGGAGAATTGCCTGAACCCAGGAGGCGGAGGTTGCGGTGAGCCGAGATCACGCCATTGCACTCCAGCCTGGGTAACAAGAGTGAAACTCCGTCTCAAAAAAAAAAAAAAAAAAAAAAAAATGTGCAGATGGATTAGTTCTGGTTAGATGATGTTGGTTATAAGAAATAAAGTTTGAATTTTGAGTTTTATATTATTTGCACATTTGGATAATCGTCCTCTTTGATTTTCATTTCTTTACTTTTGATGACATTACAATAACATATATATATATATATATATATGTATGTATATATACATGTATGTATATATATATGTATATATATATATGTGTGTGTATATATATATATATGTATATATATACTTAGCTCTCTGTTCTTACCTAACAAATATTTGCAGATATTTTACCAAATATTTTATTCCTTCTGTAACCAATGATGCTGGCTAGTTTTATTGGGTTTTTTACATAACTAAAGAGAAACTCACCAGGATTTTAAAATTTTACAGATATATAAGTTCAAACACCTGCTCTTTTCTTTTCTCTGTCCTGATGGACTCCCATTAACAAGGTCCTTAACTTTGACAAGGCAGAGAAAACAACATCTTGATTACTCATGGAGAGGTCTTTGCACTGTTAACTAGGAAAGAATACTTTGCTAAATCTGGAAACTTGAATATGAACAATTGCTTTCTCTTTTAATTTCCTTTTGTTAGCCTCATTATTATGAGGTATTGTTTATTTGCCACCAATTTTAATGTAGATACAATCATATGTAACCTACACCTAATATTTTCTATATTTCAGTTATTTCAAATAGATTGATATAAGATTATGAGTTTTAGGATTATCTAGATTCTGTTAAAATTCTGTTAAAATCTTCTCTTGTTGTTTTTACATATCATGATAAATAAAAAAATCTGAATATAATATCATCTTTACCAGATTATCATGCAACTTACATTGCTCATGTTTAGTTTCTATCTAAAATGGAAAAATTCTGATTCACATTTTTAAAAGTTTCAAATTCACAATAAAATTAGCAAAAATTCCATGCAGATATGATGCTTTAATTTCACACTATGAAATCAACCCAAGTATGATACAGGAACAATATGCTCTTATCTCCTGTAAGAGTGGACAGCTGGTGTGCCAGAGAATTATGCATAAATTATCAATCCAGAAAAGAGACAGAGCCAGAATAAATGCAGTTATCTCATAACAATTGTTTTCTTTTTTAGGTAAACTCTATGGCATGTCATGCATGCAAATAAACCTGATTGTCAATCTTAAAAACAACCTCAAACAAATTCAAATGCTAGTAGAGGGCAAGAAATAACTAAGATCAGAGCAGAACTGAAGGTGATAGAGAGACCAAAAACCCTTCAAAAAATCAATAAATCCTGGAGCTATTTTTTTAATAGAATAACAAAATAGATACACCACTAGGCAGTCTCATAAAGAAGAAAAGAGAGAAGAATCAAATAGACACAATGATAAATTATAAAGGGGATATTACCACTGATGCCACAGAAATACAAACTACCATCAGAGACTACCTACACCTCAATGCAAATAAACTAGAAAATCTAGAAGAAATGGACAAATTCCTGGACATATACACACTCCAATGACTAAACCAGAAAGAAATTGAATCCTTAAACAGACCAATAACAAGTTCTGAAATTGAGGAACTAATTAACATCCTACCAACCAAGAAAAAAAAAAAACAAGAGCCCAGGACCAAACAGATTCACAGCAAAATTCTACCAGAAGTACAAACAAGATCTGGTACCATTCCTTCTGAAATTATTTCAGCCAATAGAAAAAGAAGTACTCCTCCCTAACTCATTTTATGAGGCCAGCATCATCCTGATACCAAAACCTGGCAGAGACATAAGATAAGAAAAATTCAGGCCAATATCCCTTATAACAATCAATGTGAAAATCCTCAATAAACTACTGGCAAAGTGAACCAGCAGCATACCAAAAAGCTTATGCACTGTGATAAAGTCAGTTTCATTCATGGGATGCAAGCTCGGTTCAATATACACAAATCAATAAAGATAATCCATCATATAAACAGAACCAATGACAAAAGTCACGTGATTATCTCAATAGTTGCAGAAAAGGCCTTCGATAAAATTCAACACCCTTTCATGCTAAAAAAAACACTTAATAAACTGGCTATTACTGGATTATATCTCAAAATAATAAGAGCTATTTATGACAAACCCACAGTCAATATCATACTGAATGGGCAAAAGCTGGAAGCATTCCCTTTGGAAACTGGCACAAGAAGAGGATGCCCTCTCTTACCACACCTATTCAACATAGTATTGGACATTCTGGGCAGAGCAAGCAGGCAAGAGAAAAAAAATAAAGCATATTGAAACAGGAAGAGAGGAAGTCAAATTGTCTCCGAATGCAAACAACATGAATGTGTGTTTAGAAAACCCCGTCATCTCAGCCCAAAAACTCTTTAAGCTGATAAGCAACTTGAGCAAAGTCTCAGGATCCAAAATTAATGTGCAAAAATCACAAGCATTCCTATACACCAATAAGACAAGCAGAGGGCCAAATCATGAGTGAACTCCCATTCACAATTGCTACAAAGAGAATAAAATATCTAGGAATACAACTTACAAGGGATTTGAATTACCTCTTCAAGGAGAACTACAAACCCCTGCTCAAGGATATAAGAGGAGACAGAAACAAATAGAAAAATATTCCATGCTCATGGAGAGGAAGGAAAAAAACTGTGAAAATGCCAATATTGCCCAAAGTAATTTATCAATTCAGTGCTATTCTCATCAAGTTACCATTGACTTTCTTCACAGAATTAGAAAAACTACTTTAAATTTTATATAAAACCAAAAAAGAGCCTGCATAGCCAAGACAATCCTAGGCAAAAGAACAAAGCTTGATGCATCACGCTACCTGACTTCAAACTATACTACAAGGCTACAATAACCAAAACAGCATGATACTGGTACCAAAAAACAGCAAGTTATTAGTACCAAAAAAGATATATAGACAAATAGAACAGAACTGAGGCTGAATAAATAGGGAATTCTTTCCCCAGTGCTTGTTTTTGTCAGGTTTTTCAAAGATCAGATGTTTGTAGATGGGTGGTGCTATATATTCAGCCTCAGGATATAGGCATTGGCAAAGACTTCATGATTAAAATACCAAAAGCAATTGCAACAAAAGCCAAAATTGACATATAGGATCTAATTAAACTGAAGGGCTTTTGCTCAGCCAAAGAAACTATCATCAGAGTAAACAGGCAGCTTACAGAATGGGAGAAAATTTTTGCAATCTACCCATCTGACAAAGGTATAATATCCAGACTCTCTAAGGAACTTAAATTTCATGATATCGATTCTTCCTATCCATGAGCATGGAATGTTTTTCCATTTGTTTGTGTCCACTCTTATATCCTTGAGCAGAGGTATATAATTATTTAAGTTAAATAATTTACTCTTGAAGTTTGAAAATTCCTGAAACAATATTATTCCAAACTGTGAACTGCTATGTTATTGTTAGTGTTACCATCATGATAATATAAAAAACGGCTAACCATTTCTGCTTCTCTGTTCTCCCATGAATCATTTGGCTTGATGCTGTTTTACCTCTCTTACCTTTCTGCAGGGCCAACATTGCTCATGCCACCAACTCTTCCGCCAGTCTGAAGGTCTAGAATTCCCAACCACTCCACCCTGTCTACTGACATGATTACAGGTTTCCCCTGCCTTTCAGTTAATCTATTGAAACACCCCTCTCTTAACTGACACTGCAACATAACTTCTTATTCAGGCTTTCTGCCACCATCAAGCATTAATCATAAGAAACAAGAACCATTTTTTTTCCATATTTCTTGATGGTTTTAACTGAAGATTTGGTTAAACATTTTTGTGGTGTTTACTATTAGACAAGTAGTTATAGGACATACATTATGCATAAGGCATTGTGCTATGCAATAATTAAACAAAACAGATATGTTCCCCTTTTATGAAGTGTATAATTTAGTAGGGAATAACTGATTTTATAGAGCATAACTTTTTATTATAAAATAGGAGCTTCAAATATAAAAGCAATTCAGAATGTTATTCACTTCTCAAGTAAAAAATTATGTCATAGTATTGAATAGGATGGCTTGTTTTGCTTGTTTTCATGCAGGGACCTTTACCCTCCCCTGCTCCCTTTTATGAAATATAGCTCTTAACAGTCCACCTTGGCAATTACTGTAATTAGACTGCAGTTATCTCCCAGGCAAGGGGATAAATTTAACCATTCTTTTATATACCATTTCTTAAGTTGTTGGAAAATAAACAACTGTTGCCCAGAAATTCTCCCTCGTTTAAGTGCTAACAACTGTACAGTAGCATCAAGTATTTGTGACCATAATAAAAGTCATAATATGTAACTTAATCACCAAATGGACTTGGTTTTAACAGACAGTCTTCTTTGCTGGTGCTATATTTATTTCAACATTTCATTCATGATGAAATTAGAGACTATTTATTGTTGATCTGCATTCTCCATGGCAGATCATGGTGAAAAGCGGGGGTGTTTAGTGTTGTTTCTTAGTCAGTATTTTTTTTCAATAATCTCATCACATGTTTAGTAATTTTTTAAAAAATAAAATGAATATGTATTCTGTATGAACACAAATCAACATATACAAAATAAAACACTCGTAGAATTAACTGTGAATAGGTAACATTGAACCGAAATTATATTAAAAATTTCTTAAGCTTGAAAATTAGTTGATATTTTGCATAAATAAGACTAAAACCTGGTAAGTGAAAACCAGACTAAACACTGATGTTCTGCATTAAACACTAACTATGACTGCAATTAGCATAAAAAGTGATTTAGGTAAATCAACCTTCATATTTTCTAAACTAATGGCGCTATAGATCATATATTATAAAGTTAACAGAACAAAACTTTATTCATTGAGTAATAATCACAAATCCAGCCCTAGTACCAGAGGGCTTAAAAAGCTGTATTTAGATGTAAAAATTATGTCTTTGCCATTTAATCATTTAATCATGATATGACTTTTAAAAAATAAACATAAATTAATTAAAAACTAGAGTGACTTTATAGAAATATAGATTTACAAAAACAAATCCAACTCAAAAAGTGTACAAGAGATATAACTAAAGGAAACTGATATAGTAATAAAGACAATACAGTAGGGTGATGCAAAATACACAAAGTAGAGTGATTTAGGAAGAGTATTAAGTCAAAAATCAACACATGGGCAGAAGGGCTTTATGGTCTCTCTTGTTTAATGTAGTGCTATGGTTATTATATTTACTTATTAACCATGTGGCGTAGCTTCAAGATAGAGAAAATATATTATTAGAAAAACAGACAAAAGTAGACATAAACAAAATACTTGTGAGACAATTTAGCACATTTTTGGTTATTGACAGAGCAAGCAGTGACTCCAAAATCTAATGGACCTGAATGTGATGAACCAATGTAGGTAAGAGAAGCCTGCATAGTCTGTATCTTCTCAATTGTTTTGCACAACTTTTTTCAAAATAAAAATGAATTAAAAATTAAAATTAATGAAACAAGAAATAATAAGGCTACAATTTTATTACTAAAAGATCAGTGAGTCTTACTCCTAACTAAAACGTGTAAAGAGCAAATAAGAGCAACACAAATAACAAGAAATATCCTGATCACATAAGAATTGATAAAGTAATGATTTTGGATTGAAGAGAAAAAAACACATAATTAGAGATATTTAGAAATTAACAATAATTAGGGTACTACAAATGAAAATGTAGAAGTTCATCTAACAGACATCACTAAGGGTCAAATTTGTTGTGACAAATGAGTATACCCACAATAAATTAAATGTTGAATCAAATGCATGTAATTCAAAGCCACCTCCATTCTTCAAGGTTTACCTTGTTTTTGTAATGATTTTTAAATTTAAAAACCACAAGTTTTTAAAGCTAAGTTAAATTATAGGACGTTAATCAATCAAATATATTTGGTTTCTGTTCAGAAATGTTTTAATTGAAATATGTATTACACACATAACAATACTACTGAATTCAAGCATTTCACAGTGTAGATTTCAGATACTTTCATGCTAAAATCTCTTCACTGGTGTAGGACTTGAAATCATCACAGTTCTGAGTATTTAAATGCAACGAAAGAATAAATACATAAAGATAATTTTAAGTGGTTTAAAACTGTTTCAAAGCTCACTCTGATTTCAAAATTTGAAAATCAGTTTAGTTAAAAATAAACTGAAAAATTAAATGAAAAGTGTCACATATCCTGAGTGTGAGGTTGGAGATGCAGAAATTCATGGACATATTTTGGGAAACAGAAAGTCACGATTCCGGCAAAATAATTTCAAATGTCAACAGGTATAGACAAGTATACTGCAAAGGCACTTGACTACTTAAGTGAATTTCATTCAAATGAATATTAAGAGTTATTTTATAAATGCCTTTCACAAATCAAGAATGAAAATGTTTGTGGTGGTCCTTTTTAATATTTCAACCTTAACAAAGACAGCATTTTTATTAGACATGGCTTAACCAGGGAAACAGCCTATAAGTGTGCCATCAACATTTAATTATTGATGAAATCATCTAATAATATATGGCTGTTACTTAATTATTGATACTTTCCCAAGTCAGTTATTAAACCAAAATGAGTTTCTGAAATTCAACATTTAACAACAAAAAGATAGACTTTTTTATTACATCTTGGGAGCTTGTCTCCCAAATAGTCCATTATTTCTGAAGTATTTTTCAACACCCTGGGCTTATCTGTTTATTTTTTGATTATTTTTGTTTGCTTTTTAGCACTGGGGAAATAATTCATCTTCTATTTACAGCAGTACAAAAAGGATGGCATATAAGAAAGTAGGCAAAAGGAGGAAAATAAGGCTTAAAAAAGCATATTCAATATAACTATGTAGTGCTACATTAGGGAAAAATAAAAAGTGTTATTTTATCAATTACAAACTAAAGAAAGAGCAAGATTCTTTAAAATTATCTTTATTGCTAGAGACTTAAGTAAAAGGACACAGAAGTCTTAAATTATTTTAAGTTCTTAGCTAATTTATTATTTTTAAAAAGTTAAACAGGTTTCTAACTCTATTCTTGGACACTCTACTCATAGGCAAAATTTTAGCAATGCCTTAATGTCTAGCTCAAATATTACCTTCACAATGCTCCATCTTTGTGGCCATTATTTTATTTATTTTTAGAATTTGTGTATTTTATACTTCTATATTTTATTGTGTTTTTAAACATATTAAGCCTTTTTATTTAAAAATCATACTTAATATTCTTAATATATTCTTAATATATGGGTGGTTTATATTGTTTGTGATTTGTCTCAGATTTTATGTTATCTTTTGTCTTCTATGCCTGGTTATTATTGCCTTGGTGACTGTTATGAAATAATAATTTTGAAGATCATGTAAAATGTTGGATAATTTTTCCCCCAGATCCATAGTTCCTAAACTGTTAGCTGGATCACATTGGGGGCATAGTAACAAGCTTGTCGTGGTGTCACAAGATGCTTTCAACTTTTGCAAAGAACAGCAACTTCTGACAGATGCACCACACACATTTCTACTTGGAGTTAATTATTTGATTAAATATTAAATCTCACTCAAGAGCTTTAACGGCATCTTATGTTTCTAAAGCTTTTGGGTAGTTGCCATGAAAAAAGATAAGCTTTGTACAAAAATCAATGTGAAATAGAAAATGAATGTGATGACATTTATAATGACTCCAAGGTTTAAAAAGTGCTGTGCCCACAGGCAACACCATCCAATTAGTATGCAATATTGTTTATTTAGGAGTGATATATAATATATATATATGATGCATCAAAATAATTCATGACAAAATAAATTAATTTTCTAAAGTATATTTTATTTCAAATTTGTGTATTATTTTTAGAAATGAATATTGTTATTATAGCATACATTTTTAAGCTTTCAGGACATAACTGATAAATAAATGAGATTCTTAGAGGTATATATTTGGACCTAGGAGAAATATGAAACAAAAAATACTCAGACACTAAGGCTTCCCTGAAGTAAAAAAGCTTGGGAGCCTTTGCTCTAGCCCTTTGAGTCTACTGTAACCTCTACTCGGGACACTTCAATGAGCAACAACCTAAATAAATGCAAAATGGACCAGCTTAACAGTACAATAAATGGGATACAACAAAGAACTGTAAGATACATCAAAGAAATTAATATAATAAACAAA
Organism: Sapajus apella; assembly: GCF_009761245.1. Lineage (NCBI taxonomy): Eukaryota > Metazoa > Chordata > Mammalia > Primates > Cebidae > Sapajus > Sapajus apella. The sequence continues at coordinate 13,599,836 of NW_022436970.1, read as the reverse complement.
GAGGAAATGGACTAAAAAGATGCACTGAGCCTCTGGGACATGCTGGACTGTAATAAAGGATCTAACGGTTATGTCACTAAATGCCCGGAAAGGTAGAAGAAAGAAAGCGGGGCTGAAAAGTGACTTGAAGATATAATGGCTGAAAAGAAAATTCAAAATTTGGCAAAACACATATTTCCACAGGTTCAAGATGCTGATTGAACTCCAACAGGATACATACAAACAAACCATATCAAGACAAATTATACTAAAAATTCTGAAATGTAAAGAGAGAATAAAAGAAGTTGGAAAACAATCTGAAAAATGACACCTTGTTTACAGGAGTAAAAGAAAAATGTGAATGACTGAGGTTTTCTCAGGGAGGAAGAAAGCAGCACAATATTTTAAAAATACTGCAATAATAGAAATGCCAATCCAATATCTCATATTGTGCAAAAATATCCTTCAAGAGAGAAAGGGAAATCAAGACATTCTCAGATAAAGGAAAACTATGAGAATTTATCACCAGTAAATCTATTGTAAAAGAATGGCTAAAGGAAGCTCTCTAACCAGAAAGGAAACTACAGAAGAAAACTTGGACGAATAAGAAGAAAGAACTCGGTAAGAAAAAACATTGATAAATACAGAAGACCTATCTTTCCTACAGTTTTCTAAAGTATGCTTGAGGGTTGGAGAAAATTATATCACTCTCTAGGTGTTGTTCTAATTGTATGCAGCAGAAACATAAAACAACTATATTGTAAATTGGGGAGAGTAAAGGAATGTAAAGGGATTTTGGATTTTCAGATTTCACTTAAATAGGTAAGTAGTGGTGTAAGTAGTCTATCATACGCTATGCACATATAATATAGAAATATAGAAAAATAATAATAAAAAGGCCATGAAAAAGATACACTTGACCGGGCGCGGTGGCTCGCGTCTATAATCCCAGCACTTTGGGAGGCCAAGACGGGTAGATCACGAGGTCAAGATATCGAGATCATCCTGGTCAACATGGTGAAACCCCGTCTCTACCGAAAAAAAAAAAAAAAAAATACAAAAATTAGCTGGGCGTGGTGGCGCATGCCTGTAGTCCCAGCTACTCGGGAGGCTGAGGCAGGAGAATTGCTTGAACCCAGG
>NW_022436970.1:13358372-13598617 GCF_009761245.1 Sapajus apella | reverse complement strand
AAAAAAAAAAAAAAAAAAAGAAAAGAAAAGGAAAAGGAAAAGATACACTTAAGGCCCACTAGAGAAATCAAAATGTAAGCCAAATAAAATTCAAGTAATTGACAGGAATGCAGGGAAAAAAAAACAGAAACAAAACACAGAAATTAAGCATTAATTTACGTTTCAAAGTAAACCGCTGATTAAAGAAGTTACAATGCAAAATAGAAAATATTCTAAATTGAATAATAATAAAAAAGCAGGATAGTAGTATTAAAGCCATGCTAGCAGAAAATTAATAGCGTTAAATGAATATATTGCAAAAGAAGAAAGACCAAAAATTGATTAAGAATCTATCACAAGTTAGCATTCATTAACAACAACAACAAAAGTAACTCAAAGAAAGTGACAGTAATAAAAAGTCATTGAAATGACAATCAAAACAAAAAGAGGATCAGCAAATCTTAAGGTTCGTTGTTTAAATTAATAAAATTGTTATTATCTTGGCAAGATTGATCAAGAATAGAAGACAAAATGCTCAAGTGATAAATGTCAAGACAAAAGGCATCAATACAGAATCAATACACATTTTTTAAAAATTTTGTGTTTAATAGAAATAATTATGTCAATAATATAAAATTTAGAAGAAACAGCCATATTCTGGAATAACACAAATCACCCAACTCCCCAGAGAGGAAATAAAAAAATAATATTCATAAAATTATTAAACCTAACATGTCTGCAATTTAAAATATTTCCAGAAAAGTCATATTACTGTCAAGGTTGCTTTACTGCTGATTTCTGTCAATCATTTAAGAAAGACATAACATTCACGTTACTTAAAATTCTTCCAGAGAATAGAGTAAATGGAAATAGTTCTTAATTAATTCTAAGAATTCATGCCCTAGTTAACAAAAATATGACTAGATTTTATGTTATAAATACAAGCCAGTGAACTGATAAATGACATTGAAATAAAATCCTAAGGAAAACATTAGCTAATCTAGTAAATCAATACATTATAAGGATAAACATAATTAATTTGTGTTACAGAAATATAAAATTGGTTTGACATAGAAAAATGAATACATAAAATTTGCTACACGTATAGAATATAGAAAAAAAATTGGATCCTCAATAGATGCAGAAATTATATTTGATAGAATTAAATATTCATAATATTGTTGTGTAGCGCATAATGACATTTCAGTCAGTGATGAACCACATAGATGATTGTGATCCCATAAGATTATAATAGTTTTTTTACTGTACTTTTTCTATGTTTAGATATGTTAAAATACACAAATTTGTACCATTGTAATGGCTTACAGTATTCAGTACAATAACACACTTTACAGGTTTGTAGCCTAGAAAGAATAGGCTACACCACATAGCCTATATGTGTAGTAGGCTGTACCACCTAGGTTTGTGTAAGTTTACTCTATGCTATTCACACAAAGATGGGAGCTTCTAATAATGTATTTCTCAGAACACATGCATTTTTAGAATGCAATGCATGACTGTAAATGTTTATTTAATACATTGTGTTTACAAAATTAACATATAGCAAAAAATTATCCTTAAAGAAATAGTGTGAAACTCCTTTCTCTAAAATCAGTAACAAAGAAAAGAAATGCCTACTTTTCTGATACATTTTCAGTTTTGTATTGGAGATCCTAGCAACTGCAATAACACAAGAATGTCAAACAGAGATTCTGATTTAGTTGATTTAGAGAATGAGTTGGGCATTGAAATCTACAAGAAGGGCTCCCCAGGTAATTCTACTGTATAGCCATGATCAACTTTCACTACATTGTCTGCCATCTCCTGGGTGTTGGAGGAGAAACTACCTGGCCCCCTGGTTTCCTTTCCTTCTGCCTATCCTATAAAATGTCTGTGGCTCTTTCTTTGATTTTATTATTAACGATGCTCACCCTAATATGTTGAAGTAAAGCGGATATGATAAAGCCGGGAAAGAAAAGCAGAATTTGCACTCACCCTCTAGTTCATATCAGTCTTGTTCTTTCTGAGAGTTACATAGAATTTTCTGTACCTATGTTTTCCTTCCCTTGTTCTTTGAGACTGAACATGTGGAAGGAAACATCAGTTACTACTGATTCAGCATCCTGGATGAAACAAGAACATATAATCCAAGCATAAGGAATAGGAATTAGAAACTGTCATAGAGATTTCTCAATATTTGGTGTTCACCACAGACAACTCATGAACCTACCTATGCTATCTATGGAATTTTTCAATTTTTCATTTGTATTTTCTCATCTTTCCACCATTCAAACATGTCTGTATGTGCTGTGTTGTGTAAATATGTAAAGACAGCTGATTATTTTAAAAATAAATATTTTAGCTTAGATTAATTTCTTTTCTGATAGCAGAGAGGAGTTCTGCTAAGAGATTGATCTTAATTGGCTGAAAAACTATAAAAAACAAAGACTTCATCTCCTTTATTCTAGACTATTTAATTGAATTATATTTATGATATTTCAAAATTACATTGGGAATATAAAACTATTTCAATTCTGGGAGCTTAAGTGTTATTATCCACAAATATATCAATGTCAAATTATGAGTAGCAAATAAAATATTACAAGTGATGCATGCAGTATTTTTAAAATTAAGTGAACCTGAGAAGATAATTTTCAATCTAAGTGGAATATTATGGATGAAAATGATTGAAATTTAAAGATTATAAAGTCCCATTAAAGATAATTTAACTTGTAATGGCCTATAATTTGAGAGGAAAACTAATTAAAATAAGAAATATTATCATCAAGATGCTTTTGCACAAAGTTGATTTGTTCTAGTTGTTTTGACTCTATTTTAACCTTCCTTGGGATGATTTAAAAAGAGCAGTTATCTTCAAGCTGTTTGATAATAACAGATGTTTAAGTGTTTAAACCCTCAGAGAAAAAATACTAGATGATTAAATGTCACAATAAATTTCTTGGAAATTAGTGAATTTAAGTTCCGTAGCTAAAAAAAAATTATTTAAGGTGATTCAAATAATTATGTTATGATTTCAGTCTGGATTAGCCAAGATAAATATTTGTATTTTTAAAATTCTCATTTATAGTAAATCTAACATATGCTTATTTTCTATTTTCTTCAGGGAAGTAAAAGGCCATTGGAAGAAATTTCTTTTGAAGAATTAGACCTCAATTTCACATGACCCCTTTTAGACTGTAATGCTATCACAATGAGAATTCCAATGGGTTTTTGAAATGAGAATTTCAAAGTTAACATGGAAAATAATTTTTCCTATCTAGAAGTTATGCATTAAAAGTAATAAATAAATTAATTCGTCCATGAAGCAGCTAAGCAAGTAAACTCTACACACCCTCTGATTTTCTCCTTCCTTCTTCCCTCCCTCTCCCTCCCTCCCTCCCTTCTTTCCTTCCTTCCTTCCTTCCTTTTTTTTTTTTTTTTTTTTTTTGATGAAGTCTCACTCTGTCACCCAGGCTGGAGTGCAGTGGTGTCATCTCAGCTCACTGCTGTCTTAGCTTCTCGGGTTGCAAGCGATTCTCCTGCCTCAGCCTCCTGAGTAGCTGAGATTACAGATACGCACCACCACGCCCACCTAATTTTTGTATTTTTCATAGAGACGGAGTTTCACCATGTTGGCCTGATTGGTTTTAAATTCCTGACCCTGAGTGATCCACCCACCTTGGCCTTCTAAAGTGCTGGGATTACAGGGGTGAGCCACTGCACCTGGCCCACACCCCTCTGATTTCATGTTACATGTTCCTGAAGAGCACACTACCCGGAATTACCTCCAGCACAGGGTCAGGAATCATGAAGGATCACATCAGGTCTGGAGATTTCCTTTGTGTTTATTGGGTTCCACAGTTCATAAACTCCCATCAGCACCTTTGGGGTGCTGAGAGAAACTTTGCCATGGTATTCAGGCTTTAAAATGGATAATTAAGTTAAATGGTTTTAAAGAATGCCATTTCACTTTATCTGAAAATACAAAGGTCATAAAACAAAAGAAGAGAGGCAAAGTAAGAGTCAAATAAACTGTAATTTTTACAATTAATTCAGTTATTTATTTACTTAACAAATTTTTGTTGACTTCAGAAAAGCCAGGACCAGGGCTAGATGACTTTATTTATCTATTTATTTATTTATCATTTCAACTTTTATTTTAGATTCAGGGAGTACAAGTGTTTGTTGCATGGGTGTATTGCATGATATTGAGGTTTGGGGTACGGATGCTCCCGTCACCTAGGCACTGAGCATAGTACCCCGTAGGTAGTTTTTCAGCTCTTGCCCCACTCCTTCTCTCTTTACTCTAATAATCTATGGTGACTATTGTTTTCATATTTTTGCCCATGAGTACCCAACCCTTACCTCCCATAAGTAAGAATATGTGATGTTTGGTTTTCTGTTCCTGTGTTAATTTGCTAAGGATAATGTAGTATACACGCCTACTTCTTATGAAATTGTCTATGTGATGTGATCTCTGTGGTTATAAAAAATGTATCATTATTTTAACAGCAAAAATAAGCAACTAAAAATGCATAAGCTTAGATGCATAAAATAGTCTATCAAACATGATAAATGTATGAGTTTTAATATTTCATATTTACTTCTAAGTATCTAGATGTCTTTCTACCTATTTTCCTATAATTAATTGTGTTAGTAAGTTAGCAACATTCTTCGTGGGGAATATATTAATTTCAACTGTACGCAGAAGGACGACATGTATAGGTAAGAAAATAAATAACCCAATTAATTCAATCACAAGCTTCAGAATGGGACTAGATTCCATCAATAAACAATGTAATCAGCAGTTAGCATGTCTTGTATTAATACATTGTTTCTAGGCACATTGATTAATTGACTAAAATAAAGCCAATTGTCTTGGGGCCATTTCTATCTTTCTGTTCCATGGCACCTTGATCTTGGCACCTTCCAAACTACATCTGCTCTTGGACCAAGTATGGCCCCACCTCACCTTCCCTTTTCACATTCTTTCTGATCAAAATGTGTCCTGAGCACTCACATCAACAGCATAATCAAGGTGCTCCTTTACAATACAGGTTAGGTTTGTCCCTGGTCTAAGTCAGAATGGTAGATTATCCCCAGGTAATAAGTATTGACATGAAAGTTTGAGAAACACCAGTGTATATGTCAATGAATGCTCTAAACATTGCCCCACTGTACACACCAGAAATTTAGGTTTGTTCCATGAAAATTTTTCTTGCTTTCTTTAAAATCTTTTGATTCTACATATCAAATTCATTGTCTTTTTCTATCTCCACAATTGTCAAAATCTATTGTCTTCTTTACTTTCAGTTCCACTATCATAATCCTCCTTGAAGACAGGTCACATTTGCCTGGTTCCCATGGGTCACTTTGATTCTACATTTTCCACTCTCAGAATTTCTTCTATACATATTAACCACAGTGATCTTCTTCAAACGTATATCTCACTCCATCTCCTCCAGTTCAAAATATTTTAGTAGCAACTCAGTTTGTATGATTATGAAAACAATTCACACCAGGTGCAGTGATTCATGCTTGTAATCCCAGCACTTTGGGAAGCTGAGGCAGGTGGACCATCTGAGGTCAGGAGTTCGAGGCCAGCTTAGCCAACATGGTGAAACCTCATCTCTACTAAAAATACAACAAAAAATTAACTGGGCATCATGGCGGGCGCCTATAATCCCAGCTACTCGGGAGGCTGAGGCAGGAGAATCGCTTGAACCCAGGAGGTGGAGGTTGCAGTGAGCCAAGATCACACCACTGCATACCAGCCTGGGCGACAGAGACTCTGTATAAAAAAAAAAAAAAAAAAAAAAAAGAAAAAAATCGCAATATGGCCTGCGAGTGCAAGGCCCAGCAGAATCCAGTCCCTGCCTCCCACCACATTCTCTTCTCTGATCAGCCTCACTCCTCTTCCCGTGAATGTCTTGAAAGCATGAAACTAGTTCTCACTCATGGCTTTGTATGTGTGTGTTTCTTCTTGTTAGAACACTCTTCCCTTAACAGAAATAAGTCATATTCGTTATTCATCTATTAGTAAAATATAAAATTTTCAGAGAGGTTTTCTCTGGTTTCAAATATAAAATACACAGACATAAAAAATAATCCCTCAGATACATTTTGTAGCAATATACTAAAACTTTGTTTCCATGTACATGAAGGAGTTCATGGTTGAGTACTTGTCTCCCCCAGCAGATTGTCAACTTTCTGATGATGGCAGCCACGTCTCTGGTCTCATCATTTTATCCCCAGGGCCTTGCAAGTGGCGCTCTCTGTCCACAAGTTAGGCATGTAATAACTACATCTCTTCCCCATTCTCTCTTATATAATTTCAATTATTTTACTTTTCAACATTAGAGGCAGAATCTAAATATGTTTCTTATAACCTGACTCCTACAAACATTTCCTAGGGCTAAATTTTAGTCCTGGAAGGAGTGAATGGTTCCAAAGTATTATAGGGAAAACAATTCTATATATACATTACTCAAGTGTCCACTGTCGTCTAGGAAACCTGGTCTTCAATAAGTAATGCACAAAAACAGGCACAAAATAGGTATCAGCATTGACCACTGGAATCCTTCCCTGTAGTTGCTCTCCCTGCTACTTTATGATCAGCCTTGAGTAATCCGAATCCTTTGTTTCTTTATTTCTAAGCCAAAGCCTGACCTCTCTTTAAGGATATATGAAGAACTCCATATTTTGAATTATTATGCAGCCCTTTGCTCCTTCATGTCTTGCTGGGGTACCACCAGAACTCACACTTGTGTCACTGGTTTTAGAACCTACACTTACGTCACTGGTCTTGTTATCTCTTTCAAGGTAGACTGTAATTAAGGTTGAAAAGCGTCAAGGATTGGAGTTCTTGGACCATTGTTCTACAATTTACTTCTGTTTCCCACCTCTGCTCTGTCCTCCACCGAGCATCAGGGCATTGGGGAATCTTATCTTTCCCTTTCATCTGGGAAGTAAATTCAAGCTGCTGTTCTCAAATATTCTGTTTATGTCTCTCAGTTCCCCTTAGAGCATTACATTTTGGGAAATAAATATTAGTTTCAGACTTCCTTTCTCTCTGCTCTTTTGTATTCTTAAACTATTTAAAGTAAAATTTCAAAACAAAAACAAAAACACTAGAAAGGCTTTCTCTGATTTACAGAATGTCTCCTCAAGTAGGAAATATTATTAAACCAGAAGAACATTAAATAACTTGTCTTAACCTCTGAGGATGTTCTAAATGATCTAGGGGACTTTGTGTTGGGGGGATTTCAGAGGACATTTTTCATTTCTCTGTGTTGGTCAGCTATGGGAGGAATCTCTGTATCCCAGAACACTCATACCCTGTAAACTGGCTTATTAACTGTATCAACAAATGATGTGGAAAGCAAAGAATAGAGCTCTCACCACAGCTTTCTTTTCTCAGGAGGAGACATTAGATGTGACATTTGTGTTGAGGTTGTATCCTGATTTTTAACTGACATGTTCTGTTCATTCAGGTCTGTTAAATTGAGACTATTCCAATTTTCATAGTCACTATAAAATGACCTTCCAAAACTGGGACACATTTTGTTTTAAAATGCAATATATACGGAAGCAAAATTGTCACAGCTGTAATTGTTCACAATGAAAGAAACATGTTACAGGGGCAAAATAGCACCACATTTCCTTTTATGGGAACTGTATAAATAAATTATTATAGCTTTCAATATTCCAAACACCTATGTGTAATATATATGAAAACATACACATTGATGTGTTTCTACAGCAGTGAACAATTCAGAGGGCAAGCTTGATGAGGCTTTAATGCTAATGAGTAAAATATATTAAGTATCTAAATACTAATATACATTTCCACTTAAACATTTTATCTCCTTTTCTTTTTTATTTTAAAGGTTATTTTAAATTCTGCCCTCTGCATATGTGACTTCCTCTGGAATGGGTTATGCTAAGAAGATGTTCTAACTGGTGTAATTAGCGTCCAGCTCCCAGTAATGCAATAAAATGCTGCTCTCAATTAGTCACCAGGGTCACACATTGTCCCCTTGACTGAACTGAATAAAAATCCAACACTTGGATCTCTTTATTAAAAGATTCTCTAAGGTTAGAGAAGCATATTAAAATTACTTTTTTAAAGATGTTTTTAGTCTGCCTAAAGTGTTTTGTCAATCTAAAATGCAAAGTAAAAAGAAAAATAATTTAAAAACTTTATTCATTGTTAGGTGCATTAAAGCTACAATATAATGCAATTCAATTAATATTTATTTAGCAACTATTATACATAAGGGATTCTTTCAAGCACTATATAAACTTTAAAAACGTAATATTTGGTTTCTCCTCTTGAAAGCCTTATAATCAAATCATGAAAAAAGACAAGTAATAACTTACAGGAGTGCAGGCATGGCACAATCTAGGTAATATAATAAAAAAAAGCCATGGGGACCAAGAAAGTAAGATACAATCCCTCAGGGTGTACAAAAAAGCATCTCTGCTACAGAAGGTTTTCTTTTCATTTTGTCACTGTTTTCTCTGCTTTTTCTAATTTCTAAAAATCATTGTTTGTAACTCATAGAGACTTTATAATACAGTTTTCTTATGTTTTAAAAACTATACCTAAAAGGCAACAGACGACTCACTCTCTTAGCAAAAATACCACTGCATATTCCGTGGGGGCTTCATATTTACTAATATGCATAAGCTCTTCTGCCTACCACGATAGAATTATATCTGCAATGTCATGTGTCATGACAGTGCTATGGAGTTAGAAAGGAAAGGAGTGGGCAATTGCTTTCTGATAAAATTATGTAATATTATAGACACCCATGCTCATGTTGCCATTCATATGTTGTGTAATTCTGAAAAATGCATTTATATTATGTCCTCAATTAATAATATATTCTCATTAATGTCTTTCACGCTCTTTTTGTTAGCCTTACATATGCTATGACATGTACCAAAATACTTGCAAAATTTGTGGCTGTATGTGTGTATGAGTGAACAAAGCATTCAATCTACTTTACAAAATTAGATACAAAGTACATATAACACCTTTTCAGAAAGAACTGGATATTTTAATTAAGTATTGTTAAGATTTACTTTTCTCCAAATGTTTTAAAACATTATTCATCTTCTTAATATTAAAAGAGCAACTTGAGACAAATTAAATTTAACAGAATTTATTTGAGCATAGAACGATTCATGAATCAGGAAGCATTCAAAACCAGCAGAGGTTCAGAGAACTCCACCTGGCCTGGTGATTAGCGAGCTTTTAGAGGCTGGATGTGGAAACAGAATAGAAAAATCAGCTGATTGGCTATGGCTGGATGCTCAACTTATTTTGTCATTGTGTAAAGAGTTGGCTGCCTTGATGGGTTGAAACTTGGCTGATTGTTATACTCCTGTTAGTGAGGTTTTGTGTCATTTATGTACTAAACTTGTAGTTTTGTTACATAGGAACTCCAAGTACGGAGACAGCTTCAGGCTATTATTCTCCTGCTTATTTAATTTAACACTAATGTATTTCTCTTTTTAATGTATACCATTATACTTATAATTTTTAAAGAACAACTTTAAATTTTACCTAATTCTGATATTTTGGTATAAACTTATTTAAAGTTACACTATTTATAGATTGGATAAGTAAAATTCATGTAAGAAAAATAAGCATAATTTTCGGAGGGTTGGGCATGCACTCAAGACATTTCCAGGCATGAAAGAATGTTTTCTGAACTAGTACACAAAAGATGCTACAGGAAAGCTACTTGAAAATGTAAATGGAATATAAATAACTAGAATAGGAAGTCCAGCTTTAAATATTTACAACAATATAATTTACAATGGTGTTCAGCATCTTATGGGGTCTGTTATTACCCTCATTTCCCATCACTAAAATTTCTTGATTTATAATATTGGGGACAATTATACTATTAGCATATATTACCAGTATAAACGTAAGTCAGTGGCTAAAAAAGGTTTGCCTTACAGAAAATCATTTAATAAATAATGATTCTGAAAATATTCTACCAAATTGAGAACTATTTCTCTAGTCACCAAATCACACAATCTTAATGTTGGAACATAACTAAAAATAGCTTTACATTAGTCCAACATGCCAAGTGCCCAGCTCATGTCTATTACCCATAGCTAGTGGGTTGATCATGTTTATTCTTCTAAAGTCTGATTCATTCATCCCCACACTGCTCCCCTCACTGCCCATCTCATCTAAGGCAGTACTGAATATAAGAGTTTGATTTCCTTGCATACATAAAAATTGGTCACCCTCTAATTTCCATCCAAGAGCCTTTTTTTTTTTTTGTATTTTGTTTTGTTTGTTGACAATTCTCAAGCCAACATGGTAAAAATGTAATTTATTTTCTGTGCTAAATGTGTATTCAATTTCCTATATTTTTATCACAAGGCAAGGGCAAAATAGCATTTTTATTCCAACATCAACAAATATCTTAGGAAATTGCTATAAAGAAATGAAATGGCTGGGTACAATGGCTTATGCCTTTAATCTCAGCACTTTAGGAGATTAAGGTGAGAGGATCACTTGAGGTCTGGGATTTGAGATCAGTCTGGGCAACATAGCAAGACACCATTTTCCAAAAATATTAAAATTAGTAAAAATAATGTCAAAAAGAAATGCACAGATGATGAACAATATCATTTTTTAAAACAGCACATAGAACTGTAAATTATCAATTAACATGTTGTGAAGTAATGTTGTGACTATCGTTTTAATGTTTACACAGGCACAAATTATTGCTATGGTGGAAAGAAAAGATGGCAGCACAAACCCATCCTGGCACCACAAATGTAATCTATGACTCAAATGCTGACACACAACTGACGACCAACTTCTTCTGAAAATCAAAGTATATTGTGACACATTAATTACTAAAAAACTCTCATTATGTAAAAATTGTGAATGAAAAATAACGGGGCTTCTAGAAAATATGAGATTACAACAGGCATTCAAGTGATGCTAGGCACTTTTGCAGTCAGTTTACTAAAATCTACTTCAAAGCATTGTTAAAATAATGAAAAGGCAAGTACATCGTAGATAAAAGAATTCTAATATATAATATTTATAACTAAATGTTCATATCTATCATAAATAAAAGCTCGCATACATTTATTCAATAGAAAACTCAGAAAAAGTAGGGAAAAGGCCAATTCACAAAAGATAATGTATAAGCAGTCGATAAAGTTGCTCAATTTATTAGTCGTCAGATGATACATATTAAAACAACACAATTTTAGCTAAAATGAAAAGGCATAAAATAGGAAGCATCAGATACCTAAAATAGTTGGATGTCACATACACACTACTGGTAAAGTATGATAATTTCAGGAAATTATTGAGCAGAACCCACTAAAGTTGAATAAATCTGTATCCCATGACCAGCAATGTCACTCCTGAGCATTTACCTATGAAAACACACTCATAAAAGTTTATTAATGACATGTAAAGAATATCAATTAACAATGAAATGGAAAATAAATGAGAATAATTTGGTACTAAGGAATATTGCTAACTCTGTGCATGAATGAACTGCTGATTCATGAAACATTATAGATAAACCTCCGAGTTGTAATTCTGAAAGTGGATATCACAAGATTGTGTTCAAGAAATATCTATATTCTATTCTATACACTATGAATAATTCCTTTTAGCACATCACTTAAACTTTACGAATGTCAGCTTTTTAATTTATAAAATAACTTCTTATCTCTCCAATTTATTCAAGTTATTTTGAAGATATGTTTTCTATATAAGTAAATGTGTTTAAGTTGAGAACAAGGTGGAAATGACCACTGAAAAAGGGTTCAAATTAAAGTATAGAAATTGGAGCAGAAATTAACATGTATAAAGGAAGATTTGAAAGGATCTCTTGGATTTTAGATTCGGTGGAAAGACTTAAAGGAAATGTTTAAAGAAAAATAAAGCCACCCTTAATTTTGTTTGCTTCATGTTAGACGTAAATAATTAGAGTTAAAAGAAGCAATGTATTTTTTTTTTTAAAGAGACATTTCAGTTGTTCAAACGTGGCTTTGAATCCTAGTTTTGTCTCTTCACACTGTGGATTTGGAGTACACGTTTTAAAGCTGACAGATAAAATTGTATGTCTTTATCATGTAAAATGTGATGTTCTGAAATATATGTATACACATTGTGAAATGGCTACACCTAGATTATTAACAGATGCAGCACCCCCAGCCTTATCATTTTAGTCTTCAGCATTTTTCAAGAATACAGTATACTGTATTGAACTCTGGTCACCATGTTATGCCATGGATCTCCTGAGTACTTACAGTTAGCAGGCATAAGTTCAAGAGATCTGTCATACAACATAGTGACCATAGTTCATAATAACATATTTTATTCTTGAAAAACTGTAACTGTCTACCCTTTGAACAACATCTCCCTAACACCCACTCTCCCACCACCTAGCCCCTGAGAACCACCATTCTATGGAGTAAATGTTTAAGTGTCTATAAAAGTAACATATCTTTGCAGGTGATTGTAAATGTGGAGTGTGTACCATGCCTAGGCTATAATTAGTGTCTAGTAAAAAGAAGATGTTATGCAGAGAAAGGTTGTGACAGAGTGCTGGGCACCTTTTTGCTAGAAGCTCCATCTTAGCTATTGTTCTTCTTCCAAAGGGTTTCAATTAACATCCTGTCATGGGATGTGTCACTGTATTAGTTTTACTAATTTAAGCACTGTAACAAGATTGATGATTGTGGTCACTAACCTGCTCATTTTCCCATCTAATTCTAAGTATGAGATATTTGAAATATGGGTTTCTTGTTTAAATGCTTGATTTAACATGTAATTTACATTTTGAGAGAGGAAAGTGCCCTTGATATATTTAAATGATTAAATTTCTTGTCTCTTTTTATCTTTATTACTAATTGATAATATATAAATTGTATCAACTGCGTCAAGAATATATAAAAATTTGTTGTATCTATCAAATACGTTTTATGTGAGAACTTCATAAATTACATACTTTGTTTAACAATAAATGCTCATTGTTCACTTGTCATCTTCTGCTGGCATCAGAGTGTTCCTCTAAAATGCAGGAAGCTGTGATTCTTCTTGGTTCATCTATTTGTCCTACAGAGCTATCCCTTTTTAGGATATAAAGATGAAGCAACTGCTGTGACTGAAGTCAATTCTGAGATATAAAAGTCAACAGGTCTCCTTAAACAGCAATGTTTTTCTTCTTTCTCTCAGTCTACAAAACTGTGGAAGATTGCAGTTAAACTGTCCTGGTTAATTTTAAAAGATGTCACAGTGTCTTGCATTATATATCATTCCAGTCAATTGGTTGAAGTCGTATCAGGCTCTACAAAGCTCACCCTTGGAAAGGAAAAACGTAGGTCAAATCTGCTTGTATTGTATATACATGATGCCTTTCTTTAAATGTGCATTGCACAGCTAGTTGTAAGGAGGTGCTACCTCTATCGAATATACGTAGTGACCTCTGTACCTCAATTTCCCAATGTTTCTCTGATACGGGAGATTACTTTCAGAAAATGTATGAGCACAGACTTCAAAATTTTAAGAAAAAAATTAGTAGTGTTTATCTCTTTAACACAACTCTAAAGATAATATAAAATTAATAATCACTTAAACATGTAATTTTTTATAAATATGTATATTTTCCTTTTATAGATTAACATAAACAGTTGGCTCAAAAAAGTTCAATGAAATAGGCATATTTTTCTTTTGATGTTATGATCATATTCATATCATATGATTTTTATTTTCAAGAAAGTAGACACCAAATACTATCAAAGATAAAGCACAGGTTTTAAGTTATACAAACCTATAATAAAAAATATGATTGGCCTTACTAAGAAATTTGGTTTCTTCTAAAATTATTCAGTGATAAAATAACTGAGTTATCAAGCCATTAAAAAAAATAGGTCTGAACCTTAAATGTCCATTGCTAAGTGAAAGAAGCCAGTCTGAAAAGTCTGCATACTGTATCATTCCAATTATATGACATTATAGGAATGGAAAATCTATAGAGACAACAAAAAAAAATCAGAGGTTCAGGGATATAAGAGAGCTTGAGTAGGTCAAGCATAAGAAATTTTTTAGGGTGGGGAAATTATTAAATTATGCTGTAATTGTGAATACATGACACCACTGTCAACTTGTCAAAATCTATTCAACTTTTCAACACCACACGTGATCCCTAATACAGACAAATGAAAAAGTCATTAAGGAGGTCAGAAGAATCCTTGACTCTATTATATGCAGAATGGTATAAAAGAATCTGACTCTATTGTAAATGTATGAAACAATATCACTGAAGGAATTGGGAGAAAATGCTCACCTAAGTAACTTTAGAAATAGGCAAAGTCTGTAAAACTAAAGGGAAAAGAAAAACAGAAAAATTGTACATAAACACTCTAGTTGATAAATTTGCTTCCTTAAGTGGGTGTGGGTTAACAGTTCTGATGGGTACTGCTCTTCACGCATACTGGAATTGAATAAATGGATGGCAGATGCTGGAAGCCAGATTTCTTCCGGTTGGAGTGAGAGTTTACAGGTAAGCAAGGGGGCAGGTTAGAATGACTCATGTGATAATGGATTAGAATTGGATACATCAGTAAGAGATCATGTTTAGCTTAATGGAGACATGAATATTTTCTGATGGAAATAGGTTTGTGTTTATCCATGGGGTACTATAACACATACACCTCTTTGCTCTGCCTGCTAAAAGGGCCTAGAAAAAAATAACACCTTCATAACAACCAACACTCATAGCTCACTTCTTAATTTCTAATATCTCTTTACAGTGAAATAACTAAGGCCACTTTAAAAATGGCAAATTCTAAGACTGGGACAGGATCTATACAAGATGAGTGTAAAGCATTGTACAGTGTCAGAAACTATGAAAGTACCAAAAGCAATCACACATACAATGGAGGTGTGTCAGAGGGACATGGGAGCCAAGTCTGAAAGCTCCCAGGGGCAAAGCTGAAACAGTTTGACCAATAAAATAGTATCACATTATAACCCTAAGTATACAATTATATGACATTTTAGGAAAGGAAAGTCTATAGAGACCAAAAAAAACCTATGTGTCTATATTATTATAGTTATATAAACTATTGAATAAATAAATATATGGGAAAGAATGGACAAAGCTCTAACAGGAGTCCAAATACTCTTCATAGCTGTTCTGCCTTCAAGTGAGCAGACCATAACTCCACAATCCTTAATTGTAGACTGCACAAAGTGACTTGCTTCCAAAGAGTACAGTATGGAAAGAGGGAGGTGGGAAAAAGTAACCTTTGAGTAGAGAAACCTAATACACCTTAAGCAGGTATTCAAGGTCAGTATTAAAAGTGGTAAGGCATATCGATTGTATGTTCTCTTGGTATGATGAGATGATAGTGGTACCTTACCTCTGAAGTCCTCCTACAAAAATCCAAATCCCAGTGTCATTATGAGGAAGCAGTCATGTAAAACTTAATAGAGGAAAAGTGTGCAAAGTATGTGACCAGTACCTCTGAAAATTATCAAGGTCATCAAAACAAGGAAAGCCGGAAAAACTTTCACAGAGAATAGGATCCTAAGCAGACACAACTGTAATGTGTAATCTGAAATGGGAGCATAGAACAGGAGAACTTTAGTTGAAAATTATGGAATTCTGATTTAAGTATGGACTTTATAACTAAAAAAAATTATAAATTAAAATTCTTATAATAAGAATATATCAATAAATTGGTTCATTAATTGTAACAAACATACCATCCTAATGAAAGACTTTAACAACAGCAGAATCTGACAGGAATATATGGAGACTTTTTGCAGTATCTTTGCAATGTTTCCATAGTTCCGAGACAATATTTTTAAATACCGTAAGTTCTCGGGTATATGTGCAGAACATGCAAGCTTGTTACATAGGTATACACAGGCTACGGTGGTTTGCTGCACCCATCAACCCATCATCTACATTAGGTATTTCTCCTAATGCTATCCCTCCCCTAGCCCCTCACCCTCGACAGACCCTGGCATGTGGTGTTCCCCTAAGTAAATGTCTATTTAAAGATATACACACAGCAAAGCAAAGAACAACTATAATGTCTCTCTACAGATATATTAAAACAGTCATATCAATTTCGATTCATATACCATGGTTCTAATTTTCTGTAATAGAGTAAAGATTCTAGAGTTTTCATAAAAATAGGAAAACAAGAAAAGAGAAAGTGAGGATTGTGTCATGGAGAAAAACACCACAATCATACACCGGTTATTTGGCTCTCAGCCTACCATTCCATTATTTCACTTCTGTTAAGTTTCACTTTCCAATGATTGCTGAAAATCTTTTGTTCCTAATAAATACTACCCCTTGCATGATACAGGAAAATCCCTTGAAATAGGGCTTAACCTAAAGTGAATGATCACTAAGTGGTAGCTATTATAACAATTACGGGGAATGAAGTCGTTTTCCAATATTAAAGTTCCAATGATTGTCATACACTGATGATATTTGCAACCACAATGCAGGGTGTAAAATGTATCCAGACTAAATAATGGTCTCAGGACACTAGTTTTCTAGTGTAACCAACTGAAACGACCTTTATTTTTCAAAATCCCACACTCTGGTGTCTTTAAGAATGTGTTCATGATAAAGTTACGTTTATATTTTGCTTTTCGGCAGATGGTGAGGATATTGTTTCCTGGGGGATCTCTGATCCATGAGGGTAGGGGCAATGTTGTGTGATGTGAGGCATAGCAAGAAAAGGTGCAAATCCAGGAAATTTAAGGCTGAAGAAAGCACAGGACTACTTTGCAAGCCTGTGGCTCCACAACACTGTGAGGCTCCTAGGAGACAAATCTTTGGAGAAGAAATCAGCAACCTCATGAAACTCAACAGCAACATGGCAGTAAACTGGTAGAGCAATTGGTGGGGAGAATGGAGATGCTGGAGTGAGAGGACATGGGAAGGAGTTTTTTAGTAGCGTAACTGGGTGTTCCAGGCTCTTGGCTTCTCTTCTCCCAGGAATGGGGAAAGAGGCCCTGGAGGTGTGGTGGGCTCCATCAGGTAAATATTGGACCCAAAGAGTTTTGCAGAAAAGCAATTTGTTAGGCAGAGAGAAAGAAAGAGAAATAGAGCAAGCGAGTTCCCACACTGTCGTGGGAGGGGATCCAGAGATAGAGTCAGCACAGGTAAGGGGCAGGGGGACTTTTAATCTGGGAGTTACTCCCGTCCCATTCAAGTTATTGCCCCATGAGAGGAGTTCCCTCAAACTTCCGCTGGAGTGATTGATCTTTGACTTTGATATCTAATTGGTTGCCTGGCTCACAATAAAGCCCCTCCTTCAAAGGCTTTTCGCAGGCTTTTCTAAACAAAGGAAGCTCACCTGGGCAGTCTTCCTTCCCAAGCTGAGAAAGTTAGACAAAGAACTCTAGGCTCCAGATGAGGTTGGGCGGTGGATAGAGGTATGGCTCCGGGAAGTTCTTGCCTTTGAAACCACGGCCCTTGTGGACTTGGGAAGAGAAGTTAACAGAGTCCCTCAGTACCTGTACTCAAGCAGGAGATGAACAATTATCAAAACAAAAAAACAAACTTACAACTTGTTTTGAGGGAGCTTGATTTTCATTAAATGTTCAGATAAGTGATATAAGACAATCCATTTAAGTTAGTTTTTTAATATAGCCAAGTTTATAATTTCATCAGTGGCCGGGGATCTAGACAGCCATAGCATACCCCTCAGCCAAAAAAACTTTAGACATATTTCTTCCTGACTCTACTCCCTTTTGAGCATTTACTTTAGAAAACGTGTAATTTTAAATCCGTTCTCTTATCCTCTGAGATGTAATTTATTTAAAGCTTCTTTCTAGTTTTACAATCAAGGGATGTCTTTCTGAAAAACTTGGGAGCCATTATTTTTTACAGTGCAATCAAGAGTGGTTTCCCATCTCCCAGCCTCAGTGAGCATCTTGTACCAGGTTATCAAGTCAATTAGCAAACACCATATCCCTCTTTACCCTGGTTCTTAAACATCTGCTATCTGTTGTTTCAAGAGAACTGAACTCAGACTCAGCTCTGGCCTCTCTGCCCTGTTGTGATAACCTTAAATAATGTCTCCCTGGATTGTTTCACACTGTCCACTTTAATTTTTACTTTGACACTGGAAATATTTTGATGATGGATAAAATAAATTGCATGCCATTATGTTGACAAATGTGTACTGGACCAAAAATTGAAATATATGAGTTGTAGTTTGGAGTGTAGAATTTTCTTTTAATTTGGCCTATGGCAAGTGACTTGTACTCTCTGAGCTTCAGGAATTTCTGGTGTAAAATACACCGTGGATCAATAAACTGTAGTTTTTGATGGCTCCCCCAAGCCACACCTTGGGACAAGCAATGGATTATGTAGTTTGAGCATATTCTGTACTTTTCTCATCCTGTCACTACTTTGGGGCAGGGCTGGAATTATGTCTAATACCTTAAATTATTTTATTGTAGAAGATAAAATTAACACCAACAAAAAATATACCCTTGGCTTCTACCCATTCAATTCATGAGTTAATGCTCAGCAGACATTTGCAGGACATGTTTCTTTACACTGAAAAAAATGATTGTGAGGTGTTTCAACTTATTTCTATGAAGAACAGCCCTAAAGGGCAAACTTGGGCTAAGGTTGTTAAGTCTGATGCCAAAAATTCCCTATGGCTCCCAAACAGATTTCTCTCGTGCTTGCTGCTACACAAGCCAAAGAAACTAGGCCCTAAAAAAAGGAAATGCTGCTGCTTCTTTTGTGTGGAGACAAGATTCACAACATCTCAAGTGGAAATGCGACTTTCTCAGTTTCTGATATGCTGACCTTTGTGTTTGTAAATCCCAAGAGACAGAAGACCTTTTCCTCTCTGTCAAGTTCAATCTTTGTAGGGAATGGTTCTTTTCTACAGGATTTGAGAAAAAGGATTAGGGAAAGAAAGAAAAAGACCAAAAATGGAAGAGAAGGAGGAAGTAAGGGGAGGAGGGGGAAAGGGAAAAAGGAGAAACAAATGAAGAAAGAAAAAAAGAACGGAGGAAGAAGAGAAAGAAAAAGATCAAGAAAACAACAATGTGGTGCAGTATGAATTAAGACAGAATTTGTGTTAGTTTAAGCAGGATACTTCCTCATCAATCAATTACTAGAGCAAATATTGGGAGATATGTACTGCACAACCCCAAAAAACATTAATTGGAAATACAGAACTACTTTTGATATAGCACATACTTTTGTCATTATTAAAATAATATGCTGTAGACCAAAATAAAAAAAAAAATTACTAAGATGGAAAAGAAAAATCACAACTCTGCAAGTGTTGACTGACAAGTGAATTCTCTGCTGGCACATAAAATAGTTGGTCATCTCTATAAAACATCTGGGTACCTTAACACAGTGCTTGAATTCTTCACAAAGTATAGCTTTTCTTTATTTTGTACTTTTTATTACTGTCTATATTTTACTATAGGATATCTGTGGGTTTTTTAAGAAATGAAATTCAAATTAAATAATGTACTAGAGAAGAAATTGCATCATTCCCTGCTAATAATATGCTTTAAATATCTTTCTTCTCTGAGCCTAAGGTACGTACAGGCTTTAGAGCACCTAATCTTATCAGAAACCTAGGATAATATCAAGAATGAAAGACAATCGTGAAAAAGACTTTAATTTCTTTTTTTCCAAATTTATTTTTAGTACATGTGGAAAAAAAGAGCAAAGAAATGTAGTATTTTGCTTCACTGTCCCTATTATGAAGGGACAGACACAGTGAAGCAAAAGACTATATTTTTTGCTTCATTTTTTTTGCTATATTTTAAACCATTTTTTTTTCTGTGAGACAACACTTTTCTGAAATAAGTTGTTATTTCAAAAGAAAAAATATATTTAAAAAATATACAAAAACACTATGGGATTCTTGTAACTAATAGAGTAGCTCTGGATAATTGTGGCGTTGTGATAATGACCAGTATTATCCATTAAGGAGTTAAATTGAGTTCTGGAACTACAATTGCTTCCTTTGCAATTTTATGTTGTAAATTTTATT
The DNA here is from genome assembly GCF_009761245.1 of Sapajus apella. NCBI lineage: Eukaryota > Metazoa > Chordata > Mammalia > Primates > Cebidae > Sapajus > Sapajus apella. Next base: position 13,578,565 of record NW_022436970.1, on the reverse strand, counting down.
TGGTGTTTTTCTTAGCTTGGACTTTAGGCAATGCATTTGTATTGAGGATGCCTAATGCACAGTCTCAGAAATATGTACCATGTTTATGTAAGTTGTCAAAAAGCACAAAACATGATTAGAATTGCCACATTGGCTTTCTTCTCCTAAGCACCATGATAGCATTTTTTTAAACATAAGGAAACATAAAAGTCAATCTAAAGTTAACAATAATTTGGACAAAATGTACAGAGTTTATTTTTTTACATGGTGTGATATATTGCTAGTTCAACCCCAGAAGGTTTTTTATCCTTGTTAACTAGGAAAAAAAAAAAAAAAAACGAAAGGTTAATGACCCAATAATTATATTCAATTAATTCGTGTGTGTCATGTGAGTGTGTGTGTGTGTGTGTAGCAGTATTAAAGATGCACTAGATATCTAATTTTCTCCAAGGGTTTATCATTTATCAAGTCAACATGGTTTATATGGGTCTTTAGAAAGAATTATTTGACTATTCATCTAGAGTCCACCATTACAACTAAGTTGGAAAAGGCAAGATTTTAGGCTCTAACTCATTAGCTTAAACAACACCTTAATATTGTTTATTTTATTCTGATTGTATTCTATATTGCTCATTTTCTTGGTTTTAAATTTAGTATACTCAAGTCATCATAGACAAAATTCTGTTGATAAATTTATTTGGCTCACTGCATTTTTTTAAAACTGTTGAAACTTTATATAAACCATGTTAAGTCATTATCAAAATAATAGTTTTTTCTTTACGTAGTGCACATTATGACAGGTTCAGAATCATTTCCATTATTTTTATTGACATTTAAAAAGAATTTAGTAACATAGATATTGATAAGAACTTCTAAAAATTAAAGAATAAATCAGAGCTGGGGCAGATCTAAGATGGCTGAACAGCAACAGCTATGGAGTGCAGTTCCCAGCAAGAACAATGCAGAAGGTGAGTGATCACCACATTTCCAAACGAGTTATTACTGCCCACAGACCAGGAGATTCCCGGGCTGAAAAGCCCACTAGTTTCCAGCATGGCTGTTTCAGCCAATGCAGTGGGTTTCCACACAAAAGCTCACACAAATCTGTGTGGCCATTTCAACTGGCACCTGGAATGCCTGGGAGACAGAGCCGCCCATTCAACTGAAAAAAAGGGGGCTGAAACAGGGAGCAGGTGATCTAGCTTGGTGAGTTCCAACCCCACAAAGACCAGCAATCTGAAACGCTCTGGATTGAGAGTTTCATAGCAAGTACAGCTGGACCTGGGACAGTCCAGCTCTGTTGGGGGTAGGGCATCTCCATTACCAAGGCAGTCCACCACTACCAAGGCAGTCCGCCATTACCAAGGCAATTCTAACTATACCTCTATAAACAAAATTGCAAGGAAGTTGACACAGCAGCTGGGCAGAGCCCACGGCAGCTCAGCAATGCCTCTGCTGGCAGACTGTGACTAGACTACCTCCTTGCTGGTCAGGGCAACTCTGAAAAAAGGCAGCAGCATGTCAGGAACTTATAAATAGCCTCACCTTCCCAGGACACAGCACCTGGGAAAAAGGCAGTTATTGAGTTCCACTGCAGCAGACTTAAACGTACCTGCCCAGCAGCTCTGAACAGAACAACAGAGCTCACAGCTCAGCACTTGAACTCCTATAAGGGACAGACTGTCTTCTCAAGCAGCTCCCTGACCCCCACCCATCATATATCTAAAGAATCACCTCATAAAGGAGAGCTCAGGCTGACATCTTGTGGGTACCCTTCTGGGATGAAGATAACAGAAGAAACCGGCATCAACCCATATATATATATATATATATATATTTTAGTTAAGAGACAGGGTGTCACTCTCTCACCCAAGCTGGAGTGCAGTGGCATGATTATAGCTCACTGCAGCCTCGACCTCTCGGACTCAAGAAACCCTTGTGCCGCAGCCTCCCAAGTAGCAGGTACTACAGCATGCACCAACATTTATTTGTTAATAATTTATTTTGTTATTTGTTATTATTAATTTTTATTTATTATCAATCTTTGTTATTTGTTAATAATTTATTCTGTTCATTTATTTTGTTATAATGTATTTTGTTCATTTTTGTTGAAATGAAACAGAATGTTGCTATGTTGCCCAGGCTGGTCTTGAACTCTGAGGCTCAAGGGATCTTCCCTCCTGGGCCTCCCAATGTGCTGGGATCACAGCCATGCACTGCCATGCCTGGCCCACACTAAGTTCAAATGATTATGTGGTATCATGTAATTACATTATGTACCTAGAGTTAATAATGTAGTATGTTTCTTTGACTTAGATAACTACTGAAATGTATGAAGATAGAGCTGTGGATGTGCAAAGCTCTGACTGTACAAATTTAAATATTGCTTGGAGAAGTAGGTGAAAAAGATCTTAATTTACACAGGCTCTTGTTCATCTTTTAAACTCCTTCATAACTTCTTACACAACAGGTATTTAGAATGCACCTCTGAGATGAAGGTAATATTTTATTTATTGATCCAAAAACTAGTTGCCCAGGTATATTTACTATATTGTAAAAAAATTAAAAATCAAACTGAACACTGTTGTTTTATTTATTTTTCTTCAAGTATGCTTTAAAGAACTGATAGAAAATAGTTCTGTTCCTTGATTATTTAAACTTTGTTTAAAATTAGTTTATTAAAATATTATTTAAACTTTCTAAGTCATTATTATTTCATCGAAAACAATTAGTTGTCATCTTCTAATGTGTATCGATACCCTGTTCTAAAGTTATTTAAGTAGGTAATTTATTCTCTTATGCAGAAAACTGCCTTAACTTGAAAAATATTAAAGAATTACAGGTGTTTGTCAATGTGATTGTGGTAATTTGTTGTTGTAGCTAGTAATTTAAAATATAATGTAGCACAGAATGGAGCTAGCCAATTTGCTTATTATTCATCTAAAATTTAATGCATCCTCTGGAACTATTGCCAGTCAACACCTGGAAATATATGGCCCTGAAGTAAGCTTACCAAAATAGAAGTAATGTATAAAAAGTGAATAAATATCTTGGGAGAAAATGAAAAGTTCATATTCATCTATAAGAAAATTTACTCTATCAAAACTTCTTTAAATTTATATTACCAACACATAAAATTACATCATTATTGGATTTTGCAATAAAATGCAAACTTGCATATCTTTATTATCACTACAGTATTGTATTATGTGAGGTAGAATAGTATGACATTCATACAATGAAATCAAAAACAAAAACAAGTAGAAGGTCAGTCTGTGAAGAGAATCACACATGGACACAGGGAGGGGAGCATCACACATGGGGGTCTACCGGGGTAAATAGGGGAGGGACAGTGCGGAGTGGGGGGCTGGGGAGAGATAGCATGGGGAGAAATGCCCGATATACGTGATGGGGAGGAAAGCAGCAAATCACACTGCCATGTGTGTACCTATGCAACAATCTTGCATGTTCTTCACATGTACCCCCAAACCTAAAATGCAATACAAAAACAAACAACAACAACAAAAAAAGAAAAAAAAAATATATATATATATAATGTGAGCTAAATGAAAAAAAAAAAGGGAATCCTAATTAGGGTGCCATCATTACATTGCTAAAGAAAAATAAAGAACATCCATTAATAGTTTAAGTGATGTAAATATATGTCCATCCATATCCAGCCATGCATGTTTTAGAGGATTTGAAAAAGAGGGCTAAACATTTAAATGATTAACATGTAATCACAGCCCTTGTCATCTATCTATCTATCTGCCATCTATCTATCTATCATCTATCTATCTTTCTATCATAGGAGATGCATCAAAAGTGGGAACCATCTAGAACAAATATGGAGTAGCTAAGGGTGAAGATGTCAGGGAATAGATATTTTTCACTATGTCTAAATGTAAGAATATAGCATATTAAAATGAGCACTATTTATAATATACTGACTTAAAAAACTATTAAATTTTATCAAAGTGAATAATGAATATAATGTTTCCTCTATAAATCTGTCAATAATGAAATATCAAAATGTCAGAAAAGAAATGCAATACAGACAGTGCCTAGAAATAAAAAGATAATAAGAAAGAAAGTAAAAAGGAAAGAAGGAAAGAAAGAAAAGAAATAAAGGAAGAAAGGAAGGAAGGAAGAAAGGAAGGGAGGGAGGGAGGGAAGAAGAGAAGATAAAGAAAAAATTTGAACAAAAATTCAAAGTTAGGAAGTAAATGAATTGATGATATTGGACTTAAATGAAGGAAAGAAGATAAAAATTTAAGCCTATAGGAAAGATGTTGTAAGAAGGAAGTGACTTCCTACGTCAGATGCCTGAAGTATGTCAAAAGTTAACATCAGACACCTCTAATTCTGGGATGTGAAAAGCTAAAGTAAATTTAAAAAATGGTTTTGAAAATGGTAAAGCAAAGAGACCTATGCCTGTTTATCTTTAATTCACAGCTAATAAAATATGTTTTCTTTCTTAGCAAAAACAAAGTTAAATTTGCTATTTGTTGAGGATGAAACAAACAGCTTGGGGTCAAGGAAACCAGCTGAGCTTTGTATGAGGTGCCTTCTAAAAACAAGATAGTAAATTAAAATTTGTAGACTTACTAGTGAGATTCTTCAGCCCTCTGCACCTTCTTGCTCTCAGAATGTTGCCAACAAGGTTTATAATATCCACACTTGCATTGCCAGCAGAAGCACTGGTAATTTCTTTCCAGGAAAACTGATGGACCCAAGGGAAAATACTAAGCGAAACAGACAATTGGGATTCTCAGAGTGGAATTTAAGTTGTCAACAATTATCATATCAGTACAAGAAATAAAATGTAAACCTTGATGCATACTTACAGGTTTTGGATAAGTCATTTTTAAAGTAAATATATTTAAAAAAATACATGTTTAATTCAAATAATAAAACTAAGGTCTCACCTGGGCAAGCTCCAAACTAGTTTTGCTAACTTACCATTTGTGCCACCACCCTAAATGTAATCAGCTTTCTTCTCTTTAGTATTAATTATTTCAGTGTGCTCCTTAACACTTTTGTAAACTAAAGAAAATCTCTAAAAGCTGCCTGGTTTTAGTTTAAAAAAATGAAACCCTATGTTTTCCACTCAACATTCCATGTGTCTATACGTGTTCATATGTTCTATTAATTTTTAACATACACAACTAATATTTCAGTTTCATTTCTACACTATTCTATTGTATGAAAATACAATAATTAACCTCTTTTGCCCTTTGATTTCATTGGTTTTGGTTATTTTGCTATTTCAAACAACTTGCTATAAACATTTGTTATATATCTCCTGATACATGTTTACAAATATTTTCCTAATATATTTGTGAAAGAATAGAAACACTGTGTAATAGAATAGTGCTTCTTTAAATTACTAGATGATGAAAAACAATTTCTGAAGTCTTCGTACAAACATGAGTTCTACCAGGAGTTTGTATGAGGAACATAATAATTATATTTCCTACAAATTCTTGTCAATAGTTCAAGAGGATTTTTTTTTTCAGTTTTGTCAATCTGAGATGTGTGCAACAGTGTCCCTCATGATTTTAACTTTCAGTTCCCTGATTACAAACCTGGTTGAGCATATTTTTATCTGTTTTATTTGCTAGTTAGATACCTTTAGATACCTTATTTTATAAAGTATCTAATTAAGTATTTGAACATTTTTTTCTATAGAGTTTTCTGCTTTTTTCTCCGTAATTAGTGAAATCCTTTGTATATTTTCAATAAGAACCTACTGCAGGAGTCAGCAACATTTTCTGTAAAGTGTTAGATGATGTATATTTTAAGATTTTTGGCCAAGAGACAAAACCAAGGATATTATATAGGTGCTTATGTTAAGAAAGAAAACAAATCCCTCAAAAACTTTTATAACATTTGAATATACATATATATATATATATATATATAAGCACTATAGTATTTTTGTTTTGTAATACAATTCATTAATGAGAAAAAGGAAATTATTTTTGAAAGGAATAACATTTAACTAAAATGGAGCATATTAGCCTTTGTTATTATTAAAATCTATTGCAAATATACACCTTTTAATGCTTATCTGTAATGAGATTTTTCCATTCTTCATTATTTCATCTTTGAAAATATCTCATTACACGGATAGGTTCCGTCAAACGGTGTTATTAGTCTATGAGTATATGATTTTAATTTATGATATGTATCCAATAACAGTTATTTGTAAGATTTGATTACATTCTGATCTTGATATTGTTTTAAGCCTGTCATTCCATTGCTAATTAACCACCCAAATGAAGATTAAGGAAATGTTCCTCAATTGCAAATAAATCTATCTTGAAATGTGGAAAATATATTTAAATTTGCACTAAGGTCCAATAAATGTTTTGGACTTTAGTTTTATCTCGGAAAATATACCTATTAAAAAATCTATGTGGGAAGAGGGATCTCACATCATGTTTTTTCTTTTGACAATACAGGAAATGTATAAAGCAGGTTGACAACTTTTGACTGAAACTGTTATTTGGTGAAATGATTTTACTGCAATTTAATTTTCATACATAATGCTGTTATACTTTGTAAATTTAATTGAATTAACTAAGAAACATCTTGTCTACAGAAATATCCAATTTCCAGGACTGTTTACTAATCAATGGTAGATGAGGTTGGTTTGTCTTTTTAAGGAAAACAAAACAAAACAAAAATCAGCCCTGAGCTAAAAGAATCACATAAAAGTTTACTAATGCTATCCTTGTAACTGAAATGCAGTAGGCAATTCAGAAACCTCATTTCTATTTCTGACAAAATACAAGTTACCATAGTTAAATGTCAGAAAGCAATGAAGACTGCCATTGATACTGCTGGTTCCATAACACAAGGTGGATTCAAATATTTTCTGCAAAATTTTCACATCATGATGTATAATACAAAATACTCATAGTCTTTAAACATCTTATATTTTCACAAGATGCATAATTCTTTCCAGGTCAGGTGTGGTGGTTCATGCCTGTAATCCCAGCCCTTTGGGAGGCTGAGGGTGATGGTGGGGAGGATCACTTGAGGTCAGAAGTTCGAGACCAGCCTACCCAAAATGGTGATATCCCTTCCTACTAAAAGTACAAAAATTAACCGGGTGTGGTGGCATGTGCCTGTATTCCTAGCTACTCCAGAGGCTGAGGCAGGAGAATAGCTTGAACCCAGGAGGCGGAAGTTACAGTGAGCAGATATAGCTCTACTGCACTCTAGCATGGGCAGCAGAGCAAGACACCATATTAAAAAAAAAAAAAAGCCAATATATTTGGATAATGTGGTGGATGTAGAAAAATTGTCATCTTTCATACCAGAATGTTATATAATTTCTACATGAAAAATTAATAAAGAGCAATTTGAGATTGTCATTTGAAGATATTAACATAAATAGCAGAAGAAATGTAAAATAGTCAAAAGTATTTGATTTAGATAACACACATTTGGACTGGAGGCCAATTTTAGGATGACACCCTTTCATAATCACAAGCTTTGTACTTAGACATTATTAAATGAATGTGAAAATGCATGCAGCATAATATATCCTACAAATTTGATATTGTAGAATACACAACTTTCTGGAGTAGTCTCTATTTTAGTAGACAGTAAAACTGTATGCCATCTCACCCTAAATAGATCTCAATTAGAAAGATCAGGAAAGACACTAAAAATAACAGTAATAATGTTATATGAGGGTTGCAACTCATAAACAAAAACATGGAAAATATACTATTTAAACATGATTAGAGATACTGAGATTAAGTGTGAGAAAGCAAATAGTGAATGCACAAGGACAAATAATAAAAAATGCTATTGGATGTGTAATATGACAGTTTCACTTTGGAAATTAATTGAGCAATATATGCCAATAAATGGATATCGGTGTGCTGTCAACAAGTAATCCCCCTCATTGGCATTCATTCTAAAAAGATAAATTAATAAAGTGAATAAAGTTGTGCAGAGCGATGTTCATTATGTTGCTATTATGCTACTGAATCTGGTAAGGAAAATCTGTAACATAAACAAAATGAGAAATAATGTGGAAACTTTCAAAAGGTCACTTAAATGTATGGTCTAAAATGACATCTGCAACATTTTGTTGCATAATATATTTCCATGTGCATAATTGTGTGCTTAAATATACATGTATCTATCTAGATAGGCATACTTGAAGTGTGTGCGACAAAATATTTGTGACTGTTTCTTATTGGTGAAATTGTAGAAGAATTTACTGCCTTTGTCATGATATTTTGATGTGCTTGAGTTTTTTGTTTTTTGTTTTTTTTTTCTTTTACAAGAGAAAGTTCTTATACTTTCTTATACAGAAATAGAGGTTTTTGAAAACTGTGCCATCTATGAAAGAAGAATAAGACAATATTTATGTCGAAGTCTGAATGTGAAAACATACCATGCTCAACTTAAAGAAATAAAAAATTTCCTCTGATGTGATTTCCTAAATGTGAGTGATGCAGATGGTGACTTTTATAGTTTGCAAGTAGATACCCATATGGTCATCTCAAATAGTGAAACCTCTTTTCCATTGAGTATTTTCTTTCTCAGTAGTTGGCACCATCATTCTCCACTTCACTCACATTGGAAACTTGGCAGTGAATTTTGACAGCTGCCTTTCACCCATCTCCCTCATGCAGTCACTCACCAAGTTCTGCAAACCCTCCTTCCCAGTAATTTATAAAAACAGTCCTTGTAATCCTTACTCTAATTTGCCTTCCTGGTCACAGAACTAGGGGAAAACACTATGCTTTTTGCTTCAGAGGTACTAAGTTTGATTTATGTCTCATACTGTGATAGCCTTGAAAAAAGTCTTTCCTGCCTGAGTAACTTGTTAGAAGTTTTCTTTGACAACAACGTCAAGAAAAGTTAAAGTGAGAAAGGAGTAGGTAACTGCATTATGATTGCTTGGCACCTTTAAAGTATTTGTAGGGTTTTTAGTCATAAATTTTAAGTGTAATCAATTAGTGGCCTTGTGAGTTTTCCTCCTCTCACATTCTTCTGAAAGTGTCACAGATGCAATGTAGGGGAGAATTTAATTTAACCAGATTTGGGGTTTTAATTTTTTTTGGCTCTCCCCGGCCCTTCCTGCAAGCTAATATGTAAAAAGAAAAGAGTGAAAAGCTTGGCAATTAGGAAAAAGAAATTACCAAATGAACAAGTTAGTGAAAAGATGACAGGCTTTATACCCATGGGTTTGGAATATCTCGGAATCAGAGTGCTAAAGAAAGTGAGCTGAAAAGATAGAAGGTAATGGTGATGAGGAGGTATTACAGAGCAGGTACATATAGAGGTAATGACCAGACCTAGGATATTTATTATAGAAGAAATTTGTTGTTACAGGATGGAGGAGAAGAACAGGATTATTAGAGGAAAGAAAATAAAGGACAAAAATACCAGTTGCATGAAGAAACATCTATAGGTATATTGAAATTGAGAAGAATTAAGAAGGAAGTAATATGGAAGACAATGAAGAGAGTGATTGAGCCAAGAGATACAATCTTTTAGAAATGAAATGTCCAGGTATTGCAGCTTAAATCATGGTGTATACAACCTAACAACGTGAGATTCAATCTGATCTATAACTTGACAGCATGAGATTCAAAGCTTGGCGGTTTCAGAAAGAAACTCTGAGCAGGAGGTGGGAGAGGGAAATGACCTGGAAGGAACAGAGAAGAGCAGGGAGAATACCTATCCTACCCCTCCTCCAATAGTCAAGATAGGAAAATGTTGATGAGCCATTAATTCATAAACACAACCATTTTCATGGTAATCAACTATTTCAACATTAAAAAACTAAACAAAATCCCCAAACCACCTTCCCATTACCCAGGTAGCATAAATTAATAAACAAATTACATGAGTTTTCATGATGAAGCTCACAAGACATTTGCAGACTTCTCTGGAAGGCTTTTTACTTTCTGAAGGTTTCCTAGATCTGATGTTGATTTTGGTGGAGGAATCTTCCACATCCTTTTAGTGGAAAAGGACTCAGACCCTGCAAATAAACTGAAGTTCAGCCTAATGTGTCTGGCATCATTTCCAAGTCATTTGCCTGTAACATTTCCAATGAACTTGTTAATAATGATAAAAAATGGAATTTATATTTTTTCTTCTATTAAAGAGATCTGGATAGAAATATTTTAATCTTGTTTTTTTCCTAATCCCCTCATATCTTGATGTGAATTTTGTGATTCAGATTTGAAATTCAAGTCTTACTCTGATTGGTGCTTGCTAGTAAATCATCATTAAGCTTCCCATAGCTCTCAGGTAATCAATGATCTTAACTAACCTACTTTGAGATTGAATATATTGTCTTCCATGGCGGCCAAGGAGGCAGGAGGATTCTTTCCATTAATCATAAAAATGTGGGTTATGATGAAGTTTTTGCCTGGGCTGACAAAAACAGGGAACAGGATCTGTTGTTAGCTTTCCTTCAGACTGTGTGTCTATACACAGGCAATTCTTAGGGTCAAATCCAATTTTCCTTCCTTCCTTTGGTGAGACTTGTCTCTCCCACCACTTCAAACTGAGGACGGGTAGGGAGCCATACTGATATTAATATGTCATCATTTTCCATCTCCTCTATTTTCATGTTGAAAGTGCCTTAGCAATTAGGATTCATAGACTGAAAGACAATCTTGCTTATAGGGGCAATTTGTGGTAATAATAAAGGTTCAATTATCAAATCAGACTCACACTGATTTGAAACAATAGACTGTACTCAGTAACACATTTTATTAATGATTCAAAGGATACAGGCAATCACATGGCACAAGCTATTCTTTCTTTAGAGTGGTCTTGACCATCGAATGCAGCTCCCCACAGTATTCTTTCTCCCATATTAGAGCTAACATGTGAAGTTTATTTTGAGTAAGACATGAGGATATATGGCTAACATAGAAAGAACAACTTTAGTTACAGAATATCCCCATTTTTTATATACCATTATTTACACAGTTTATCAACATTCCTCAACTAGCTACTAGGCCTGCAAAATTCATACATAATGCTAAAAGCATTTTTGCTGATAAGGACTCTCCATTTCCAGTCTGGTAGGAAATAGCATGTGTATGTTTACCAAAAGGTCTTATTACTAGGATGCAAAAGTGATAATTTGCCTGGGTCACTCATTTCCCAGATGTCCTGTTGAAGGGAAAAGCTAGATTATGAGCTTCCTTTTAACATGGTCCTTCACAGAAAGGCATAGAAATCTCTATTAATGATTATATTGCATGTCAAGTAGTGCCCATTCTATTCACTAAATGATTTCTCTGTATTTTTAAATTGTTCTGTGTGTCAGATGTTGTCATATCAAAAGTGATATGATCTTGAAGCTGTAAAAATCTACCAATGTATGTTCCCTGGGTGATAAATAGTTCTGTAATATTTTTTCCTTGTATATTTGAACAGTCATAGATTAGGACAAAATGTACGTCTATTGAGGGAAATCATTTTCATAGAAAACAAATTGATTTCTATCTGCATGGTACCACACGAAGACACTCAAACAGGCACGGGCATGTGGATTCACGTTACCATGCAGTCTTGCAAATAAATGTGGAATATTTTCTGAGCTTGATACATAAATGATTTCTTTTTAACCTCTTACACCATCATTGGAGTATGGGGTTACACATTTATTCCATTTATGTTTTTTTATGGCTGTGAAGGCATGCAATCACAATTCGACTCAATGCCAGTCCTTGGTTCATGCTGGTTAATCAGCTGCGTCAGATCCCAGCTGGATCCTCTTGCATACTTTGATTTCACAAAATCATTAATCCCATTCCCAACTGAGTCAAAGCATTTCCAAAGTCAGTGAAACCCTGTGCCTTTTCATTTCTAAGATAAACATATGCATGTTTTTCCCCCCCAGGGCACCAAGAGTGAGAAAGGTTATCATATAGAGCAACTATTTTTGTCACTTAGCTTTAAAAATCTTCCTTAGTCATCAGGGGTTTGACTATTCCGCAGCCTTGGTCATTAATGAAAAGAGATTTTATCATTTGTCTTTCATCTTTTCTTTAATTTACATGTCATATAGATGTGTGGAGATCCTATCAACTGTATCGATGCTAAAACAAAAAATAAAACTTTTAGAAATTTGTATTCTAAATACATAAAATAGGATTTTCTTGTATATATAAAAAATGTGACCCATAGTATATGTTTGATAACATAGAAATAATAAGCATATCCACACATCTTACACACAACCACATATGCCCACAAACATACATATATACACATACATATATATACATATATATGTAAAATTTTAGAAAATAAATTTATAAGAATATAATGTTACTTTTAGGTGTAGCCTTCATAGATTTTTTTCTTTATACTTTTCAGAATTTTTCAAGTCACTGACAATATATTCATATTGCACTAATAGAGGAAAAGAAATTATACCTATATGGAGTATTATTATATTCTTATATGATGCCATACAGTTATGGATTGTGATGATTCAATTTCTCAATCCTGTGATTTGAATATGAATCATAAATTTATATTCTCTATGCATTTTTATAAAATCACAGGTTTGCAACAGATGAAATATGCTTTTAAATTCTTAGTATAAGTAGAAAAATAAACTTCCTGAAATATGGAAAACCCAATATGAAAAAATTACTGTATAGGTAGTTAAAATGCATATTTTAAAATGTCAAATATAATAATATACTAATCCATTAGGTGAGTCTGCATATTTATTGAATACCTAGCATTAAGAATGACTTTTACAGAGTTAATTTAATATTGACAGCCATCTGCCAAGATAGGTAAAATTACCTCCAACACACAGGATATTCGAGGCTCAGATAACTTAAGTAACATGCAAAAAATTACAGAACCAGGACTGGAGCATAAGCTTGTATGCTGGCTTATTTGCTTTAAATTCTAAAGCTTTTTTTTTTCTGGTCTCAAATTACTGACATTGCTTGTCTACATATCTTGATGTCACTAGATAACACTTCACATTCTTATGTAGAGATCATACAAGAGCATTTTGTTATGTGCAGATAGGAAACAGACCCAGATGAAGAATCGTGCTGCTGCCTAGCACGAGGTGGTAAATTGTGGCCCTCAGGGTCCAATTCACTTGCACCCCAACCATAACTGCTTGTGCAGTTGTAGTCTTGTTGCAATGCGTGGATTCATTTGTGTATTTGTGTATGTCCGCCTTCATGATGCAGTTGCAGAGTAGTTATGACATAAACCACAAGGTCTATGAAACCTAAGTGATTTACTATTTAGGCATTTATATAAAAGTCTGCATCTTCTACATGTATTTAAGTTCCTTTGTTTTGTAATCGGACACTTCAAGTTTAGAACAGAGATATAACACTTGAATAGTTTTATAACCAGAAACAAATAATGAGGTTCTTTAAGTTGCATTTTCTTTATGTATAAATTAGGAATTATTATAATGCCTACTTCATTGAGATGTTTAGAAAATGAAATGACATGAAGATAGTGAATGCCTGGCAAAATGCCTGATAATAACAGAATATTTATCATTATAATTCACTAACACTTGCCATATGTTTTCAATTTTACTTGCTTGAGATTATTATAAGTAAAATATCAGAACTCTGCTACTATGAAAATGTCTATTTATTTAGTATTATTGTTATGTACTTCAGTAGGGTCCTCGGAGTAATCTACTTCATTCAGAAACCATTTTCTAGGGTTATGTTGTTCTAGTCAATACGGATTCTTGCTGCGTTGAATATAAATAGTATAAAACACTCATTAAACTCAGAGTTTCAATGTAATCATATCCCTTTTACTATTCTAAGTGATCTTTTCAATATCCACATTTCTTATGTGTGGGAATTCTAATGCCACATGCTTGAGATTATGTTACTGAAAATTGTTCATAAATTCCAAAGAATGTTAAAATAGATTATTTTTTGTTTTCCACAATAGGCTTATCTGGTCGGTCCTGATGTTTTTTGATACCTACCTATACCTTGAAGTAGCTGCTAAATTCTCTCCTGGGTAAAGACAGGAAAACTAACAATAAGAAAAGAAACTTGGCTGGATGAGGTGGCTCACACTTGTAATCCCAGAACTTTGGGGGGCTGAGGCAGACAGATCAGGAGGTCAGGAGTTTAAGAACATCCTGGTCAACATAATGAAACCCCATCTCTACTAAAAATACAAAAATTAGCCGGGTGTGGTGGTGCACACCTGTAATCCCAACAACTCTTGAGGCTGAGGCAGGAGAATCACTTGAACCTGAGAGGTGGAGGTTGCAGTGAGCAGATATCGCACCACTGCACTCCAGCCTGGCAACAGAGCCAGACTCTGTCTAAGAAAAAAAAAAAAAAAAAAAAAACGGAAAAAGAAAAAAAGAAACTCAAGTACAATCTGTGTAGTCCACTTGCAATACATCAGTGCATAATTCCAATTCTTTCTAAAAAAAATATATAAATTATAAGAAATAGTGACTTTTAAGTCATCTATTATTAACAATAGCTAGGTAGCTAGCAGAGTTGTGGCCATGAAGTACTTCTTACATACATCAAGTATTTTGTTTGCTCTTTAGGCATCTGTATTTAATTACTTTGTTACATCATGGATTTAAGCATAGTGAATTCTCTCCTTCTGTGGGCTGCTTTTCTTAAAAAGTATTCTAATTTCATTACTTTTTAACTTAATAACTACATTACATCCATCAAGTAAACAGGGAAGTCAAGCATGACTTTCCCAAAATATAAATACCGTTCTATAAAAACCCAGGGAAAATGCTTTTAATTATTTCTGTCAAATGTTTCTCCATGTACACAAAACCTTGACTTTATTTGGTCTGAATATGCAGTCTACCCAAAGGCATAAATTTGGAAAATAATTTGAAGACATCTATTTAATATCAAAAATAATTTAATAATAGTAAACAGGAGCCATGGTTTTCATTTGCAAGCTACGTACTAGCTCTGGACTAAGCAGTGATTGTACCTGTGTGTGTTAAGAATTAGCTGTGCTAGTTCAATATAATATTCACTAGACCATATGATATTTATCTGTATTTATATTGATTTCTTTCAACCCGTGGGCATAGTTTCTTCCTGGATCTATTAATCCTGGTTCTGCCTTTATTAATATTTTGAGAAATACAAAGAATTTGCAGGAACAGTATTGCTATATGTGTTTTCTCTAATGCAGAATAACTTTCTATATTCCTAGAACTTACTAAAAGAAGGCAATGTTTATAAGTAATTCCTCCTAAAAAATCATAATCTGATACTGGCATAAAAACATATATGGGAATAAATAACTTGAATAAGCATGTTTTCTTGTTCTCAGGATATTTCTCTATTATAATAGAGTTTTTTTTAATGTATAATGTATTACTATCCTATTTTTCTCTGTGTTTGGTTTAGTGAAAATTAAACAACTCTGAACAATTTTACTTTGTTTTGTTTTGGTTTACAACTTAAATCATAATCAGCTAAAAACAATGTGGCTAGTTTTTTTGAATTCTAAAATAAAATTTTAATAATATATACAATATTCATAAGGCTCATTATATGTATGGAAATATATTTTAATTATCCCTTAAAAAAAAGATATGTAGAATCTTACTTTGTTCCCAAGTATCTTCTAAAATATACTAAAAACAAAGAAATCATTTGAAAATGCTGAAATATCTGTCAAAATGATATTGATTTTGTCTGAATCATATGATTAATATGACAATGATTCAGACATGCTTTCTGTGCATGACATTGTGACTAGTAATAACCATTGACTTTCCATATGCAGAGACACAGCAGATCTCTCATTTGATGTTCACACAACTTTCTCTATGCAGAAGTTTGGTACACAATTGAAAAGTCTTACCTTCAGAATACTTATGGGCTAATGAGTGCAGCAGCGGGGAAAAAAACTGGAAAACTATGATATGCCCTAAAACTAATGACTCTTCAGGCATTTTAACACCATCTTCTTATGTTATTCAAAGTACACAACACACTGTTGTTCTTTGCTATGTGGGGTCAATTTGAATATATTCATATGTCAAAATAAATAGATTCTAGTTAAGCTTCATGAAATGAATATATGTACCCATAAAGATATATTCTGGAAGCCTCCTAAAAGCAATAGAAAGGTGGGATAAGGTACAAACTCAATAGAGAAGAAGAACAACAAAAACAAGAACAGGTGGGACGATCACAGCGT
Organism: Sapajus apella; assembly: GCF_009761245.1. Lineage (NCBI taxonomy): Eukaryota > Metazoa > Chordata > Mammalia > Primates > Cebidae > Sapajus > Sapajus apella. Next base: position 13,562,368 of record NW_022436970.1, on the reverse strand, counting down.
AGGAGATGTCTAACATTTTTGCAGATTAAAGTAAATGGATTTAACAGAGAGAGAGAGGGAATAAAAGTCCAAACGTAAGCATTTAAATGAGAAGTCAAATGAACCAAAGCAGTTCCAATTGAAAATCCCAGAAAGTCTTGGAATTAAAGGCACAAATCATTAACTTGGAAAAAAAGGGAAAACAGGAATATGGCTTGATTAAATATATAGGTTGTTTTAACTTATTCTGCTTAATCATCAAGCTAATACTCTTTCGTCACAAAATAAAATTGGAACTAAATCAGTGCTTACACTATTGTAATATAAATTTCAGGATGCCAGGTACAAGAAATTGGGACGATACCTACTGAAAAAGGAAGGGTTAAACCCAAACTTGTTTTCTAAGTGATGAGACCTCCCAACACCCTTTGCATTCAGCTTCCAGAATCCTATATATAAATATATATATATATATATAGATAGATAGATAGATACACACACACACACACACACACACACACACACATATAGTGAGTGTACACATATATATGGTATATTATATTCTGTATATTTTATGTTTTCCAAATAACACATTGAGAAAGGTGTAAACCATTAATTCTGCAGTCACATTTATCCCTTAATTGCATTTATTTTATCATTCCCTTCGAAAAATTCCTGAATATATTTTTGGCAGAAATTAGCTATTGTTTAAAATAATGTATATAGTTTTCTACCCCAGTGGCATGTTCATACCTCACTGCAGCCTTGAATTCCTGGCCTCAAGTCATCCTCTGGCCTTGGCCTCCCAAAACCCTGGGATAATAGGAGTGAGCCATCACATCTGACCCTAAAATAGTTAAGATTTTTAATAGAAAAATGTTAAATTATTAAGGAAAAATGAAAGAAAGCATGGTTTGAAAAAGAACATTTAAATATTAGAAAGTCAATTATAATAGATGATTATTAAATCATAAGAGTAAATTTATATAATTATAAAATATATTAAAAGGCCACAATAAATCCATGTTAACTTAGACTGTATCTGTCTCCTCAGCGTGAATTGAAGAGTATAGGTGCTGCTTTTTAAGTTGAAATTATGTATATGTACAATATGTTTAGTGAAAATTAATTTTATTATATGTTAAACCTGAAGATATATGAGTTATATATATACCATAATGAACAATTCTATTTGTATGCATTATCTTTATCTCACTTAACAAATAGTAAATTACCTTACTGAGAAATATTCAGAGAAAAAAATACAAGTAATTTTCAGGTTGCAAAATTGTAATTTTATTGTTGCTATTTAAACAGTTAGATGTGGAATAGGAAGATTTTAATGCAATCATAGAAAACGGTGATTCTTACAACCCTATGTAAATCCTAGATCCAAGATCTGGATCCCTGGATCTTTTATTATTCATTATTTTTAGGAAATATTGATTGTCTACTAAGCAGCAAGCATTTTCCTAGTCATTGGGATGCAATGATAAATCAGATTTAGAAGAATGTTTACTTTTACATTACCTTTAGATATAACTCCAAATAAGCTTTTGACATAAATAGCTTGATTTGTTTCTTCTCAACTGAAATGGAACACTTTTCTTACTTTGTTATTTGCTTATGTAGGCACAGCACAATTAATTATTTGGTTTAGAATTATGTATTTGACATTTTAATATGCTTTCTTTATTACTGTCTCCTACATACAGTCAAAGTCAATTGTGTCTTATCTGTAGAATGCTTGAAACATAACAAACATTGTGAAAAATAAAAAAGAATCAAAAGCATGACAGATTCGCAGCACAGTCGTGAATACCAAAGCCCCTATTTGCTATGGCAACTACAGTGGAAATTTCCTCTGAATAGGTATTAAGTTTTTGAATGTCATAACTTATTATTAAGGCCTCATAAGCAACATAAAACATTATTAGGAATGTCAAAATCTATGGTTCAAAAGGAATGTTTTTATCAGAAAGAATGGTGTGATGTCACAGCTTATATGTTCTCTAGTATCTACAGCTGAAAAAAGCACATATAAAGGCAAACATCTACAATAAGAAGCAGGTTTTGTTGGGAATTAGCAAAAATGTTTTTTGGAGTGCAGCTGTGATTCCAAGATAGGAGGCTTGGTCGTGAACAACAACTTATCATTCAATGGATGTCAACACCTTTCAGCCAGTGAGGCACTTACATCTATCTCACTGCTGAACTTCTCTGAAGTCTATTTAAGAAAATGAGAATGCATATTTCATTTCAATGGACTTTTCTTCTGTGACATGCCCATTAACCTATTTTCTCTTTAATAATATTCCAGTAAGTTCTATCCACAAAGAAGTATCAAAGGAAAGCCTTCGGTCAAATGTGTTAGTGCTGTGTTCATGATGACATGCATCAGCTCAAATGGAACATAAAAACTTTGGGAGAAAAGTATAAAATGTGGTTATTTGCATACCAAAAGCCATTTGTTGAGAGCTAAAATTAAAATAATTTTAATTAGATTTCTGTTGGGAGACAATTCTCCAGGAGTCTTTCATGTTTTTCCATGCCTGTGAGCAGACACTGACAACAGATTTTGTTCTGTGCTATCTTTCAGTGGTTTTAGAGTAATCAGCCTGAGAAGACAGAAAAAGGTTCCACCCAGAGCAAAGGGCAAGTCCCTCTACTCTTCACTATAATGAAGTTCATGTCTCCAGCTTGATGAGGGTGAGGGTAAGTTTGTTGCAGTCTATTACAAAGGATTGGGATTGTCCTAGTCAGTTTAAGTAGCTCGCTACTCATCCTCTTGCAACTATATTACTTATTTATTACATTTATAATTTTTCTCCTCCTTACCAGGATGTAAGCTTTGTAAGCACAAGTAGTTTTAATTTTTAGTTTGCCTGTGTGTTCCAAGTATTGCAAATCATGATTGGCACATATTAGTCATCCAATATTTGATGAATAAGTTAATACATTATAAATGAATAATAATTATTTTTAGGGTATGTGTTTTTTTATTTCTCTAAATTAATCTATTTAATCTCTAGTCTTCCTTTATAAGCACAATATGCTTCAAATTATGCTATAATTCTGAAACAATATGAATAACAATTTTTCCAGAACCTTTTTACCTTCTTACCACAAGGATTATCAGTGGAGACCTACCCTGAAACTCTTCAGAAACAGTGTTTTTGATCTATGACACCCCTCCTTTTCTCCATCAGAGTCAGGGCTATAACTGTGAATATCTTAGGAATCAGTGTTTTCTCTAGGATGATTCCTAATATACTCTACACATGACCTCTCCCAGCTCTCCTAAGGTTCATCTTCATTTTTGAAACACAAAACGTTTTCTTTTTAAATTATTTTTATTTTGAGTTCCAGGTCTAGTTAAAGTGTTAAGGATTTTAAATCGTTCTATTATAAGGACACATGCACATGAATGTTCATTGCGGCACTGTTTATAATACCAAAGACTTGGAACCAACCCAAATGCCCATCAATGATAGACTGGACAGGGAAAATGTGGCACATATACACCATGGAATACTATGCAGCCATAAAAAAACGTTGAGTTTGTGTCCTTTGTAGGGACATGGATGAACCTGGAAACCATCATTCTAGCAAACTGACACAAGAACAGAAAAATCAAACACTGCACGTTCTCACTCATAGGCAGATGTTGAACAATAAGAACACATGGACATAGGGAGGGGACCATCACACACTGGGGTCCATCGGGGGGAAGTAGGGGAGGGACAGCAGGGAGTGGGGAGTTGGGGAGAGATAACATAGGGAGAAATGCCAGATATAGGTGGTGGGGAGGAAGGCAACAAACCACATTGCCATGTACATACCCATGCAACAATCTTGCATGTCCTTCACATGTACCCCAAAACCTAAAATGCAATAAAATATATATAAATATAAACAAAAAAAAGTAAAAAAGAATGAAGTTAAGAAAACTATAATCAACAGGGAAGATGCTTTCACACCCTTATATAATACAGAGACATATAATCACATTGTTATGTCTTATGACCAGTGATTAAGCAGTTGATAAAAATTTGCAAAAATATTCTATTATCATGGTGCATGATGAACCATTTTTAAATATTTTAAACATTGATTATATCAAATACAATTCAAATGTGTATATTTATTTGAATGTTTAATGATACTTAATTATAAATTCAATGTTTAATAGCTTTTAAATAAGAAAGGTCTCTCCACCCCCAGTAGTCCTAGTGTGTATTGTTGCCAACTTTATGCCTGTGTGTACCCAACGTTTAACTCCCACTTATGAGTGGAAACGTGGCAGTTGGTTTTCTGTTCCTGTGTGAGTTTGCTTAGGATGATGGGCCTCCAGCCTCATCCAGGTTGCCACAAAGGACATGTGCAGATCGTGTAGGTTTGTTACATAGGTGTGCATGTGCCATGGTGGTGGTTTGCTGCATCCATCGCCCCATCAACTACATTAGATATTTCATGATTTCATTCTGTTTAATGGGTGCTTAGTATTCCCTAAGGACACTGGTCAGATTGGATTAGGGCCCATCCTAGAAAGTTCATTTTAAGTTAATCATCTCTTTAAATGCCCCATCTCTAAATACAGTCACATTCTGAGGTACTGGTGTTAGATCTGTAACACACAAATTTTAGAGAGATACAGTTAAGCCCATAAAATATATGGGAGCCTAGGATAACTTCAGTGAGTGCTTTCCTTTTTAAACAAGGCCTTTAAATTTTCTTCTTGCAGTTTCAAAGCTACTGGCTATGTTATTTTTCTTGCACTATTGTGTATGAATGTTTTCATTTTGCTATTTATATTGGCTTGCAATAATGAGGAACAGAGAATTTCATTCATAAATCATTTTCACATTACTTTCTCTTTTTCCCCAGCTCAAAATTTGAAACACAACTTTAATCAACTTAGGGAATAACTTAACAATAAGCAAACATATTCTATCTATCTGATAGTCTATCTACCATCCACAGTATTTCCTGCATGTTGTTCTGTATCTAGATTGTCAGATGATACAGTCTCTAAGTGCTATTATTTTTTCCTTAAAATCGTAGTTTTGCTTTCATTCTATTAAATACATTTAATTACCACCAACACTTTAATGTTAACATTTCTCTATTCATTTTGCTGCTTGACATTCAATCTCTAGTATCTTCCTCATAAAGAGACTCAAAGAACAAGACTATTTTTGCATGATCATAGTAGTTTCTGACCTTTACACATGAAAATAATTTCTGTAACAGATAGTATACTTGGCCTACATTTTTGTCTCATTCAATATCTTACTTCATTGTGTCTTTATATATGTTGTTTCTAATCTGATGGCAATCTGATTTTCTATTATTTAGGTGAATTAATCATTGAATCCAAATGCCATAAGGATTTTTTTTTTCTTGTCCAGAAAATTTGCAAAAGAAATGTTCTGATATTATTTGTTTTGGTCATTTTCCTTCATTTATGTCATATGATTCTTTCAATAAGCAGTTTTAATTTTCTGAATTTTTTAATGTCAATATTCATATAATTTGTTCTTTGCCATTCATTTGGTTTCCTTCTGTAGTAATTTCTTTCTTCTAAAACATCATGTTACCAGCATCCATGATTCTAATATTATCCTCCTTTTGACTTGTATTTCTTTAAAGTTATTATATGTAATGCTAATTTTCTTTTTTTCCCCATGTTAGTTTAATATTTATTTCTAATACCTTTTATTGTTGTTTGTTTCCAATTTTTTTTTTTTTTACTTTTATCATGTCATTTGTTCACTTTTGTAATTCTGATTTATAGTGTTCTTGTTATTTTTATTTATTTTGTTTTGGTTTGATTTTATGAGAAATAGATTATGTTACACTTATTGTTGTGTGGTCATAGTAACTTTTCTGATATGGTTCTAGAGCTAACTCTCCTTGCTTTTGGTTTTTAAAGTTCATTTTAAAAAGGGGAAAATTCATTTACTCATATCCACCTTATCTTCTGCTCTCCTCAATTTTTGTTTGGGGATATTTTTTACATTGCTTTTGCTTTTGTTGTTGTGCTAAATTTGTATTCCATTCCTAGAGGTTTTTCTTTAGAAAGTGGCTTTGCTCTGAAGGGAAAATTTCACTTGTTGGTTAGGAGAGTCATGATGCTTAGATTGTGCCAAATTTTTGTATTTATTTATGAATTGGAATGTGCAAAAGATGTAAAAACATGAAGAAAACCATATCTTTTTCAGCAGCTGTTTCCACGTTCTTCTGCCATACTTAATAGAGAGTGTCATTGGTGACACTCCTATACTTAATGCCATTATTTGCTTATTATTCTTAGATGGAAAAACAACAAACTTTCTCAGAAATTTATGAAGTCTAGGAAAGTCATTACATGTATGAAAATATGACACTGCAAAATTCACATTTAAGGTGTTTTATGCTTAGGGAATATTTGACTTAAAAAATAAATCCAAGGATTCATGAGTTTGTGGCAATGGTAAACTCTTGACAATATTAATTTATGGATATGATAAATGAGGTGCTCTTCCAATAATGTTAAGTCAGTTAAAATTGTGGAGACAACTGAATTAATCTAATTATTTCTAGCATCTATAACTCATGAGTTTCATATTATGGATTCTTGGGGGAGAAAGTGAGCTTTGTGCTATCCAGTGATTCAGGAAATGCCAAAAATAGTAGAGGTCTACAGAATGTTTTGAATGATTTATTTTTCTGAATTTGAGCCCAAGTTTCAGAGACTTTGAACCTTGATAAAAGAGAATTAAATATGAACGTAGGCTTTGAGAAACAAAGTGGTCACAGTATTGACTGTATTATTAACCAAATAAGAATACTTTATAGTTATTATAATTTAAAAATTAGATAATAATTAGAAGAGTTAGCTTATCTGAAAGTGAGCATTCTATTTTTTTCTCTTGTTTTCTTTTCTCTTTTTTATTGATTCAAGTGTCAGAGAAAAGCTGGGCTGTTAATGGGCTCTCTTGGGAAGAAATCGCTACAATATGGATAGAATAAATAAATACACATTTGTACTGGTTGCTATTAAGAGGAGACTTTGTCGTCTGAAATTTTTTATTTGAAGTATTGATTCTCTCCTCATCCAAAGTAGTAATTATTTTCTTATTTTAAGTATTAATTCTTTTCTGTTTGTCATTTCTAAGTTTCTTCAGTATAATGAATTTAATATGCCCTTCTGTGTGTGTTCAAAAACACACTTTCAAATTCATAGCAAGGAAACTATATCATTTAAAATTCTCAACTTCAGCATTAAAACATGATAACCTTATTAGCATATTTTAAGCATTTCATATATCTAATATGCTGTCTTAATTGGGGATGTAGAAAATGTAAATATAATTTTAATAGACAAAAATTTACAAATAAAAATGATGTCTTGTGGTGTAGTGCTTTTGCATATTTTGTCTTTATTACTTTAATCTACTTAGATATCATCTAGATAACTAAATTGATAACTAATTCATTCAATTTAATATTGGTCTAAGCCAATAAAAGATTTCAGAAATCTATTTAATGTGACATTGCAGAGAAACACTTTTTTGACATCAGAATTTCATCATAGAAATGGCATTTAAAGATTTACTTAGAAAGTTCACATTCAGTAGCAATTAAAAAATGACTTCAACACCATTAGTGTAAGTTCCAAAGGAACCCATTCTTCATTACAATATGCAGTACACTGTTGTTGAATGCATACATTTATATTATTAAAACCTTGAATACTCTAGAAAGAATAACTTATCTGATCCTTAAATACTGCATTTAGACATCGTCTTTATATAATAAAGGAGAAAATGAGATTCAGAAGTGTTAAGTGACTTAATAGAAGTATTCCCAATAAAGAGTGCCAGAGTTGGGATTCAAATCTGATCTAACTGAACCCACAGCCAGATTTTCTTGCCCTTCACCACCCTGTGCACACCTACTTCCTACTGCGCCTGTGCTTTGGTCATTTTTGTATGATAGGTTCAAGAGCTGAAAGAGAAGGCAGAGAGTATCTTGATCAACCTAGTGTGCGGAATGCTCCCGTGTGAGGCCCCCCCAATGTTGGGCCTCACTGTGCATGAGCTTGATCCTGGACACAGTTTCCTGCTGGAGGCAGTTGAGCTATGGGGAAGTAGGAACGGAAAGAATAAGAATAATGTCAGCCTCTATTTCTGACTACAGTGACCCTGGGTAATGGATGTGTGTGCTCTTTCGGTTCCTGTTGAAGTGCGGGTTTTATGATTCTGTTTACCAAGCTAAGTATAGCCTTTTGAGGACCAGATGATATTCCTATACTCGGATAAAGATTTATGGCTTAGCCTGTGACATTTCTAGATTGTTATCCTTGTGACCACATGTTCTGTTAACAATGATAAAGTACATCACCTGCTTACCTTTTATGGCCCACGATTATGTACCCCCTCTGCTGACATTTGCTTTTTGCAACTTTCTGTGCTTTTTGCAACTTTCTGTTCCCCTTATTGTATAGCTTACATAATGTGCACTGACATCAATCCTTATAATCTAAAGGTATGTATTGGAACCCTGGACACAAATAAACTTGCTGCATAGCCATTGCCTATTCAGTCCTCCAGACCCCATCTTTCTGTCTCTCTTTATTTCTTCACACCCCCTCTTCCAGGTTGGGACCCTCTTGCTGGCCAAGACTCCCCAGTGGGCTCCCCGTCACCCACAACCTAGCTGGGAATGTTTTGCCATTCTGAGCATAATGGGAAACAACTATGAAAGTGCCAGAGTATTGAGTTTGTTGTTACAAATATTTGTAGCAAATAGGCAAATTTCCAAATACAAATCTATGAATAATAAAGATGTGTTATAGATAATAGACATAGAAAAATTAAGACATAGATGTTACATAGACACTAGACATTGGAGATATATATATATATATAGTTATACTTTAAAATACATACATATGATAAATATATATGTTATACATTTAATATATTACCATCTATTTCAAACAGTGTTACACTGATTTGTGTATAAGGTAAGTCAATTATAGCAGTGTACTTCCAGTGCCTTCAGCATACACTTTAAGGTATTTTCATCATATATTGTTTCATTTTTTTTATGCTTAACTTAGTATATTTCTCTTTACCTTAATTATTTTTGTATTTGCAAGTCACATTAAATTGAAAGAGGTCAATCATTCATAGCAGTACTGGTAATAATCGCCACAGTTGATCATTTGCTACCTCTCAGGAGTTGTAATGGTTCATGTGTACATACTAACTCAGAATTACAACCTATGAAGCAAGACCCATATCATCTCCATTTTGCAGATGAGGACACCAAGGCACACAAAGTTCAACACATTTTTTATAGCTGTACCATCAAAAAATAATGTGATATTTTGTGGCGAGGAAATCTGACTCCAAAGCATATGATTTTTATCTATTAAATTATAACACCTTACAAGTAGTGAAACCTATTATAACCCTGTTGGTAGTCATCATTCTAGTAGGGAACTGACCATCTTATGACTAGCTGTGTGATTTCTGTGGAAGGACATATTTCTGATTCCTTTTCTCTTTCTATAAAATAAAAAAAAGAATGTAACATAGCAAATATCTAATATACATTGATTAAATTGCAAAGAAACAATTGAACAAATACATGTAATGAAGTGGTACACCATGAATGTCTAACAGATACTATCAGAAGGAAGGAAGGAAGGAAGGAAGGAAGGAAGGAAGGAAGGAAAAAAGGAAGGAAGGAAGGAAAGAATGAAGAAAGAAAGAAAGAAAGAAAGAAAGAAAGAAAGAAAGAAAGAAAGAAAGAAAGAAGAAAGAAAGAGAAGAAAAGAAGGAAAGAAAGAGAGAAAGAAAGATTAAGAAAGATGGAAAGATGAAAGGAAGGCAGGAAGGAAGGAAGGAGAAGGAGAGGAAGAAGAAGAAAAGTGAAAAAGAAGGAGTGGGAGGAGAAAGAAAGAAGAAGAGAAGAAAGAAGAGGGAGAAAAAGAAGACTTTCTTCTGTCACTGAAAACAAAAGCTATACAATTTAGGTGTATTATTCCAATTTTCTTTCATCTCCTTGTAACTTTAAATTCTTTTGCAACTTGTGCTTCTTGGCACCTTCATTAGAAATTATGAGTGATGATAAAATTCTGGTACACCTTATATATTCAACTAGTTATCACTTCGCCTTGTCATGACTCTTAATATATAAAGTATATTTTTATTAGATCAAAAATTAAAGAACTGATGATCAGAGACACATTAAACAAGGACACATGCATAGAACAGTACAGCTAGAAAGGACCTTAAACTCCATTCAGATCCCGTTTGTCATAATACTGTAGATTAGAAAACTCCGAAGCTTGTGAAAACTTAAGTCCAATTAAACCTTTTTCTTTTGTCACTTGTGGAGTCTCTAGGATGTCTTGTTTTTTTAATATATATATATATACATTTAAATGCGTTTTAGGTTTTGGGGTACATGGGAAGAACATGCAAGATTGTTACATAGGTACCCACATGGTAATGTGGTTTGCTGCCTTCCTCCCCATCACCTATATCTGACATTTCTCCCCATGTTATCCTCCCCAACTCCCCACCCCCAACTGACCCTGCCCCAGATCCCCCCCCACAGACCTCAGTGTGTCTTTATCAGCAGTGTGAAAATGGACTAATACAAAAAGATATCAAATAAAGAGCCAAGGAACAAAATGTTACACCTTCAGAAACTAGATGAAGAGCAAACTAAGACCAAAGTTAGTAGTAGGAAATAACAAAGATCAGAGCAGAAATAAATGACATAAAGTATACACCAACCATAGTAAAAGCCAGTAAGACTAAGAACTTTTTTGGAAAAGGTAAACAACTTTGACATTTCACAAGATAAAAAAAAGAAGAGACTCAAACACGTAAAATCAGAAATGAAAGATAAGACATTACAAATGATGCCACAGAAATAGAAATGATCATAAGAGAATACTATGAACATTTATATGCCAGCAAATTAGATAACCAAGAATAAATGAATAAGTTCCTATTCTCTCTGTTCTTGGTGGTTTTAATCAGGTGAAATTCTTCTAAATGAGATTCGGATGCTTTAATTTTTACCTTATTTTAAAGGTGTTATTTTGACTTTACCATCTCATGAGGTCTTTATTTTCCAAAAGGATCAAGAAAGAGCTAATGCACACAATTTCCTAGAAATGTAAACAGTTAAGTGTTATTTAAGGTTCAGCCATCATCTAGTGATTCTTTAGAATATTCTGGAGCAGAAAAAAGAGGTGAGAAAGGAATGCAGAAGGGTCAAAATTATGATGCTTTGTTTTGTGTAGGTAAATGAAGAGTTTAGGCTTAAAGATTTGTAAAGGTGTAATCAAAAACAGATCACAAATTTAAAGGAACACAACTACCCTGTGTATTAAAAGAGGCATACACAAAAGCATCAGAGTTAAATTCAATTCAGAAATGGAAGGTTCTGGGAAATGTGAAATAGCTCCAATGAATGGAAAATACAGTAATCAAGTCATTTCTGCTTATTTATTTTCTTGTAGCATATCATTCCAACTAGAGAAATTTAGTGATAATGAGAAGGAACAATCTAGAATTGAGAGTGCAATAATACTTTCATTTAATATGGATGAGTTCAGAAGTAGATGATCAGAAAATGAAAGATAATCTAAGAGGCTTACATTCAACCCACAGCAAAATCTAATGCATGCAGTAATTGTCCCTTTTTTCATTTCCGAAATTTGCATATAACCAATGTTAAGTTTTTAGAGATTTACTTGTTTATTTTTTATTTATGCATTTTAAATTTCCCATAGAAAAGTTAACAATTCAGGTGCTCTGTGCTTTCTAAGTGCTTAGAAATACACTTTTTGGGGAGGTTGGGGAGGGATAACACTGCGAGAAATGCCTGATACAGGTGACAGGGGGATGGAGACAGCAAACCACCATGGCATGTGTGTACCCATTCAACAATCCAGCAAGATCTGTACATGTACCCCAGAAATTAAAGTACAATAAAAAAAATACACTTTTGAAGTAGGTAATTTTAATAAGTTTTTGAAAAAAATATCTGGGCATGTTTTATCTTTTAAATATTTATATAACATGGTAACAAAAACATCAATTGCCGGTTCAGAGTTACAAAACATTTGTATGTAGCTAGACTACTTTGATCCAGCACATTTTATATAACTTGTGTTTAAGGTATGTCAATATTTTCAAAAAAAATACATAATACAACTTAAGAATGTGGACAATATATTATCATCCTCATAGTCAAATGAGTTAAAACTCAAAACATGTAAGTACTTAACACTAAAAAGTCTAAAATAAATATTGTTATTTTATCATCAATACTTTTCCCTGTTTTACACATTACACCAGTATTTTTCTATTATATATTTACATACTTGGTTATCTATTTCATAACTGACATGTAATAAGAAAATGTAAATTATCTAAACAAACACTACATTATTTTGGTTTTCATAACAGACATAAGCATTTCATTTATAAAGTAAATAATAGGGTATATCAGTTCTATTTTCCATCTTGTTTCTGAAACTAAAATACATGAAGAAATAAACATTGAATATCAGAAATTTCCATTAAAGCAGCTACATGTGATGATTAAGAGGTACTCACAGGGTTTTAAAGCTATTTGTCAACCACTAAAATGTCCCTAAGCTATTAATTATAGAAGACAGTTATTTCACCAGCAAAAGATGCCTCATTAGTATGACAAGAGATGGATGTTCTCATTATATACATCTTTGTTTTGAGAGCTAACAGCCAACTCTGTCTCTTTGATCATAAATGTTCATGGAGAGTGAAAATGTTGCTTAAAGGGTGCTCCCTATGTCATTTAACATAGAATTTGTAGAACGAATATTTAGAAAGTAAAATGTCATTTTTACTTTACTTAGAAAGTAAACATTTTATATTAAATTTGTAGAACTTTATTCAGAAAGTAAAATGTCATATTGTTTCAAGAAAGAATGTTTATTTGAAAAGTAATATTGATTAAATTAAGTAAAAAGGCAAAGTATTTAAAGCTTTTTTTTTTTAATAAATATTGCTAAACAGGAGGGCTAAAACAGGTGAAAAATAGTTAAACTATAAATATATCTACAGTATGAGAGAATTTAATTATTCCACAGGGCTGTGTTATTATTATTAGCTATAGCATAATTTATCACAATTTAATCAGGTTAGATTGCATGAAAATATCCAGAAAAAAATAAATAGTATTCTGCATCTTTTTTTAAAATTTAATACTAGTTTATACACTATTCTAGATTTCAGTTAACTCCTAAAATTGTCAAGATTCACGTTATGTCCTAGAAATAATATTGACCTTGTTTTTCAATGTTCCATGTACATTTTAAAATAATGTGTCCACCACTGTTTTTGTTGGAGATTGCCATAAACATTAGTTAGGTCAAACTGCTTAACATTATACTTCAGGCCTTTGTCCAGTCATGTTCTCTCACATCCCCATGAAAATCACAGGGCCCTTTCCAGTGACGGCATCTCAGCCTGCAGAGGACACCAGAATTTATCACAGAAAATCTCATAATGTATTTCTGAATTGCTTCGTTGAGAGCATGTCCTCTTGCCAGGTATCTTCAGAAGGTGCTTAAAGGATCACACTGTTCTAATTAGAAAGATCTATGATGCTTAGTCTATAAGCTTTTGGATTCCTTGCTCTAGTCTAAAGTAAGTTAAGTTTCACTTCTCAACCTGATATAATGAATATCATCATTGAATCCAGGCTTTACTCAACCTGTTGATTAGACTTGAATACTATTCCCAAATGTTCAGGTTACACATTTCATTCAGAATATCTGAAGTGCATCAATATGAACAAAACTGATTTATTCTTGGTTTTACTCTTTAAATTCTGGTTTATTGCTTTTGAAACAAATTTCCCCAATTTCTGCCAATGTAAACTCTATTAATCAGGCTGTCTTTGGTAATGAATAAACCACAAAATTAACCGAGTTAATACAATAGAGGATATGGTTAAGTCCTGTCACTGCTTGATATATAGGAAGTGGAGTAGCTTTCCTTGGTAGATCTGTTCCATGATTTGATTCATCAGTGCCATTTTTTTCCAACTTGCTTAAAACAGTGTCATTTTAAATACATAAACTTGGAAATTTGCTTTGGAAGGGGAAGATAAGAACATGGAGAGTGTTCAGATGATTTTGTGATTTATCTTGGAAATAGTACACATTTGCTTACATCCCTTTGGCCAAAGCCTTGTGTCGTAAACCTATCTGAAAGGAAAGGCAGATGGAAAATATAGTCTTTCTGTACATACACAGAAAAAAAATGATGTAGGATTAATTCTGTATATAGCATTATCTCTGCAAGAGTTGCTTTTGTTTTTAAAATTACAAAAAATATCGAACACCTGTAGAGAGCCAACGGTGACCAAGGAAAGGTAAAAATGTAGCCATACCCACAAGTTAGTAAGGTGCAGGACCTCAGCCTTCGGCAGACAGAGCGAAAATCAAAGGGACACTCTCAAGCTAATTAACAAATCCACCATGTAAAATACTTACCATTTTTTACAGTGAGAATATTTGAAATTTACTTTCAGCTGCTTCATATATGTGTGTGTGTGTGTGTGTGTGTGTGTGTGTGTATGAAGCATATATTACACATATATTGTTATTTACTATATTATGTTATTTATTTACTACAGTCACCAGGTAGTGCAATATATCTCAAAGGGAAAAAAAAAACTTATTTTTCCTGTCTGATGAAGGCAGAATGTGAACTCTAATAGCAAATTTTAAAAATGATTTGTGGGGTGCAGTGGCTTATACCTGTAATCCCAGCACTTTGGGAGGCCGAGAAGGGCAGATTATGAGGTCAGGAGTTCAAGATCATTCTGGACAACATAGTGAAACCCTGTCTCTACTAAAGATCAAAAAAATTATGTGGTGGTGTGTGCCTACAATACCAGCCACTCAGGAGGCTGAGACCAGAGAATCGTGTGATCCTGGGAGGCGGAGGTTGCAGTGAGCACAGACCTTGCCATTGCACTCCAGCCCAAGCAACAGTGCTAGGTTTAAAGTTTTTTTTTTTAAATATTTTTTTAAAAAAGATTTTAATCACTATTCACCTAATTTCACCAATAATCATCTTTTATATCCCAAATATGACACACAGTGTTTTTCTGCATGTGACATTCCCCAAATGGCTCTTACTCCAGTCAGGATTAGAATAATTTAAGTTTTGTACTTCAGATAATGTCTTGGTTGTACCCTTAATTTATAAATTCTATGATAACTTCAAATGTTGCTTCAAAGGAAGCTAGAAATTTATTCTGATGACTCTATCTCAAACAAGTAGGCATTTTAGCTCACCCATAATTTAAACGATTTCTATCAAGTATCTTAAGTTTTAAATTATCATGTTCCCATCCCATCACAAAATGATGAATACACATTTATACAGCAACACAGAAGTTGACTTAAGTGGTAAGGAGTAGAAGACACAAAATTGTCCTCAGAACTTCTTTCAATATATTATTTTATATTAATAGTGTATAATTGATACACTAAGGTGGTGGTGTGTACATCTATGACTGGTTTTCCAGGGCTCTGGGGTACATATAAGAATGACTTACTATTTAAAACTAGAATATCTTAGATGCACTTTAAAATTTACTCTGTCGCCATAGAGACTAACGATCAATATCGACATTGAGAGGTTTAGGCTATAGCCATCACAATGGACTGTATAAAACTGTTGGATTTCAAATAAATAAAAATCTAATACTGGTACAGCTTGAAAAGTAAAAAAATATAATTACTTAGCTCCCTGTCCCAACCAAGAATCATGATGGCTCACTTTAAAACATAAATAGTTTAGCTTACCTTCCTAGGTATGAAGGCTTAATTCCACCACCTTCTTGACTTATTGCTCTTAAAACAATAATAATATTAATAATTATTATAATAAATTATTGTAGAAATATTTTGTGGAATTATTCAGTACAATTTTCCTTTTGTGAACATTATTTAGTATGCATTAACAGACTTTTAAATTAGGAAGCAATAATTGAGACATTATTGGTTACAGAGGGGCAAGAGTATGGTATTCAAATTTCTGCTATAAGATCAATAATAATATACATTTACTTCCAAAATATGCAAAGCTGGTTAATTAACGTTACGGCGGTTATTTTTCTCATTTCATCTGTTTACTCTCACTTCCTTGAACATTAACTTGTTAAATTTCTGTAATTATATGTTTTAACATCATTTGCTTTGGAGTATGATTAAAAAGTCAAATACTATAGAGCTTTTTGGCACTGAAGACTATAAACATGTACATAACTGTGAAGCTTATTTCTGCTGAGTGCCACACGTTGGTCATCTAGAGATATTTTTCCTGAGCAAATGTAGCAAAGAAGTGGATGAGAAAATATCCTTATCATTAAGGAAAATAGTACATTTCCTATCTTTTCTCTGACTCATTAGGAATGCTCTCCTTCCATTTATTTTTAAATCTTCATAGTTTAATTCCCTTAAAGCCTTTATCAAGTGTCTTCTTAAAAACTAATAAATTCAAATTACTTATTAGTCAAACTTGAAGGGAGATGAGTGATTGCATTTACGAAGTCTATATTATATACCAATGAGAATTCCTTTTTACCATGAGAGTTTGTGGCTAGTTCTAGGACATGGTCTCAGTTAGGTAGGCATATTCAGACTGAAGAAAAAGTATGTGACTTTTGTTTCAAAGGTAAACTAGTTTATTTTTAGTGCTACTTTTAAATCTATGCTAAAACTTGGGATAGAAAGCAACAAAGTGATTAAAAATATTATTGTATTTGTTTTAAATAATTTACATTGCATTGTTTGCATAATTCGATTATATAGAGATCATAAAATTATTTGAAGAGCAATTTTTAAGGAAGAGTTTCTAATTTAAATAAAGATATTTTTTGGTTTTGTTTTTACTGATATCCGTGAAGTCTTTTAGCATTGATTAAATAATTATAAATAATGCTTAATATATGACTTGTCTCTCAGACACAATACAGTTGAAGAATGAGTTGTATCTAAAGTGATGATTACATCATGTAATGAGAAATATTAATAACTTGGGACCTGCAGAAAAACATGCAAGGGGCATAGACCAGGGAGAGTCTAGTTCAGTTTGGAAAACAAAAGACTCCTGAGACAGAGAAATTTGTCTGAGTCCAGAGAGATGAAAAGGTTTGCCAGAATGCCTATTCTACTGGGGGATTCCTTTAATTAATTAATTTAATTAATTAGTTGATTAATTAATTATTTCTACATAAGACATTGCCACAAACATAGCTGCTTGAACAGCACTTATCTATCATATCATTGTTGGGTAGGTTGGAAATCTGGGCAGGCTGCGAGGGGTTCTCTGCTTAAGGTTAAACCATGCAAGTCCTGCCTAGACTGGCCTCTTCCTTGGGGGCTTTGAAGATGAATCTATTTTCAAACTCATTTTTGTTGATGTCTCTCTTCTTTTGTCAGCCATCAGCCAAGGATTGCTCTCAAGTCCTAGAGGCTGATCACTCATCCATGCACTTTGTCCCTCCACCCTCAAGCCAGAAGTGCTACATTAAATTTTTCTTGTACTTTGAATAACTCTGACTGCCTCTACTATGTGCAGCCAGAAAAACTCTTCCTTTAAAAGATGTATGCAATTAGATTTTGCCCACTCATATAGTCCCTATTCAAATAAATTAAATGTTAACTGATTAATAACCTTAATTCCATCTGCAAAATCCCTTTTTATGTTACATAGCAATCTAAGACATAACTAATGGGGCACAAGGCCTGGGGGTCATCTTACAATATAGAAAATACACAGGTGAGAAGACATAAATACTGCAAGTATATTTGCCTAACTATAATTTGTTAACCATTTTTCTGAATTTGTTAGGCAGGGTTGATTGGGGTGGGAAGAGAAGAGAAGCTACAAGTCTTGAAACTTCCCCATATTTCATATTGGGCTTCAAGTTTATCTGCAGATGAACTTTACCTGCATGCAGGACGAATTCACTGCAACAGGGAATGAACAAGGGCCTACGACAGTTCCACTTTTGAAGGTGAATGATGTCAAGCTTCATGTTATCAAAGAGGAGAAGCACTCAATTTCTGTTTGGTTTATATCTTCTAATATTTTTAATTAAATTGATATAAGAAACTGGTATAAATTGATTGAAACAACAGCTGCTTTATAGGAATTAAATGTTGGCAAGTCAAACAGTATTCCACCATGCTGAAAACATATACATGTGATATAATATGGCCAAATGTGTGAATGGATTAATAAAAAAGGAGTTTATTAATAAACGAATGAAGTTAGCAAGAGCACAAACCAAAAAGAAGTTAATAATTCATATAATTGGAAATGGTGGCAGAGCTGGGCACAGTGGCTCACACCTCTAATCCCAACACTTTGGGGGACTGATGGGGACAGATCATGAGGTCAGGAGTTAGAGAACAGCCTGGCCAATGTGGTAAAACCCCATCTCTACTAAAAATATTTTAAAAATTAGCCAGGCATGGTAGTGGGAGCCTGTAATCCTAGCTACTTGGGAGGCTAAGGCAGGAGAATTGCTTGATCCCAGGAGGTGGAGGTTGCAGTGAGCTAAGATGTCACTACTGCACTCAAGTCTGGGCAACAGAGTGAGACTCCATCTAACAAAAAAGAGAAAAAGAAATGGTGGCAGAGTAGAAGACCAAGAAAATGGATTTCATTGAAAGGGGAAGAGGTTGGACATCTCTATTTATGTATCTGAACTTGACACCAATAGAAAAAGTTTGAGCATCACTAATCCAAAAATCTGAAACCAAAATTCTCCAAAATTCAAAACTTTTTGAGCACCAACATGATGCAACCAATGGAAAATTCAACACCTGACCTCATACACCAGGTTATAGTTACACACACAGTTTATTCAGCATCCTCAAGGAAAATCAGACCCTCCTAGCTGCCTTCATTTGCTGTCTACATTTTCCCCTAACACAAGCACACCCACAAAGACTAATAAAATGTCACAGTTGCAGACCAAAAGTGTCAATGGCTGATTTCTTAAAATGTCCCACCTGAGGCCAGGACCTACATGCATTGCTCACTATATATATATATATGTGTGTGTGTGTGTGTATATATATATATATATATATATATATATAGTGCTTATTCTCTGTTCTTTAGTGTAAAGGTATTGTTGAAAATGTTAAAACGTCCTGCAGATACCCATATGTATAACAGTGATAAGAAAAAGTTAAAGCATTTATGTTTATCTATAGCACAATAGGTCAAACTTTTGGAGAAACAGGACAGCAGTATAAACATGAAGTGTCTTACAGAAGAAGATGATGTTGGAATACCACCCAATATGACCTGAAAAAACTGTTGAAGTTCTATGCTGAAAGTGATTAACATGATTTAATAAAGAAAATAAAAACACCCCACAAAGGTAAACACAACAGCTTGACTGTGTATTGAAAGAGTAGACTGGCCAGCATTGCCATGAACCCATACAATTTAATTAATATGCTGATTAGAAAACAAGCAAAGGTCTATCACAGTGAACTGACAACTGAGTAGAACTGTGAGTATTCAACAAGCTGGTTGCAGACATTTAAGAAAAAGCACAGCATTAAACTTTCAAAGATTTGTGATGATAAAGCATGCACTGATCATGACACAGTGAAGAAATTCACTGATGAGTTTGCCAAGTCATCGCTGATGAAAATCAGATAGCAGAAAAATTCTGTAATGCTGATGAAACATCACTGTGTTGGTGTTATGGCCCCAAAGAGACAGCTGACGAGACAGACCCTACAGGAATTAGGTATGCCAAGGACAGAACAAATGTGCTGGCACGTGCTAATGCAGCAAACACACCTAAGTGTAAACTTGCAATGACAAGCACAAGCTTGTGTTCTTGCTCTTTTTGAGGAGCTAATTTCTTACCAGTTGATTATTATGCTAAGGAAAAGACATGTGTCACCAGGGATACCTTTTCTGATTGACTTGACAAATATTTTATACTAGGGCCTCATGCTTACCTCAGAGAAGCTAGAATGCATGATGACTGCAGGATGTTGTTATTTCTTGACAACTGTTCTGCACATCCTGCAGCTGAATATCTCATCAAAAATAATGTTCACAGAATGCATTCCTCCACGCCCAAATGTGGCTTCATTATTCAGCTAGGTGACCAGGGTATTATTTGTTCAATGAAGAGTAAATGTAAAAGCACTTTCTTGAACACCATGCTAGCAGCAGTGAGCAGAGGTCTGTGTCTGTGAGTGTGTGAGAGGCTTTAAAAATGAATTTTCCATGAAGGACACTGTATATGTCATTACCAACATTTGGAGCAAAGTAATTAAAGGCAGTTGCATGTGCCTGGGACAACCATTGGCCTACGACTGTGATTAGTGCTGATAATGAGCAAGAGGGTGATTTGAAGGATTTCATATGTCAGTTGAGTTAAAACAATGTCTAGTCTTCTTACATAGGCAAAAATATACCTTCAGAATCCATTGATAAGCTGGAAGAAGCAGACAAAAAACAAGATTTTAACATTGATATCGAGGCTCCAGTTGTTCATTCATTGACTGATGATGAAACAGCTGAAATGGTTCAGATTCAAGATGATTCGATAATGGTTATCATGAAGATGACATTGCTAACACTTCAGAAATAGTGCCTGTCAATGGCATGGTGAAAATGTGTGATGGGCTTACTGCAGGACTAGAAGAGTGTGCATTCATAGCAGAACAAGAAGTCATGTCAGTTTATAAAATCAAAGAGAGACATCTAAGACAAAAGTTGTTGTTAATAAGGTGGATGACTGTGGAGGAGATATTTTTAAAAGCCATCCAGCAGAATGTGGCCTCCTTCCTAGAAGCATAGTCCTACGAAGTGTTACAGTTTATCCTTACCTTTACAGTATCAATATTATTGTCTCCATTAGGATGAAAATGATTTCTATCAAATTAGATACTATAGTGCCACTTATACAGTTAGTGAATGTTTTTAATGATCATATAGACAAATTAAACCAACTATATATATACACATTAAAAGCTATGGTATCAATCTACTAAAATATGTTAATAGAAATAAATGCAAATCCCAGCACTGTAGCTTTACAAAATAGTAACTTCACAACAGGAATATAAAAGGAATGTATGTAAATTAAATTTTTGTCAGTGAGTAAGACCATAGGAAATTAATTAAATTATTTGTTGAAAATTATAGACATTTTCTAAGTTTTCATATGGTTCACTCTTTCAACTTCGAATTTTTCTAAGTGACTCTCAGTAGCATTACCCAAATACCCTTTTTAAAATTGCAAGCATGACCTTTTCACTCTAGAACAACTCTTCCTCCATCTTTTTTGGATTATTTTCTTCCCTGTAATACTAATCACCTTCTAACAAATTATAAAATTTAATATTAATAGTTTTGTCACTCACCTTCACCCATTCCAACACAGTAGAACATGTTTCATGAGTGCAGAAATTTATGGGGTTTTTTTTGCACTGACAGGAACAAGGTAGACCCTAACTAAATATTAGTTTTATGGTTAAAAAAATGGATTAACAAAAAAAGTATTTGCTTGCATTTTCTGTGCTTAAGGAAAGACATTAACAAACTTGATATAAGCCAGGAAAAGGTGAACAATCTGGAAATATTACATAATGAACAATTAAAAGAAGAATTGATGTTATGTTGGAGACGTGATTTGGCAGAAGACATTCGCTATACTTTTCTTTCAATATCATTGTTGAAATACGGAAGTCATTGAATTATTGTATTGGTTGGAGGTTCAAAGTTTTGAAATTTGAGTAAAAATTTTCCCAAGTGCATTTTGCTCTAATCTAAAGAGAAATTTACCAAAAATTATAGTTACTTTTAGAAATGAAAATTATTGCTTTAGGAAGCTTTTTGTCCCTTTTCACTGTAATTGCTTGAAAAGTCACCTATTTGATACATTGCTATGGGTTTTATGCAAGGGTCTACCTGAGCTTTCAAATCTTCAGATTCTCTAGAAAGCAAAACTTGTGCATAAGAATGAAGGATAAAAATTGTGGTTTAGTCTCAGAGTATACAGTAAAAATGTCTGGTTAAACATTATAGTGGAATTGTAGTTGCAATAACGCTAAATTTGATTGTAGTTTTCAAGTGCAAGAAAATAACATTTAACAATATCATAAAAATGAATAGCTGCTCACCATAGATACTTTCTCAAACAACTAGCCAGGCACTCTAAGACACATGCTATAAAAAGAGAGAGCAAAAACAGTGTACATTCTACTTCCCAATGATCCAAATGTAAAATAACAACAGAACCCAACAGATTATTTTTCTTTCTGGCTTCCATCTCAGCTTATGAAACATACATGTTTTATTTTAATTTCCTGAGTTATATTTGGTAGAATTACTCTATATTAAATGAAAATGAGAATATAGCAGAAAGAGATATAAAGATAGAAATAATGACAGTTGATTTATAATGTGGATTTTACCTATTAGTGTAAGACCATAGGAAATTAATTTAACTCCCATGCATTTATGGTATTCAATTGTCTCTAGAAAAGTGTAGGTTATATATGTCTAGAAGTTGTTGCACCACTAAGGTTCTGCGACTCTATACAGTAAGCACACAAAATTAAATCTACAGCCTATCTTTCGGAACTTCATTTTATAGGACTAAATTTATGGATATGGCGTAAAATAATTCCTGAGGTTTTCACCATCTTCTGTATATTTCCAGTGTTTAAACACATTTGATTTTGACAGCAGATCATTAATAATCTTGAAAGTCTTTATTTATAATTGTATCTCTAGACAATGACATAATTTTTGGATGCTAATACATGTATACAACTTTAGATAGTATTATGTAATACATATAATATAAATGGAAGTAGACAATTGAAGGAAATATATTTTAATGGTATATTTATTGGATGAGAAAATGTATAGATTGATGTGCTAATCTTACGTAAAATATGAATATATTATAAATTGAATATAAATCTATGTTTTAGATCCCCAAATCTATGGAATATATCAAATCTAATCTTCCTTAATTTAAGTAGATAAAAGGCTAATTTAAAAGACAAGTTTAATTATTTTCATTAGATAACATCTTATATTTTAAAAGTAAGTTAAATCTTACTGAAATCTCATCTCAGAAAAAAAGAAAATTAGCCAGGCATGGCATTTGTAGTCCCAGCTACTTGGGAGGCTGGGGCAGCAGGATCACATGAGCCTGGGAGTTCCAGGTTGCTATGAGTTAAGATCACAACACTGCACCCCAGGCTGGCTGACAGAGTGAGACTCCATCTCTATTAAAAATAAATAAAATTAAATAAAATAGGCTAGGCACAGTGGCTCAAACCTGTAATCCCAGCACTTTGGGAGGCTGAGGTGGGCAGATCATACATATTTAAATGTATATATGTATAAAAGATAGGCTGTATATATCAATTGAATGTATGTGTGATATATGTGTGTGTGTGTGTGTGTGTGTGTGTGTGTATATATATATATATACACACACATTACCATATTTTTCATGGGCATTTGGTGGAGTCCTATGAAAAAGAGCTTGCAAGTGAGTGTCACCCCCAATTAGTCTGGAGTTCTCAGCTATTTTCAGGGAGTAAACTGGCCCACTTATGACCTTTAATAATTCATGAAAATTTGTTTTCTTCTGACTGCTTTGTATGGCAGCAACTTTTTCTCTCCTACTGTGTAGATACAGAAGCAATCCATATATTCTGTCTTCCTAAACTTGCATATTTTTATAATTCAGTTCAGTGGCAGAATATTTGGGTTACCTCACTACTTCAGATTGCCCTTCAAGCCCAAAGCCTAGGAAGCCTTCTCCTCTCTCCTTTTCCTTCAAACCCACAGCATCCATGTTGTTGCCACTAACTCAGAAAACTTTCATAAAAGCATGTAAGATTTCTTTGGATTAGAAAGAGGAAAGTTGGGAACAATGACTATGTTAGAAAATTAAAGCGGACGAGATCAAGCAAATAATATTAGAACGATACTAAGTATGTTGATTAAAATAAATATATTAATAGGATTTTCTGAATGTTAATGAGAGTAGCAGAGGAGGTGATATGTGTCTAAGTGAGTGCCTTTAATAGGGTAGGAAAGAATTGAGTATGAATGGCATCAAAGAGAGGAGTGGAAATGTGGGATTGAAATAGAGATAGAAAAATGTAATTGCTTTCTCCCTATTTTGATTTTCTGTCTGTTTTTGGAAGGTCTGTGAATATTTAACTTTCAGTATCTAATGAATGCATTTGTAAGAGATAGAGAGCAGGAAAGGCGGATAGGAGCTTAAGGAGTTAAGTATCAATAATCTCTATGGAATATAAAGAAAACTGTGTCTCCCAAAAGAAATGATTAATTCTTAACACATTGTCAAAGACAAAAAGGAAAGCCATTTTGGACGGAACACATGCTGTGCCTGTGACGTACAAATGATCATTAAGCACATCTGGACTCCTCTCAGCTTCCACATTGCTAACATTGGCAATGGCTCAAGAAAACACAGCCTGAGGCAAAATATATTGTGAACATTTTATTCAGGAGATGAAAATTTAGGTCAATGAGAGGGAGGATGGAGAAAAATGAATCAGAGGATGATGGGATAAATGGAAAGAAATTTGTTACATGGCATCACTGCTTCACAAGATGTAAACAGATATCACAGATGTGTCCAGCTTGCCTCAAAGCCTGTCTTCAGTCAGGCTCTCCACTAAACCACATCTCAGAGGAGGCCACGGAAATGAGAAAGGACATCTACTTTATCTGTTAGGCTCTCTACCACCTCTACTTCTCCTTGGTCAAAGCCCATTCTGCAGGAAGTTAACTCCTGTGTACCTTCTTGGCTGTTAGTTTTTGTTACTAAGAGCTCGTTCTTTTTATGAAAGATAATCAAGTCAGCTAAGATGGCATTAGAGGATGATAGGAACTCCTAGAACTCTGTTACAGAACAGAAGAGGTCATGAAATCAAAAGAGAAGCCACATTACTAAGATGTAATTATGACTCTATCTCTAAAAAACATTCAGTGATTTTTATCTTTGAATAATGTCAGCAGTCACGTTGGACTCAGATAGCCAGCTGGTAGGGAAGTTGTGCTCCTTACATATGCTTTGTTTATTAAAAAAAAAAAAAAAAAATTCTGGCCGGGCATGGTGGCTCACACCTGTAATTTCAGCGGTTTGGGAGGCCCAGGTGAGCAGACCACCTGAAGTCAGGAGTCAGAGACCAGCCTGGCCAACATGGTGAAACACTGTCTCTACTAAAAATATTAAAAAATTAGCCAGGCATGGTGGTGGGTGCCTGTAATACCAGCTACTCCAGAGGGTGAGGCAGGAGAATTGCTTGAACTCCGGAGAAAGAGTTTGCAGTGAGCCACTGTATTCCAGCCTGGGCTACAAGAGAGAAACTCTATCTCAAAATAATAATAATAATTATTATTATTATAATAATTGTTAATAATAATAATTAAATAATGGTTATTTTTCAAGACCTAGTCATTATGAGTATGCAAAAGTTTGGCCTATAACAAAAGAGAATAGTCAAAGATAAAACAGGAGCAATCTAACGACAAGTGTATTTTATGTAGAACACTTTTATTTCAGCCTTGTTTTATCTCAATTATTTCGTAGATAGCAATGTGGTTATATAATACCATTGATTCTTCTTTTTGCATTTATAGATTTAGATAGTAATGCCTGTAGATATTAAAGAAAATCTGGAAAATGGAAAATGTTGTGCAGACAAAGATAGTAGGCCATTTGTTAGCTGTCCATATAGCATTAACCATCACATTAAACAACAGTAATAATGAGATCAGTAGTAAAAAGACAGACTACTGGGCTATAATACCCTAGGAAGCACTGTGTCAATATGAATGCTCAGGTGAAGTTATTTTTCCTTTGTTCTCCCATGAGAGCATCTTAAAATATTCCAAGAAGGATTGGGAGATTGAAAATATACCATATACAATTTTCATTTATTAAATTATTTGATGCATTTATGCATCAAGTAATCCAAGAGACACTTTTTCATTCAAAAATGTTTATTAAGAATCTACTATGTAGTACATGTTATTATATGTGAATTACACAAGCATACCCCTTACCCTTCTAGAGTTTTTATTCTGGCAAATGGCATGACGGGTAATTAAGATAGTTATAAGCTCTAGATGGTCTTATGAAAAGTCAGATAACCTCACTACTCTGATGGGCCTTCCTTCCTTCCTTCTTTCTTCCCTCCCTCCCTCCCTCCCTCCCTCCCTCCCTTCCTTCCTTCCTTCCTTCCTCCCTCCCTCCCTCCCTCTTTTCCTTCCTTCCTTCCCCCTTCCCTCCCTCTTTTCCTTCCTTCCTTCTTCCCTCCCTCCCTTCCTTCCTTCCTCCCTCCCTCCTTTCTTTCCTTCCTTCTTTCCTCCCTCCCTCCCTTCCTCCGTCTCTCCCTTCCTCCCTCCCTCCCTCACTTTCTTCCTTCCTTCTCTCCTTCCTTCCTTCCTCCCTCTCTCTCTTCCTTCTTTCCTTCCTTCCTTCCTCCCTCCCTCTTTTCCTTTCTTCCTTCCTCCCTCCCTCCCTCTTTTCCTTCCTTCCTTCTTTCCTCCCTCCCTCCCTCCCTCCCTTCCTTCCTTTCTTCTCTCCTTCCTTCCTTCCACCCTCTCTCCCTTCTTTCTTTCCTTCCTTCCTTCCTCCCTTCCTCTTTTACTTTCTTCCTTCCTCCCTCCCTCTTTTTCTTCCTTCCCTCCTCCCTCCCTCCTTCCCTCTCCCCCTCCCTCCCTCCCTCGCTTCTTTCTTTCCTTCCTTCCTTCCTCCCTCCCTCCCTCCCTTCCTTCTTTCCTTCCTTCGTTCCTTCTTCCCTCCCTCCCTCCCTCCCTTCCTCCCTCCCCTTCCTTCCTTCTTTCTTTCCTTCCTTCCTTCCTTCCTCCCTCCCTCTTTTCCTTCCTTCCTCCCTCCTTCACTCCCTTCTTCTCTCCTTCCCTTCCTCCCTTCCTTCCTTCCTTCTATAATTTTGAGCAGCTATTATAACATAGCCAGTGTTGTGAGTTATAGAAGCACAACAAAGAAAAAATTATTTTTATATGCCAGCATGGATAAAACACATTTAAGGTGCATAAATAAAATAAACATTTCATCATCTATAAGGTAAGAGTGACAAGTGCTAAGGTGAAAAGGAGGGCAATGAAAAAGTATATGGGAGTTGCAGTTTTAGATAATGGTGAGAGAAAGGTATGGTGATGGTGACATCCAATGAAAGATGAGTTATATATAAGGGGATGAACAACATAAATACTAGAACTGAAATTAGGGTCAGAGAAAAGTGACTAATCCCTCAGCTAAGAGGAAGCTGGCATATGTCAGACATAGAATTAAGATAAGTGTAGTTGGAGTCCAATGAGAAGCCAAGAGAAGTAAAAGATGTGGACCAAGGGTTACAGAAAGAGCCAGACTGTGAAAGTCCTTGCTGGCCATTAGAAAACAACAGCAGTCACTAGGACTGATCTGAGGAGTCATTTGAGAATCTTCAGCACAGGAGTAGCAGTATTGTCTTGGCTACAATATTAAAAAGAGGGAAGGGTAGAAAGTGGCTACCTTGGCAAGAGACCATAGCAATAATCTATGTAAGAGATTTTGATTATGTATTAAACATTGTCATTTGGAGAAGATGAAAAATGGTTTGATGACAGATATATTTTAGAAGGAGACTCCAGTGATTTTATTTTTATTTTTCTGAACTACATTTTTATGGAGTCACATTTACTGAGAAGTAAAAACTTATTTGCAGACAAATAAGATTTTGAGGGAAAGGGCATACAGGAAGACATACAGCAAGTGGCAGAGTAGAAAAGCCTGCAAAATCTTCTATAGATTTCATTGATTTTCTCCAAATGCATCAGATTTAAATATTTTCTTTTTATCTCATTATGGGTAAATGTTAGCTATTATCCTGTCATCTTTTCAAACCTGGAAAGAATTTCTATTGCAATTGATCTTCTGGGTTTTTTGTTTGTTTTTAGGACAAAAGTTACAAACTTGGGTAACATGACTTTTTTTATGGTGGTAAAAAACATGTAACATGATATGTGCCTGGATAACAATTTACTGTATTTTATTTTTTATGAGTACATTGTAGGTGTATGTATTTTTGGGGGACATGAACTATTTTGTCACAGGCATACAATGTGTAATGATCACATCAGGGTATATGGGGTGTCTGTCACTTCAAGCATTTATCCTTTCTTTGTGTTATAAACAATCCACTTATATTATTTTAGTTATTTTTAAATGTAAAATAAATTATTATTGACTGTATTTACCCTGTCGTGCTATCAAATACTAGGTCTTATTCATTCTAACTATATTTTTGTACTCAGCACCTGTACTCACTCTCCCAACCCTCTCCTGTTCCCAGCCTCTAGTAGCCATCATTCTATGATCTAACTCTGTGAGCTCAGGTTTAATTTTTAGTGCACATTACAGTGTTGCCTACTATGCATACGCTAGTATATAGCAGATCACTAGACCTTTGTCATATTCCATGACTGAAATTCACTTTCCCTCTCTTTTAAGTGACTCCTCTTTACCCAACAGGATAAATCAGAATAATTTTCAGATTCCATGTGCTTTAGAACAAGAATGGGATAAAGTTATAATGCACTGTGGTTAGAGAAATGTTTGTATAACTGTTTGCTCCTTTACTTTTGTTAAACAAATAAAATTTCATTCCCAAAAAGTATTTTCCCTCGGTCACAAGAGTTGCTACTCATGAGTTTAGGAAAGCGAACAATAACCATCACCCCTTTAACAGAGGCATATCATTTACTTAGTTCTGATTACACAAACACCACTTATTTTTTTAAAAAGTCATCTAATATTCTCTGTTTTATCTAGGCTTTCTAAATATTTCAGCTTAAAGCATTTCCACTCTTCTCTCTGGTTCCATCAACCATCATTTTTAGTTTAGTGACAAATATAATGATGTATTGTGAGATATAGAAGAGATATATTTCTTGGATTTAATTGATTTGACTCTCATTTTTAATTTTTAATGTTTTTAGTTATATACACGACTGCTTCTCTTCCATGATTAAAGATAATATGTCAAGATCAATATTTCATTATGCAAATTTTTGCCAATAATACATGGAGCAATACCTTTCCCCTGGTAGGGGTTTTACAGCATTGCTCTTCAAGTGAATGAATGAAGAGATAAATGGCTTAGATAAGTAATTATTGAACTCACTAAAAGTTTTACTAAAATATAGAAAATCAATAGTTGAAAATTTGAATCAAACCACTAAAGGGTATAGGAAATATGAAATCACTTTCTTTAAGGAAGAGTTTTAAAAAATCAAAAATCTTACTTTTTTGAATTGGAAAAATCTTGTTAATATCAGATTTGATAAAATATGATGTAAAATATCCAACTGTTTCTTAAAAATATGATTGATTTATCAATTGTTATTCTAATTTATATTAAAAATTTATTTAATGCAATCTGGAAAATTGTTCTATCCTGGCTTAAAATATTTGGAAAATATTCTCTTTATGATTTGATATAAATTTATTTAAGTAGAGACCAATTTAGATCTGATCATATAAAAAGTTTAGATCATCTGAACTATTCTAAAGAATGTGAAAATAGATGAATATGTCCTGCAAAATCACATGCCTGAAAGTATAGTGAGATTTGAGATTTTATTAAAAAATATTATTTTGATCAAAAAGAGCATTTTCATACTTTATAAGTTTTGTGTAATAAATATCTCACACGGTGAAAATTATGTTTTAGAAGATTTAAAATCAAAGGAAACATTGATTTAGAAATACATAATATTTTATATTTATGCAGTGATCAGTTACACATAAAAACACATGCTGTCATATGATACCACGGTAGCTATGTATCACAACAAATTCAAGTCCCTGTGTAACTATGTTTTTTCTGTAGTTTCTCATGAACAACAAACAAGTATCATACATGTGTGCTAAATGTCTCTTTATGAGAACATCTGAACATTTGGCAAATTTAATGAACTCCTTAAAGTAAATGAGCATTACATTAACAGTGCATCTGACTGTTTTAAACTAATGCCCTTCTTTATCCAAGAAACAACCATCATCAAAAGGAAAGATTAAGCTATTAAATTGTAACTTATTTAGACTCATTGTGCACTTTTTTAATATGTTTCTAGATTAGGTGAGCATACTAATTTCAGCTTGAAAGAAACCTGTTGTAATATTAACATGGATATTTTGAATGCATTATTTCTCTTTAGTTGATATATTAAAATTATCAAATTTGTTATGTACATTGCCTATTATGCATATGCATTTGGTAAGAACTAAGTACATTCATATAAATTGTACAAATGCCAATCAAATTATAAGGCTCTCTCCAAAAGAAAACTTCGGGCTGGATGTGGTGGCTCACGCCTGTAATCCCAGCACTCTGAGAGGCTGAGGTGGGTGAATCAGAAGGTCAGGAAATCAAGACCATCCTGGCCAAAATGGAGAAACCCTGTATCTACTAAAAAGAGAAAAATTAGCTGGATATGGTGGTGTGTGCCTGTATTCCCAGCTACTCGAGAGGCTGAGATAGGAGAATTGCTTAAACCCAGGAGGCAGATGTTGTAGTGAGCTGAGATTGCACCACTGCACTCCAGCCTGGCAACAGAGCAAGACTCTGTCTCAAAAAAAAAAAAAAAAAAAAAAAAAGAAAAAGAAAAAGAAAGAATCCTACATAAAATGCAAATAAATACTTTGGAGAAATAGTATAGTCGCCTTTATTGACTACATGCAGTTTTTATCATTCCACTGTTACCCTTCACTTCCCTACTTTATAAAGCCTTCCGAAACCTCAATAAAGAAAATCTCTTCTAACCCGCATAAATAAATCCAACATGAAATACCTATTGAGCTTATGTCAGGCTTCAGATGATAATTGGGCTGTTTCATTAGCTGCATAATGGTGCTCCAGAATTTTTTATTATTTAATAGGTTGATTTTTTTAAAAAAACATATGTCTACATAGTCAAAATCAAAAGAGGTAAGCCAAGGATACATTATTCAGGAAGAGTATTAATGTGATACATTTTTCAGATGAATGGTTTTTTTACAGTCTCTAATCAAAGAGTCTCTTTCTTCGCTATCAGGGAAACTAACTCAACCAACCAGCAACTGCAAAGTCAAATTGCAATCACTCTGACTTTTATGTGATCATGGGCAAAGGAAATGATTTAACAGATGGTTTCCTCAATGAAAGTAAAATCAATGCAGGCCCAAACTTATTATATGTAAAGTTTGAGTGGAAATCAGTAAAAAACAACATGATGTTGTGATACATGTATACACAGGGAAATGGCTAAATCAAGCTAATTAACATGAATTACCTCATATACTTATCATTTTTTTGTGGTGCGAACACTTAAAATGTACTTTCTTAGCATTTTTCAAGTAGACAGCATATTGTTATTAATTAAAATATCATGTTATACATCATAAACACATACAATTTTTATTTGTCAGTTAAAAGAAAAGAAAAACAACAGTAAAAGCCATCATTCTCAGCAAACTGACACAAGAACAGAAAATCAAACACCTCATGTTCTCACTCATAGGAGGTTATTGAACAATGAGAACACATGGACACAGGGAGGGGAGCATCACACACTGGGGTCTGTTGGGGGGGAACTAGGAGAGGGACAGTGGGGGGTGGGGAATTGGGGAGGGATAACATAGGGAGAAATGTCAGATGTAGGTGATGGGGAGGAAGGCAGCAAACCACATTGCCATGCATGTACCTATGCAACAATCTTGCATGTTCTTCACATGTACCCCAAAACCTAAAACGCAATAAAATATATACTAAAAAACAAGAACAACAACAACAACTACAAAAAACGAGCAAACACGCATATCTCTCCCTAAAGAGCCAAACAAATAATAAATATTGGCATCGTATATAAAGTAGCTGCTTTTATTAATGAAAGATAAATGTTAAGTCAAAAGTTTAGATTTTATAGATTATCTATGAGAAAAGATCTTACAGATGATCTACCACTCACAAACTTTACCAAGTCTGGAATTAAATAACTAGATTTGTGTTTCCATTTTCTTCCTCTCCTGGTTATTCTCACACAGAGTGCAGAATACAATTGAAAGACAAGCATAAAGCTTTGTCCTGAGGGAGAGCCATCCTAACATTTGCAGGAGATTTAATTCACATAAGAAATAGGCAGTTAAGGCTGGGCACGGTGGCTCAAGCATTCAATCCTAGCACTTTGGAATGCCAAGGTGGGTGGATCATGATGTCAGAAGTTCAAGACCAGCCTGAATAACATAGTGAAATCCTGGGGTCTTTACTAAAAATACAAAAATTAGGTGGGTGTGGTAACATGCACCTGTACTCCCCAATACTCAGGAGGCTGAGGCAGGAGGATCTCTTGAACCCAGAAAGTGGAGGTTGCAGTGAGCTGAGATCATGCCACCATACCCCAGCCTGGTATGACTCTTTCTCTAAACAACAACAGCAACAACAACATAACAAACAAACAAAAACAAAACAAAAAAGGCAGTTAAAACAGCAATTTGGCCATTTGTATTCACTTGTATCTCCTTGTTCCCCTAGTGCCTCTAAAATTGCTGTATTTATTTAAAATGTGTTTATCAGCAGGGACAAAGACAAAAAAAGAGGAGCCATGAGTATATTATGTTTTAATGGCAAAAGTTGAAAAGTATTACACAAGACCAGTGTGTGGTAGCAGAACAACAAGGAGGACATTAAAGGCAAAGCGAGTCTCAAGACAGAGATGAGTTCCCAAACAGAATCAATCCACAAAGACTCAGTATTTGGAATACACATTGCCAGTGAAGACACACGAGAGGGGCAGAGCTGAGTATATCGGGACTGAGGGTAGATTTAAACCAAGAGCAATTGGCCAGTTAGGTACTCCTGTGGTCTGAAATGGTGTGTCTTCCCAAATTCGTATATTGAAAGCTAATCCCAATAAGTGGGGTCCTAATAGGTGATCAGGTCATGGGGGCAGAGCCCTCATGAATGAAATTACTGACCTTGTAAGAAAGGCCCCAGAGGTACCTTGCCCTTTCCACCATGTGAGGACACAGTGCCAAGGTACTTTTCTTTGAACCAAGAATCAGCCTTCCCAAATTATGGAAACTTCCAGTTTCTCGACTATGAGCTTCTCAGCCTCCAGAATAATACAGCTAAACATGCTGGTCCCACAGATAATAACAGAGATTACTTTGTGGAGAAATTATGTAGAGAAACTACTTCAATTGAAAAAGAGAAAAAATTATCGAGAAAATACTCTAATATAAAAATTTAAAAATAATAATAACTATTGTGTTATGAGATAAGGAAATACTGGTTCAATGTCTTCTCATTCTTTACTAAATACAACTAGTAGACAAGGCCCCAAAATTCAATATCTCAGTGCTAAATGTTAAATTTTACGTGGAATTTAAGCTAAGAATCACAAATTATGGAAGAAAAACCTTGAATATGAGACAAGGCAAAGATAGAAAAACTCTCACAAATAAAGAAAATAATTATTTAGAGAATGACGACTGTGCATCAGACAGAAGAAAGCTTCCAAGAAAATTTTATTTAGAGAAGTAAAAGGAAACATTAAATCAAAGCTAGATGCTACAAAAACAATAATATCAGCAAATAAGAAATACTTTTAAATGAAAAAAATACAGTTTCAATTAAGGAACTTACTTTGGCTTTCTGTCACAATAGAACAAAAGATTTAGAATTATTTTCATTAAAAATTTTTTTTAACTTGATAAAATGTATAAAACTATTTTTGTTTTGGGAGAGATCAGACATCAGACATTGCAGGGCAGATATGTATAGAGGAGAAACAAACAAAGTGAATCCTTCAACTGCCCCAACTTGAGAACCTGGAAAGAGTTTCAAAAACAACATTCAGCAAGGGAATCCAAGCAGTATGTGTGTTCCCTTTGAATGAAGTACACAAAGTTAGCATCTGAAGTCAAGGCAGCTAGACAGAGGAGGGCAGAGTGCTAGGGAGGAGGGGGTGCAGAGAAAGCCCTCCTTAAACCTTCAGAATCTTCCTTAAGTTTTTATCTGAGTATTGAACAGAACATGCATATAAGGGAAGTAACTGAGACTGGCAGAGAACCACCCTAGAGGGGCGAGAAGAAAAGTTGCCAGAGATCACACCACCAGCCAAAGTAGAAACCCTTACAAGACAAGAACATAAGGTAGAGTTTTAAAAAGCCTATTTCCTTAAGAGTGAGGCAAAGCTAATCTAGAATATGGGCTGCACTGCTTTGTCACATACAAATATGTATATATATATATGATAAACCTCAATGTAAAATATAGACTTTTAAATCTTCACTAAGAAAATACAGTTTCGTATTAGGCCAAAATTTCTCAGATATTACAAAGCATAATCCATAAAAGAACAAATCAATACATTTAAAACTTCTGCTATTCAAAAGAAACTAAGAATGAAAATATCAGCCACATACTGGTAAAATATTTGTGATTTCTATCTCTAAGAACTTGGATCTGAATACATAAATAACATATAAGAAATCTATAAAAATATAAAAAATGCTCAAGATTTAATAATAAGAAAACAGGTAAACAAGTTAAAAATGGGCATAAGATTTGAGCAGAAACTCCCCAAAATAAACATATAGGTAGCAAATAAAAACATATAAAGATGTCCACATCATACTTATTACAGATATGCAAATTAAAATCACAATATCACTACACATCTATTAGATTTGCCAAAAGCAAAAAGCCTGTTGAATCATACCAAGTGATACAAGAGACTTGGAAAAACTGAAAGTCTTCTACACAGAGGACAGAAAGGTCAATTGGTATACCACTTTAGAAAGCATTTTCCAGTTTCTTAAAAAAGAAGGATCATCTGGCCTATGATTCATAAATTATTCTCATTGATATGCACCTAAGGAAATGAACACATGTCTACACAAAGACATGTCAAGAAATGTTTTTGGCACCTTTGTTATAGTATGAAGATGAAATCAGCATGAAATTCTATCAACCAATGACTGAATAGAAAATATGGTATATTTATCCAATAACATTCTATTCAGATTTTGAAAAAATGTATGATTCATGATTATTTCATTCCATATACAGATAACGTTCTGAATAATTTCCCATTAATAAAGAATAAGTATGATTTGTGAAAAAAAGACAAAACGAATTATTGATACAAGCAACAACATGGATAAACCTCAAAGTAATTTTGCTAAGTGAAAGAAGCCATGCAAAAAACTTGTAGTCCCTAATTCCATGTATGTAAAATTCTACATAATATAAACCAATCTACAAAATATAAACTTAGCTACAGAAAGCATAATAGTGGTTCCTTATGGGTAGGTTCCAGGTATCAGGGAGTGATTGCAAAGAGGCAGTAGGAAACTTCTGGCATTGATGAAAAAGTTTATGATTTTGATTGTGCTGATGGTTTCTGGGGTATACATATATATATAAATTACAAAGCTGTATAACAAATATTTTATTGTGTATCAATTATTCATCAGTAAAACTGATTAAAATGAAAATGAGGGAAACAGATAGTAAATGATTGCCAAATTATTAAAATCAAGATTTTATAAGTTTTCTAATAAATGGCAGCATAAATAACAGGGTGACCTGACATAATATGGTTAACGTTTTTATACAAATTTCACAGTTCCCTTTAGTACATTTGGGGCACTCCATTTAGATACTGATTTGCTTTTCCTAAAGAAGGAGGGGAGGGCCTTTTTAGTTCTAGGCTGTACACATTGCATAACTGATTTTTGTGTTCCAATGCAGATATTTTGCTGTTATGAATAATGGTTTCTTTTTTTCTCTCTTCTGTTTCCCTGCTCTGGGCAAAACCATAACTCCCAGGCAAAAGTAAAGGAGAAGGAAGAATAATTTATGCAGCAAGCCAACAGAATTGCTCCATCACCAAGGAGAGTCACAAGGGGACAAGAATCATAAACATCCACAGTAGCCCGTTCCCAGTTTTCCTCTTGCACAGAAACGACAAAGAATATGAGAGAAAGCAAATGAATAGCCACAGAATTTACTACTTCCACTGAAATCAATAAACATCATCAGGAAAAATAACAGGGCTCACATAGAGCCCCGTGGCCTTTAAAAACCCTAGGAAGCATGCAATTTTTGGTTTATTCTTTCTTTACATTTGTCAATTTTTCCTACTGATTGGAGCCTTCTGGGAATGAATTACCTCATTTCCTTCAATAATCTTCACCTAATTTTGACTCAGTTAAACCATGAATAGTTCTGTTTTTACTTATTGTTGGGTGTTTTGGACATTTTCAGATTACAGTGTGACCATTTGCCCAAAATATGAGGATTTCATGTATAATTTCAGCTTCCTTTAAAGTCATACAATCTTCTTGGATAACAAACTACTGTATTTTAACTTGCTTCATTTTTTATAACACACAAAATTCAATATTATTCAGTTTCTCCTATTTTCGACATACTAGAAAAAAGTGAAAGCAAATGAGTACTATTGCTTCATTTATGCTCTTCATTTTACAATTATGTTTCCTATTACAATTGAAGAAAGTCACAAGGAATATGCTTGAAAATTCTTCTGTTGTTAAATTTAATAACAACAGAAATGCTGCTGCCCCAGTAAAAGGTAGTTAGAGAGATTTTATGTAACAAACATTTTGGCAAAAACGAGGAAAAATACTTTCTAAGTCTGTACTCTCATGTAGAGCCCTATGTCATTCTCATTTTAGGACCTCCACTATAAGATTATCAGTTCTAACAGGGTTTCTCCTTCTATCTCAGAGAGAATAAAAAGCCTGCTAAGGAACATGCACACACACACACACAACACACACACACACACACACACACACACACACTCTATGTGTGTGTGTGCGTAAATATATATATTTCACATATCCACATACATATTCACATATCATCTATATCTCATATATATCCATATAGATCTGTAGATAGATAGATAGCCACAGATATAGATAGATATCCACAGTAAAGAAAAAATAATAATCAAAATAAAGAAATTGAAATTTGGTTTTATGAACCTTAAATCCTATTGTTAATAAATATTACAAGCAGCAAAGCTCCACAATATATTTACTTTCCTTTAAATGAAAGTCATCTGGTTAGGTACAGGTCTGAGTGGGTGCAGAAATGATAGCTTTCTACACTTCCTGTTAAGGGCTTTTACAAATGCACAGGTTTTAAGAACCTGAAAGCCTAACTGTCATGAACAGCATATATGTATATTTCTAGCTGTCTACCACCATTCATATATGCGGGGATCTTTATTAATCATGGATTCTATATCATTTTATGCTTTATAAATCACTTGAAATATCCAGCATACAAAATACATAGCACAAATCTATGCTTTTTGTTTGTTTTGTTTTCTGCTGGAAACTCCCCCCTCCAAAGTGCTGCTAGTTCTGCTCATGAAATATCATTTATGTTCTATAAAATCTCATGAAATCAACATTTGGACCTTTCTTTCTTCTTTTTTTTTTTTTTTTTTTTTTAATTTAGCTGTGCTAGGTTGAAGCAAACACATTCTTACCTAAAGTATTCTTGATTTCTGACCTTAAGCTGAAGGTGGGTGGTCATGGTCAGAGAAAACAGGCAGGAACCAGGAAGGCAGAAGCAAGGAGAGAAAGAAAGTAAACTGGAGAAGTAAGTGGTATTTACTGAATAACTTCAAAGTAGTTTATCACCATTGTATATTTCATTAACCCATTCATCCACTCTATATGTGAGTATATGTATGACAACAAACCTTAGCAAGTAAAGAGAAAGAAGCTCGGCTAAGTCAGGCAATTGACCCAAGGTCACAAAAGTAGTCCACAGGAGGACAGAGATTTGCACGTGGATTTATTTGTCCAAATGATATTTCACTAAACTCCACTCTATCAAGTGTTGCCTACAGTTCTCCAATATCTATATTAATTACCTTCTGTTATCTAAGTTACTCAAATCCTTCCCCACCATCAATCCATCAACCTCTAGAATTGAGGACAAGGTAAAGAATAGAATAGATGATATACTTTATTTCATGACCCTATCTCTTAATTTTGCTCTTGATGCATGCCACCCACATTCTGAGGAATGGCCTTTAATAGAGAAATCCCCATGCTCATCAGAACTGTGGTGCATTGAATGTTATATAGCAGTGTAATGTTATTAAGCTCTTTGTGCTTATTTTAATCAGTTCTTAAAATAAACATCAGTTTTTACACACATATCTGAAGATGAGGAGAGTTTTGACCAGTTTAAGAAAACAGAAATGGATCTACTCATACAAGGGACTAGATAAGATAGAATTTTTTGTACAGTTCTGCTGTTTTAGAGACAAGTTCTCACTCTGTCACCCAAGTCGGACTGTAGTGGCAAGATCACAGCTTACTGCAGTCTCCAACTCCTGGCCTCAAGCCATCGTCTGCCTTTACCTCCAGAAGTGTTGGCTTGGCTTACAGGTGTGAGCTACTGCACCCAGCCCTCTAGATAAGATATGTTTTCAAACAAGCTTTTGGTAATGTAAAAGCACTTACAGATGTGATTTCTGTAGTACCCTATAAAGTCTGCAGACCTGGAAAGACTGGCTCTTTAAATCGTTGGCTTATAGCTAAAATTTTCCCATCCCTTTAACACAGAACTATAATACCAGTTATGGCTGGGAGTGTTAATGATTTAATGTATTATTATTGAGGCTATTGGTGTGATAAAAAGACATAGAACAAGCCAATACCATTCTTTCAATTATTCTGATCCCAATACTTGGGAGTCCTTCCCAATTCTCATACCCTTGGTCTAACACATCAGGAAGTCTTCTCATATATCCTTTGAAACACATTCAGAATTTGACTACCTCTTTTCACTTCCACCAAGCCAATCTATGCCAAATATTATTACTTCTAACCTAGGAAATGGTGATAATCTATTTTTCCCCGCTCCAACACTTGACTTGTTATAAGACTCATTTTATCACTATAGTGATTAGACTTCACTAAGTCATTTTTATATTATTGACCAAAGAATTCAAGTACACCTTGGCCTACAAGTCTTATATGATAGACTCCTTCTCCACTGCTTGCCAATCATATGTTTCATTGAGCTTTTCTACACTGCTCTTGTCATGCTGACCATGCTCCTTTTCCTCAAAACCACTGAAAGGGTTTTGCCTTGGCCTTTTTGTGACAAAAATGCTCCTTCCAGGTATCTACACAGCTGACTCTTTCATGGCCTTCCCCAAATGTCACCTCAACAGAAATGTCCATTCTAGGTAAGTCTACTCTTCAAAATCATATCTCTTCTGCCCTTGGTCTGCTACATTTATCTTTCCTTTACTATGGTCGCCCGAAATATATTTTATTTATGCATTTATTGCACCCCCCTCCATTAGAATGTAATGGAATTTACATAAGGGCAAAAACTGTGATCATTTGTATTTAAAGCTATATCCCCAAACCCTAGAACAGAGCCTGGCACACAGCATGTGCTAACTATGTATTTTGATTGAGTGAATTAATACATAAAACAAATGTAAACTTAAATTCTTTTGAATTTTTAAGTAAAGAAAGTTTTACAAGACTAAAAAATATTTTTTCTGTACTTTCATTTGAGATAGCAAATGGTATCAGAATCAGAAAACAACAACAACAACCATTCCCAAGCAACTAATTACAAAACAAAACAAAACAAAACAAAAATCACAGGATGGAAAAAGGAACGATTCCCAATTTTGAGGTTTTTTTAAGTAGCTTGCACTACTTATGCTTTTATTTTGTTTTATTAAAATTCCCTCATTAACAGTCTAACCTGGTAGAATTTCAAGTATAGTTTTTCATTTATGAAGGCTGCCTTTTAAATAGTGATTTATAAGAATACAATAGTAAAGTGCACATATTTGATCTTCACATTCCTGAAATTAGTCATGGAAAAGTTTTACTCAGAAGCAGTTATGGCAAATTGTCTTTCCTCTTTTGGATCATTGTTACTGCCCTTATGTAGCATTGCTCTAACACAATATATAATTTGTAATTATATAAAACCTGTAGCTAACATTATTGTGAACCATTCAATAATCTAATGGGTGAATGGAAATGTTGTCCCTTTATTTGTGACAGAATTTTACTCTTGTCGCCCAGGTTGTAGTGCAATGGCACAATCATGGCTCACTGCAACCTCCGCCTCCAGGTTCAAGTGATTCTCCTCCTTCAGCCTTCTTAGTAGCTGGGATTACAGACACGTACAAATATGCCCAGTTAATTTTTGTATTTTTAGTAGAGAAGAGGTTTCACCAAGTTGGTCAGGGTGATCTTGGACTCCTGACCTCAAATGATCTGCCCAACTCTGCCTCCCAACATGCTGGGATTATAGGCTTGAGCCACGGTGCCTGGCCCAGAAATGTTTTCTTAACAGCCTATGCATAAAATTCACAATTTGTGGCATAAAATCTAATGAGAAGTATGAAATTAAAATTATGGAATATATGAAAATTACTTTGATTTATTAATTATGAGAAAATACAGGAATTAGAGGACTCCACTTTCCTCTTCAGTTAAAAACATTTTTATGTATAATAAATATTGTATATTTGATAATAATTAATATTAACAATGTTTTGAGGTTTTGACATTATTAGATTTCACTTTTCTTTTTGGTGATTTGACATGTGACTTTTTAATAATTTTTTTCATATATTTTTACTGAATAATTGCACATATCCGAAAATATAACTAAATCTTAAGTATAAAGCTTAATAAACTATACAAATGGAACATAGCCATATAATCAGCATTTATATCAAGAAAGAGATCATTACCAGCATGTGAAAAAGCTTTCTGATACCATTTTCCATCACTGATTTCCATGAAGGACACAAAACATCCTAACCTCTAACAGTGTAGATCAAATTACTGGCTTGTGAATTTTATATAGATAGAAGCATAGTGAATAAAAAAAATTTGTGCCTTAAGTAATCTATATTGTTACATGTAGTTGTATGTAGTTCATTACCTGTCATTATCCATATGCTAAATTGTATTTGAAATGGATGTATACTTTGTAAATGGATTGGATTGACAGCACACTGTTTGTTTATGCATCATACCGTTTTTTTGCACTTTTTTGATTAAACCAACTTATACAAAATAAATTTAATTTTAGACATCTTCTGACAGTAAACTTAAATAGTACATTACTAAAGAGGTGAATATACTGTCAGGAAAATGATATGGATCACACTCTTAATGTGCATTTGGGCACTTTCTAGTTTGGAGTCATGAATATTGCTACTATGAAAATTCTTGTCCGTGTATTTGATTGCCACACATTGCCTATTCCAAGTTTATAATATCTTATAATTCCTTCCAAAATTGTATTGTATTACATTTTATTTGTAATTGTTTATAGTATATAGTGTGAGGTAAAATCATAACTCCTATTCCATATGAATATTAAATTAATCTATTTCCAGTTAAGTTATTGCCACATAATACTATATTTTAATAATACCCAAAACTCAGTGGTATGCAACAAAAATCAACTATTACTTGCTCTCGACTGTGGTCAGCTGATCAGCTCTGCTTCAGACTCCAGATCTCCTGGTAAACTGCCTAGTTGGCTCTTTACACCCCTTAATATTATGGTACTGCTGGGATATTTGGGACACATTCTTCTTATACCGACAACCGAAGCACAAAAAAGTACTTTGTACTGATTACCTATTAGAGACCTAAGCTAGTAAGTGGCATCTGCCATTCTATTCATCTGGCATTAGCCAACCAAGTCACATGGCCAAGCACAGCATTAATGTGATGAGGAAATGCACTCTGGCTCCACTGAAT
The DNA here is from genome assembly GCF_009761245.1 of Sapajus apella. Taxonomy (NCBI): domain Eukaryota; kingdom Metazoa; phylum Chordata; class Mammalia; order Primates; family Cebidae; genus Sapajus; species Sapajus apella. The sequence goes on along the minus strand of NW_022436970.1, from coordinate 13,520,404 downwards.
TTTATGTTGCAAATAAAATGGAGGACCACAAATTCTAAGAGCAAAAATATTCAATGTGGGGAAAAATTGGGAAAAATAACGCAGTTTTCCAAATTCTGTCCTTTCAGTCAGAATTCTTCAAGTGCTACACTAATTAAAAGTGCACTTACCACCTACCGAGACTCCTCCAAATAATCATTCAAACAAATTATCAGACTCAAAGTTCAATATCTCATGATTTGTCATGAAGTCTAAATATAGCTCCTTCTGATCCAGAAAGCTACAAACTAAAATGATACATTTTCTGACCCACCTCATCCGACTTAAACAGATGATTAATATTACAGATTGGGTGATTATGTACATTTTACAAATATAGGAGCGCATACTGGTTATTTGCTTTTGCTTATTTTTCACTGGAAAACCTTAAGTTGCCTACTTGGCTCTTACTCATTTCAAAATCAGACTACAAAATTAAAACTGAAAAGTAAATTATAAGCATTCCATGTTAAAACTAGGCAAATAGAAAAATAATCATGCATGCAAACACACACACAAACATTGAAGCACACACAAACCTGTAAGTGGATAAAACTGAAATATAAAATGGTGAAGTATAAATCACTGCTACCTGTTTTCCATTGTGAAAAGATCAGAAGCAATAAGGAAAACTAGAAAGTATAACATCCACCATCCTCAACAATATTAGGATACTGAGATAAACATAAAAATCACGCTGTACCTAATTTTTTTAAATGATGGAGGTTTTTGGGGTAGATCACAAGAATATGCCTGCTTATGCTGCACGTGGACAGAACCAGCAGAGCAGAGATTTCTCTAAGATTGTTGTAAGAAAAAAAAAACTAATTATTTAGGGCTATAACATCAAGGTACAAAAGTAATGCATGGGCCTGGTGAAAGCCCTCTGACATTGAATAATAATGAGAAAGGTAGGCTAAATGGAGAAGTGGGTGAAGAAATTTCAGGCATATCACCTTTGGAATCATGGGCCTGCTGGGGAGCTTACAAGTGAATAAGAAGCACTGCAGAGGTCAGTATTTCCTATTCATTGAAAATAAAGAGAAAAAAGGAAAATCTCCAAACAAACTACAACTGTGATGCACCTTATGAATTACACTGCCTTAGGGGTTTTCCTGACAATCTGCAGCATTGTTTCAGGTAATTTCCCTTACTGTGCTCATCAAAACAGAGCCCAGGATGTAATCTTCTCATTCCGAAGTAAATATTAAGGAAATAATTCTGCATAAAAAGAGCACGACACACAAATCTACTGACAATGAGTACATGACATTTTGAAAAAAAAAACGCTTGATATATGTTCAAGAAAAATGCTGTTGTAAAGAAAGAACAGAAGGCAAATCTACAAAGCTCAAGTGAAAAAATGATTTGACACAGTGAAGAACCAATATATAATATATTTGAAGCAGCAAATGGGATAAAAGTTCTACTGAGATTAGAGTTTTGGGCATGGTCCATGGAAACTGCTATGAATAAAAAGCAAACTGAAATGGAAATAGAGAATTTTAAAAAGCAAAAACCCTTTCTTTTTCTAATGTTAGTTCCATTTTTGTCATTTGATCCCTTAGACTAATTACCTTCATTTTCTACCCTGTTTGTCCTCCAGCCATGATGTCTGATTTCCATGTGGATTCACCATATGGGAAGAGGTAAAGGAAGTGGAGGAGGAAAAGGAGGAGAGAGAGGTGGAGATGGAAGAGGAAGATGATGGGAGGCTCTGATATCTGTTTTATTCAGCCTCTGGTTTAATAATGTTTCCTGTAAAGAAATATGGAGGATAACTTTAAGAAAACATTTGAAACATTGTTAAGAAAAATAATACATATGTTATTCATTAGTAACATTATATTATAACAATATTATAACAATATTATAACAATATTGTTATATTGTTATAATATATATATATTATATATTATATTATATATATAACAATATATTATATTATAACAATATTATAACAATAGTGTTATGTATCAAAAATATAAAAATGTCAAATATCACTTTATTAATTTATTATAGAACCAATAAAATGAAAATTGGATTTTTCCTTTGAAATGCTGCATGCTCTCTTAAGGTTCAGGTAGAAAATGCCAAAAAATTAATAACATCAGAAAAATTTTAGAAAATCTAAGTAATCTATTTCTGTATGCTTTATCTGTGATGTCTAACATAGTGTAAAATTGTAGTAATTTAAATGATAATGTTACATGTATACACAGAAATTTCAGTGGAAGCAGAGGGAAAGTCAAAAAATAGACAAATATATAGAGAGCATTTCGAATCATTGAAGAAATTATGGATTATAAAAAAAGGGTACTAGGTACCGTCAAGAACACTATATAGACACATGGAGAAAAATGTGTATATGTCCATACCTAGTTTTACAAATAAAAACAAACAGCCAGACATAATATATCTGTCTAATGAAGGTAAATTTAAAAGATTATTTCAGTAAGAAAATATTTCTAAGCTTTCTAGGCATAATGCAATATCCAAGCATGATAAAGCAATAAATTATAACTGATTAGAAAAAAATTAAAAGTCATGACCAAAAAAATATGTATTAGAAACAATTTCAAAGACCAATAAGAAAACTAGAAAATTTTTAAACAAAATATATGACATCCAATAGCATATTTTTATGAAAAATATTTAAAGAGGTTAACAAAAACAAGAAAATAACCAGCATCCTAATAGAGAAAGGAGATAAATATACGAACATTCAGGTCATAGGGAAATAAACGTATATTTTAAGGCATATTTAGAATCACTGATAATATAAGGTATAAATTAAAATTGTATAAGGTTAAATGTTTTACTCACTGAATTAGCACATATTTGATTAAAGAATATGGTAGCCAGACTTTATATTAGTATCTACCAAATAACAATTGCAATATCTTTTGTTTGTTTGTTTGTTTTGTTTTGAGACACTCTTGGTCTATCACCTAGGCTGGAGTACAGTGGCGAGACCATGGCTCAATGTCACCTCCATCTTCTGACCTAAAGCTGTCCTCCTGCCTTTGCCTCAAAAGCCTGGGGTCATGTTTATATCTTAAATGTAAAAATTAGAATAATAGAAAAAAATTTTTTTTCAATGGTACCTATAGAGATATTATTTTTTTATAGGTTTTAATTAATTAATCAGAGCTGCCTATTTTTCAACAGTGCTTTGAGCAACCATTTCAAAGCATCAGGTGACAAAATATGTTGAATGGGTCATGCTGTCTGCTATAATGTAAATTTACATGAATTCCCACCTCAGAAGATGATGTGCCTTATTTTGCATAGGATGTTTTGATATGGAGGAAACTTAACATTTCATTATTGGTAAGCAAAAAAATTTTTGAGGCTTTCTAACATAGGAAAATCTTTTACAGGACACACAAGACTCATGAACTAAAACTGAATTAGGTAGTAATTCACTGTTTAACATAAAGTCTCTGCAATCCGTTTACAGTTACAATTTTAGCACTTATTTTTTCAGGCAGGAAGGGTTTTCCTCGCATACAGTAATAGTGAGTATTCTTTGTTCTTGAAAACTTTTATAATCTCCATCATTTTTACATAATTTTTCATCTTTCAGATGATCGTTTATATAATTCTTTTGCAAACAATGAGAAGAACATTTTTGTTTCATGTTTAGGACAGAGCCAACTTTCCATTGTTTATGAGTAAAAAATTGTCTTAAATATTTTATCGAAAACTCCATTCGGACTGAGAATAGTGATCCATAGAAGTGTATAAGAAGAAGAAAAATTTTTAAGTATCTTATTTTGTGAATAATAAAAAATGAACCCATTGTTAAAGTTATAATAAAGTCAAATTAGATAATGAATTTTTCATGGCCCAGAAATTACATGAATTTGTAGTGGCAAGACAGATAAGCTGGGATGTATGTACAAGCAATAAATAATTCCAGAAGATGGTGATGTGTTCATAGCAGAGCATAGTTTGGCAAATTTAGTATGCTTAGTATAGTATAGGGTAAATAGGGTAGCATGTAGCATGCTGTACCCTTGCATAGTATAGCAACAGTTCATAGGGATTTGTTTGCAGGTATACCAGTTTAAGGGAGAGGATTCTCTTAGATTATCTTAAGAGAAAAGCAAGATTGAATTTATAAAACAATCAGAGTCTAGATAAAGATTTATTCTAGCACCTGGTGACTTTTCAAGGATATTTGAAAAGTTATGTTCATATGAAGAGTCTAGATGCTGGTTGAAGATACATTTAGTGGCAACAAAGCAAATTTACAGTGTCACCTGGAGATTAGCCAAACGTTTCCTATGTTCCTCACCATTTAGGGAGAGTTTGGTTCTAAGTCCAGCTGTGCTTCATTTATGTTGCCTAGAATTACAAGCAGAATTATATAGTGTCCTTGTTTGAATCCCTCCTCACTCCAGTATTTGGCGAATTATGTCCAAGACTTAAAGCTCAGGCTTCCAAAGTCTAATGGATTTATAAGCTTTACTGTAAGTATTTCAAATTAAAGGTTGCAACTTAGAAAATCTCTGATCTTAGTTGCATTCCTAATGCTGTATGTATATTAAAATGACTTGAATTTTAAATAGAGGAAGGGCCAGTGTTTTCTCTTCATACTCTTTAGCATGGAAACTCAATGCCAAGAGATCCCCTACACTACTTCTTTTGGATGCAGTATGATTTCTTTGCCACTCAGCAGGAAATGAGAAGTAGATAATGCGTTTTACAAAGTACTAGCCTGGCATGACACTTCAGGAAGAATTATAAATATCATTAACACTACTAAATTAGATGCTTCAATTTACAGTTCTAGTTAATTACTTTACATATTAACAAAAGTATCACAGCTGGGTATTTCAAACATCACCCTTGATGTACAGTATATGAGATTTTATGTAGCATACTGGCTTTTCCAAACAGTTTTACTTTGTTTCCTTCATTAACATTACTAATACTAGTCAAAAATCTTTGCCAGTATTTGTTTGGTTTGTTTTTATATAATTCTACTGTTAGGAAATTTGATTGCAATATTTAGGGAGAGTCCGGCAAATTCTGATTCAAGTTGTTTTGGCTGCTGAAATTCCAACAGGGAGGAGTTGTATTGTAAAGTACAAAGAGCTAAGTTATAAAATTTTCACATGTGAGGCCAAAGGTTGGATTTCTTTTGAAACCGGTTCACTTAAATTACGTCTGTTGTTCCAAATTTTACCTATTTCTTGGGTCGCAATATCGGTCCATGAAAGTAGATGAGTTACAGTTGACAAACCCCCCCGCATGATTCGAAATTCTGGCTAACAGCCACTCTTTGTTTTAATGTGTGGAGAAGCTGTTAGTCCACTTCTCTTGAACTTTACTGAAATCTCCATGGTACGTTATCAGGGCCTTTTATTTAAAATTTATGTTTAATTGTCTCTATTATTTTCAAAGCAATCATTCTGTATTTGCCATCACTTAATTATGTCAAATCACCCAGAATTAATTGTTTAATTAATTAATTTCACCAAGATTTATTGACTACTAATTATGTGTAAAACATTCTAGACCTCAAAGACTATAAAGCGATGAACCAGATACAGGTGGCTCATGAACCTAGTGCACGCCTTTCTACTGTTTATGATTCAAGGAGGAATTTTTGAAAAATTCACATTTAAATTTTTTAACAACAGAGTTACTGTATTCTAGTAGAAAATTTAAATGTTGTTAATAGAGACAGCCGGACTGTAACAGTAAGTTTGTAATTTGTCCGGTTTATTTTAGTTGATATTATAGACACATTGATGGGCTACAGCTGTCTGATATCCTTTTTAGAAGTGGAAGTTCTTCGTTATTTCATTCCAATAATACTTGAAATTTAAAAAAGCAAAGAGTTGCTCTTCTGTATACGCCCAAAGACTTCTCATAAGGGACTTGAATCCTTTCCTATAGTTAAACTGAAACTTCCATTCAAAAAATAAATATGTAAACACTTAATGGCCCCAGGTTTACACGCACCTTAGAAGGACTACATATTTAAACCAAAGGAAAGAGTTGAGTGTATTTGTCAAAACCTAGTTAATACACAAGTATGGTCTGTGGATTGTTCTCCAATCACCTGTGTGAATATCTTCATTTCACTGTGAATATAAAAATATTTTTGTAAGACTATGGGAATGAAGAATTGATATATTCAACTTTACATAGACCATGTAAATAGTAAGCATAATAACTTAAAACTAATTATGAAATGAGAACAATTTAAGGAAAAACTTTTTCACGATTTAACTAGTGTCATAAAAATGTATTTAATTCACATGAAAATATGTAACAACTGCAAGGGGGTAGCCCTAATTTTCCTGCATGCACACATACATAGAAACTGCTAGATAGCACTGTTAAAAACAAAACCCAAATGCTTCATCTACGAGGCACTAGGTATTTTCACTTTGGTTAAATAACCAGACTCTTTAAAACATTCTTAAATGAAGACAAATTTACTGAAATAGAGATGGAAGACACAACCATTAATGCAACTGTCTAGAGAAAAATGGCTATTCAGAAGATACATCTAAAAAGCTGTTACACTGAAAGCATTGTCTATCATGTTAAGAAGAGTAATTATTTTAGATAATGCAAATGAGTTTCTTTAAATTACATGTTGTCACCATGAAGTTTCAAATATCAAATTATTACTGAAATAGAACATGTGGAAAATTTACTAAGATTACTTCTAATCACTTATAAAAATGAATCAAAAGCAAATTGTAATAATGATAAATTCAAAACCATTGGGGAGGCCAGGCGTGGTGGCTCACACCTATAATCCCAGCACTTTGGGAGGCCGAGGCGGGCGGATCACGAGGTCAAGAGATGGAGACCATCCTGGTCAACATGGTGAAACCCCGTCTCTACTAAAAATAGAAAAAAATTAGCTGGGCATGGTGGCGCGTGCCTGTAATCCCAGCTACTGAGGAGGTTGAGGCAGGAGAATTGCCTGAACCCAGGAGGCGGAGGTTGCGGTGAGCCGAGATCGCGCCATTGCACTCCAGCCTGGATAACAAGAGAGAAACTCCGTCTCAAAAAAAAAAAAAAACAAAAAAAGCCCAAAAATTAAATAAAAAACTATTGGGGAAACAGTCTATCCTTCATCTTCAACTAAATATTTAATCAAGTTCAAAGACCAAGAGCAATCATTTAGGATGCCTGAATGGATATTTAACAGCTGAATGATAACGACATTTTTTAAAACTGAAACTATCTTCTAAAAAACACTGTAGTTTTAATCAATTATTTTTCCTTGCAGGTACAAGGAAAATGATTTTTTTTTTTTGTCAGTTTAACATAAAATTCTCTTTTTTGAAGTTCTATAGTTCTAATGAGTTGAAGGAACATTGTAGATAATTATTCTAAAGTCTGTGTCAGGTTTTGTTTAAGCATTTGAAAATCTAGCAATTTGAAAAAAAAAATCATTTCATTCTGATCTTGCTTAAATTCCTTTATGTAATGCAAAAAAAAGTAACAATAATTAAAACAACAGTTTTATAATTTTTATACAAGTAAGCTGTTTGTGGCTGGGCGTGGTGGCTCCTGCCTGTAATTCCAGCATTTTAGGAGGCTGAGGTGTTGTATTGGACCGAGCGTAGAAAGTTATCACCAAGACAAAAGTATGCCAGATTGCAGGGTCATTTATTATGCCGGCGACCACAGAGGACTCACGTCTCTCCAACCTGTGGCGTCAAAAGGAGGGTGCCACGACTTTTTATACCCGAAAAATCACCTTGGGTGTGGGGGTGAGGAGCGGGGATGGGGATGAAAAGGTTTCGGACATTCCAAGGGCTTGGGGATTCTGTGATTCACCTCCTGGGTGGAGACAAGGGCGGGGGTCTCCAGGCATTCCAAGGGCCAGGGGACTTTTGTCATTCTGTTTGTTACTTCAGTGGTTTACAGAAGTCAAGATATACATTTGTTTACACATCGTCTGGGTGGTGATAGAAGTCACAGATTTTAGCAGTTACTGATAAGAAAAGGTAAGCAGCTTTACATAGTTTTGCAGAACAAACTAGCAGTTCTATTTACAGAGGCCAAGAACAGTAGTTATTGTGAGGAGAATGGGGCAGCCATTGCAACTTATTTAAAAAGTTTTGCATTTTATAAAAATAGCGTTGCTCAGGTTCTGGCTCCAGGCCAGCACAATATCACAGAGGCAGATAGATTATTTGAGGTCAGGAGTTTGAAACCAGACTGGCTAACAAGGTGAAACCCCGTGTCTACTAAAAATACAAAAATTAGCTGGGCATGGTGGCATGTGCTTATAGCACATCTGTAGTCCCAGCTACTCAGAAAGCAGAGGCAGGAGAATCACTTGAATTTGGGAGGCGGAGGTTGCAGTGAGCCGAGATTTCGCCATTGCACTCCAGCCTGGGTGACAGAGTGAAAGAGATCAGTCTCAAAAAAAAAAAAAAAAGAAAAAAGAAAGAAAGAAAAGGAGAAAAGAAAAAGAAAGCTGTAAGCTGTTTGTAAAGTACAGAAATTTTTGAAGACTTTTACTTTTGGAATGGCCTCAATCAAAGCAGTATAGACTCTGCAAAAAAATCTTGATATATTGTAAGATAGAAAAGGTGTCTAACAAAGTAGATAATATACAGCTTCCTTTTGAAATACAAATAACTTGCACCAAATATTGACTGCATAATTTCTGAAATTCTTACCAGAAAAATCACTATTTTGTGTTAAGTTAAATTATTTGCTAAGTAAAGGTCCTTAACAAAAGGGAAAAATGAATGTTGCCTGAGAGAATTAACACAATAATTTAATGGAATGCAAATTCAAAGTAAATTTCACAGCTATGTATTCCTTTATCAAACACATTTCATTTATTATGTATATGGCATTGAACTAGATGCTGAAGTGACAACGAGTAAAACTCAGTCCCTGACTGAATTAGCATCCAAACAATTATGCAAATTTTTTAATTTAAAATTGCATCATGCCCTTCCACTTTGTAAGTAAAAGACTTAGAAGCAGAGAAAAGATGAAAAATGGTAAAGACTTTGCCCAATGAATAACTAATGTTTTGCCAGAGTCTATGAGAAGTTTTAACTCAGTATAATACTAGTAACTTGGATGGAAAAAGCATGATTTGGGGCAAAGACTACACCAACTGTAAACATAGTGATTCTTATGCATGTAAATGAAGGCAAGAAAAATCTCTGCTCTGCCTTAATTGACTGCTTTCTGGCTCAGAATTGCAATATTTCAAAAAAAAAGTCAGACAGGACAACTATTTGTGTTTATGCATCATGTCTAACTTTTAAAACAGTTAGGGTGTTGTCATAAAGGAAACTACTTGTGGATTAGAGAATGTCACCAGATACCCACCAATTTTAATTATCATGGAAAGAAAAACTTTTTTTTATATGGTGAATAATTTTAGTCAAATTATAAACGCGAAATGACAAAAATATACTCAGTGTATAGCCAGATTGCTGAAAAAGTTCAAAAATAATGGCAAAACTGGTCAACAGCTTCTTGAAGTTTGCAATGGCTGGTTTGGCTGTATTTAGACGTGAATAAGAGACAGACTGATGCAAAATTTGAAGAAGAATCTGAGAAACAGAAGAAATACTCAAAAGGTTTTAGGAAGAATAATGAAATAAAAATGTAAACAAGCTGAAGGGCAACACAAAAGAGACTGATTTGAAATGTTAATATCGACATAACTGAAATGGCAAACCCACAGTGGGAGCCAGATGAGAATTAGCCTGGCGAAGCTGGGGGAGGGTTGGAGTGTTCACTTTCAAACAAAAGAACACTTGACTATTTTTGTTGTTGAGAATATCTGTGAATTACTCAGTAGAAACATCCAACACACTGTTAAAGATAATTTAACCAGAACTCAGAGGAGGTATGTGGACCAAACACATGGAGGAGAGCTGATCCTGGCAAAATGGATCCATTTCAAGAAATATAATGAAAGAGGAAAACAGCGGCACTATGAGGAATTGGCCTTTTGCAATGTCCACTGGTGAATGATGGAAGGAATGTGTCAGGAGATTGAGCGAAAATACGAGAAACTGAGTTAGAAATATGACAATAAGAGTGGATCAAATCTTTTGAGGCATTTGGATATAATGCATTGAGTCAAGTTTGCTGATCACAATAGTTCCATTAAGAATTCTTTAAAAACCACTATTTGAGGTCTTGATATTTATTTCCCTTCAGTGTTGGTTGGAATACACCTCGTTTGATCGCAAGATAAAGGACTTGGACTGCTTTGGAATTATTGATATATGGAAATATTAACCTTTAATCCTATGTTGAGAGAGATCTCACACTGTGACAAACACAAATGAACTGAAGGGGCAGAACATACACAACTCCTCTGCTACTAATACTGAATGCTGCCAAGTCCTAAAAAAAAAAAAACAAAAAAGCCGTTGGTTGTCAGTGTTTCAGGGAGGGAGACAGTGAAACTATTCCATGTGATAGTGCAAATGAAAGATATATAGCACACTGCATTTGTCAAACCACTGTTAACTTTAGGGCACATAGTGTGCCTTAATGTATGTTAATTTTTAAAACTTCATTTATAGGTTTTTGAGATCGTCAAATTGAATGCAAAATGTGAGAAATGAGTCTTATAAATAAATGAATCAATCTGGATGGAGCAGGCAGGAAGAACAGTAAGAATGTAAGTAACTTAGCAATGAGTAGAGCATGTAAAGCTAATGCAAAATGAGCTCTACATAAGCACTGTGCTCTAGCTGATGCAGTTGCTTTCTGCAAAGATGGGCTCACAATTCTGAATTTCCTATATGTACATAATGCAATTGAATGAAGTAAATGAAGGATGGTTTGTGGGAAGCAGGATTTTCACCATTGTAGTGGGAGGTTATAGATAAGCAACGGCTAGAATTATCCATGTGATATTGGAGACATCAATATGAATTCATGTTTAGTTTAATAAAAGTACAGATGGTTTCCTTAAGATTTCTAGACATATATTTATACAGTTATCAGTATATACATATATTTCCTTGCTCTGTCAGCTGAGATCCTAGAAGCAATAATAACCCAGTGGCAACCAGCACCTTGATTTCTAATAATGTTCTTTAGTAAAAGGATCCAGGGCTCTTTGCAGAAAAAGTTAATGCTAGGACTGGGACAGGAAATACATAAGATATGCCTGGAGTATTTTGCAGTGCCAGAAAGTAGGAAAGTGTTTAAAAACTAACATACTTAAATAGATAAATGAACGAATGAATGGGAGGAGAATAGATGAATCACCCCCATAGAAAGCTTAGCTAATATCAATGTGCTGTATAAATGTAATTGTGCAATGAATTAGTTTTAAATGTATTGAAGTTAATGAACCTGTGGAATTTGGATATTCTTTTGTATGTTAATAACTGGATATTGATTAATAAACACTCCTAAATCACACCTAACATTTACAACTCTTGTTCAAACTTTTCTAGCTTCGTTAATCAAGGTTCTCGCTTGCATATGAAAGAATTCCAAATCAATATGGCTTCATACAGCCCAGGGTAGATAGATTGACTTCAGGCATTGCAAAACAGAGGTGTTGTGGTGATATTAGGAGTCAATCTTTTTGCCTTCTATCTCTTCCTTCCTCCACATTATCTCTGTTCTCATGAATGTTTTACCTGGTAGGAATTTGGTCCTTTCATTCTAATGGCCCAGCAAAGCAGCCAACACTAGTTACCCTAGGCCTGCCATAATAAATTACCAGTAACTTGGAAGCTTAAAGCAATAGAAATTTATTCTGTCACAGTGTGTAGGACAGAGGTCCAAAATCACGGTGTGTCTTCTTTTTTGTTGTTTTACATGTTCTGAGGGAGAATCTCTCCCATCCTTTTCTCTTTGCTTGAATGTCCTAGGTTTGTAGCTGCATTACCCCAATCTCTGCCTCAATCTCAACAGCCTTCTCTTCTGTATCTTTGACTCAAACTCTTCCTTCCTTTCTAAGGACATCAGTCATTGGATTCAGTGTCTAGCCTAAATGCAGAACGGTTTCCTCTCCAGATTCTTAGCTTAATTACATCTACAAAGACCCTATTTCTAGGTAAGAGTACATTCACAGGCAGCAGAGGTTAGGACTAGATATGTCTTCTAGAGGGCCATGATTTAGCCTGTCTCCACCATGAGATGGGGGTATCATTTTATTCCATCTGTTCCAAAAATGTATGAGGGATGAATATCATTTGCTGTCTAAACTATTTGGATCAAATGACTACTCAGGAATCAATTATGGTTGCCAGAGAAAAAATTACATTTATCAGCCCGGTAGGGGACTCTTCCCAACCCAGAGTACAGAATTTGCTTCTTCTGTCCCATGTCAACTGAGCACAGAGGGATCATTCATCAAAGGAGAATTGGATGTTGCTACTGCAATAAAGAATGCTTTACAAGTAACTCACAGATAACCACTATTGTATCTGTGTCTTTGGATGATCAGTGCTTATCAGGTAAGTGGACTGTTGCAAATTATAGTGAAGTCAGGAAAATGTAATTTTGTAGTTTTGCTTTAGAACAAGTTAAACACAATACAGAAATAATGTTATTTGCTCTCTCATTTGCAGTGATATGTCCTTGTGCCCTGGTGCTTCAAAGATGGCTTAATTGCTTTCTAAAATATCTTAGTAAAACGATAATATTGTATCCCATTTCTGTAAGAATATAACATGAACATGCTAATAATGAAAACCTTCAATTAGCTACAAAATAATTGGAATAAAACTATAATTCACATATGTATAGCTGACATGATTACAGCTTAAAATATATTTTGAAAGCAATATATCATATTTACTTTCTGAAAACACAGCTGAGAATTCATCATTAGACAGTCAAAAAATTGAATGTGGTTACAAACACTCAAATATTTACATGATTAGTTGTAATTTTTTGAAGGATGAACTATTACATTTAAAAATAACAACAACAACAACAAAAACCAGAAGACTATGGACTTACAGTTGAATGTTTTATACCTGGTTTACATACTGCTTAGCAACACACAGGAGTTTGTCATCTCTAAGTCAATCAGTAAATAAAATTACACTATATTATTTTACCCATATCCAACACATGTTATGTAACCTTTTGGGGAGAATTTTTTGGACTCTGTGTTCTTAACCCTTTCTTCTTCTTCTTTTTTTTTTTTTTTTTAAATGGAGTCTCACTCTGTTACCCAGGCTGGAGTACAGTGGTGTGATCTTGGCTCGCTGCAACCTCTGTCTCCCAGGTTCAAGTGACTCTCCTGCCTCAGTCTCCACAGTAGCTGGAATTACAGGCATGTGCCACCATGTCTGGCTAATTTTTGCATTTTTTGTAGAGATGGGGGTTTCACCTTGCTTTAAGCTGTCAAATTTATGCTAAGTTGTTATGCAGCAATAGAAAAATAAGTCAGAAATAAGACAACAGAGCTTACAAATAGCATTTTCTGTTTGTTACATTTTCTAGACTACTATCTCCAGAGGTTATGTATTTGTGCATTGAAGTCAGAGGAAAATGTTTTGATAATAAATAGCATTCCAATACAGTAAAAGCTATTCTCACAAGGAGGGAAGGTTAGAGTCATCTTAGTTGATGTGACACAAGAAAAAATGGGAGTGCAAAAATTTGCATGGGCTACAAACTAAAGATCTACAGCTAGTGCTCAACTTACAACCACGATTGGATCCGACAGACCGGTTGTAACACGATTTGGTCGTAAGTTGAGTAGGCTATATGTACAGTACTGTGAAATGATGTTATAAAAATCTTTAAGTCATATTTTATCATAATTTTCTTTCATTATTGTTACATATAATAATTTTCTTTGTTCATTTTATGCCATTTGAATCATCTCTACACCATTTTGTTTCTTATTTTTACATTCATCAGGTTTAAGTAAAACACTGCATTACCAGTACAACTGGTTTAATATTTGCAAAACATACAAAATTACAAAATACAGGTGCATACAAAAATACAAAATACAGGTGTAAAAAATACCAGAGGAAACATTTTCCCAATTGCAAAACATATCAAAATATATAAACATGTACCAAACATTTTATTCTCCACTGGTGCTTGGTTGCGGATCGTTGATGTCATCATCTGAGGCAGCAGTTGGGGTTACCGGAGTTAGTTTTTTCATAAACATGGTGAGCTTTGTCTGAATTGTGTGTTTCTTTTTTTCTTCATAAATTTCACGATACGGACGAAACACATCGTGCGCCATCCGTTCATTCCTTGCAAATTGTTTGCTGTTTGGGTTCATTGCTTCGAAATGTGTAAGAAGTTTATTCAGTAAAGATAAACGGTCTGATAATCTCTTAGTGGTGAACTTTCTTTCTGGCTCCTCCTCTTCTTTCTCTGCTTCTCTTCTTTCTTCTTCCACCACTCTTTCTTCTTCCAGTTCGATTAGCTCTTCATTTGTAAGTTCTCTGGATTCTTTGTCTAGCAACTCTTCGACGTCTTCCATTTCACACTCCAAAGAAAAGTCTTTAGTGACTTTTACTATTTTTTCCCCGAATCGTTTCAAGTTCATGTTCACTGTCAAATCCGTCAAAATCATTAACATAGCGCTTAACACAATTTTTCCAGGTGCCATTCATGCACTTTGTTGTCACAGCCTCCCAGGAGGTAGTGATATTCTTGATACACATCAAAATGTTGTAGTGTTTCCAAACATCTACAGCAGAGCAGTTGTGGCTAGCGATTGTGGTCATAAAGTGGAATGGTCGTAAGTCGCATAGGTCGTAAGTCGACCAATACCTGTATTATGGTAGTCACAGTTCTCTATAGAAACAAATAAGTGCATATGTATCCATAGTCATGCACCACTTGAAGATACGAACTCATTCTGAGAAATGCGTCACTTGGCAATTTCGTGGTTGTCTGAAAATCATAGAGAGTACGTACACAAACCTAGATGGTACATCCTACTGCACTCCCCAGCTACATAGGCTCGCCTACTGCTCTTAGCTTACAAACATGTACAGCATGTGACTGCACTGAACACTGCAAGCAATGATAAGATAGTGGTAAGTATTAAAGTATTCATGTATCTAAACATATCTCAATGTAGAAAAGATACAGTAAAAATAATATAATATTATAATTTATGGGACCACCCTCATATATACAGTTTCTAACTGACTGAAACATCATTATGCATGCATAAATGAGAGAGAGAAAAGTATTTTTTTAAAAAATCTGCTTAAGCTTATGCTGTTGTAAGGTCTGGTAAGTCTGAACACTGTAGAACAGGCTGGTAGGCTGAAAACTCAGGTAAGAGTTTAAGATGCAGTCTTGGGTTGCAAGCTAGCACTTCAAATAGGGTTTCTATGATTCAGTCCTGAGAATTCCTTCCATTCAGGAAATCCCAGTCTGTGGGGTTAAGGCTTTCAGCTGTTTGGATAAGGCCCAGCCAGATTACGGAGGATAATCTGCTTAACTCAATCAAAATCTACTGATTTAAATATTTAACACTCCTTAGAAACAGCTTCACAGCAACATCTAGACTGGTGCTCGACCAAAAACTGGGCATCATGGCCTAGCCAAGTTGTCACTTTAAATCAACCACCATAGTTTTGATCAGCATTTTTATGCATTTGGTCTCTAGAAGTGTCTGAATTTATTAGAGAAAGAGTTTCATGAGTAAACTAAAAAAAAATACACTGAACCAGGACCTGTTGAAACAGACTATACCATTATTATTATTTTTTTTTTGATACATTCTAAGTGCTACCAAAAGTTGTCAACTATCTCAAAGCAACAGTGTCTGTATGGTTGAGTACTTTTATGTCTAATGCTTTCTACAAAATTGTCCGGTGGCTATTCATTGAAGCATGCTACTTTCAAAGATGGCGACAAAATTTAAATTTAATACAGGAACTTCAAATTTAAATTTAATTTATAAATAAATAAGTCAGGAGTGCTTTAAGAGGCAATTTAGCATAGAGGTTCAAAATGTCATGTATAACACTACAGAGATCCAGATTTAAATCTGCATTCTCCTATTTAAAGACTGTGAGAAGTTGGCCAAAATATTTATGTTCTCTAAGCTTTAGTTTCTTGGATTATGAACTAGGGGTAGTAAAATTTACCACCTAGGGTTTTGGTGCAAATAAAATTAGGTAATAATAAGAGACTCAATAAAATACTTGGTGAAAAGGAAATTAATTTATATATTTTATAAATAATAATGCATTTTTGCTGTTCACTTCAGATGTATTAAGCTTAATACTTAAAAATCTGTTACTGTGAAAAGTCTATTTTATTCTTCAGTATTAGTAATTTGGGGTAGATAAAAAAACTAACATTTTTTCTTTCTTCCTTGTATTCTCCAACTATTGCCTTGCATGTCCCTCAGTCAAGAGGTAGAATCTATTTCTTCTTCCTACGCATCTAAAATGGCCTTAAGCTTGCTTTGAGCAACATAATGAAGAAAACTGACTTTGTGCTAGTTCCAGGTCCAGGCCAAAGGAGCCCTGCACGCTTGCACTCCTGCTCTTGGAAGCTGGTCCAGGAACTACGTGTAAACACACACAGGCCATCCTTTTGAAGAGGAGAGATGATATACAACAGAGATGAGCTTTCCCAACTAAGACCATTCTGGATGGCTCAGCCATTCAGTGTGACTCTGGGTGCTTGAAAAGCCAGTGTGATATCAGCTAAGCCTGGCCCAGGTCAGCAGAATCATCTCCTCACCTACAGACAACAACAATTGGTTGTTTTAAGCTGCTGTGTTTTGGGGTGATCATGTTGCACTTCCAGATAAGGACTAGGGAATTGTTAAAATCCAAAGTGGGCAAAAGCAAAATATATACATATTTCATTTACAAATGGAGCTAAAAGCACTTCTAAATTAATGAAGTTTAAAGGGAAGACAGACCATGAAATAACATGAAGAAAGACCATGGATGACAATAACTAGATCTGTTTTGACTCTTCTAGTTTCCAGTGCAACATTGTGGAATAGAAGAAGAACTAAACAGAGGTCTCTACTTGAGTGTTTGAGAAAGCCTTGTCTGGAAACCTTTAGAGGTCACAAGAAGTGACCATGAAGAATGAGGTGGGTGTTAATGAACCCCTGAAAATATAGTTTTATGACTTCTGAAGAGAGGAGGAATTCAGATCTCTTTGGTGCCTGATTCTGCAGGTGGGAGGGAAAGGAGCAATGTCTCCACCTAAGGAAGGGCAATGAGAGCAGATTTATGGTTAGCAGCATATGAAACAAAGGAAAAATAATTGTTTTGATTTTTTTAAAGTATTGAGGAAAAATTATAGATGAATAAATTGGTTATTTGTTTTTCTGTTAAATCTCTGCAAAGTTTCAATAGAAAAAAATGTGCACATAACTAACCACAGTTAAAATGTAAGAAATAGCTATTAGAAACATGGAATAAAAAAAAAAATAGGAAGCCACCAAGGAACAACTAATATAAAATAAGTGTATGGGAGGATGTAAGGAGGTAACATTTATGTCTACAGAGCTCAAGGGACAGAACACACACTCATTCCTAGTAAGGGAGTGTTTTATGGTGAATAATGCTGTGGTTTGTTTGTCACAAAGCCAACAGAGTGTTGAGGTATCCAGCTGGAACAAACCTGTGCCCCTGTTGGTTTCAAGGATAAATGAAAGAAGTTGGGCTGAATGAGGAATGACAAAGGTCATGCCACTCGGAACTGGAAGGCGTGACCCAACCTGCAGCTCTGCAGGGCTGATCTCAGCTGGCTTGCTGGAGGAGACTGCTAAAGAAACTCCAAACACAACCATGTGTTACAAGAAATCCCTCTTACTTGGGAGTGATAGTCTTCCCCAGATGAATCACTGGCAAATATCCATTTTAAAAATAATTTATCTCATTCAAATAAAGGTGATTATTGAAAATAAAATAACAATAAAATGTACAAACAAAGAAACAAGAAAAAGAAGAAAATGTGTGGAAAAAGCAAATGATAGATGAAAAAATTTCAGAAGAAAAATTGTTGATATAGTGCATAATGTTGAGAATATAACATATTTTCTTAAATAAATAATAACAATGAAAGTAAAATATTTTTTTGTATGACACAAAGGCAGAAATAAAGATTTTTTAAAATTAACAGATAATAGGAAGAAAACAGGACTCCCAAAATGTGAAAGACATGAAATACAATTTGTCTCGCAGCCTAAACAATTTGCTTTATCTTTGGGTAATAAAACAAGCAAACAAACAAACATAAAGGTCTCTATTATGAAAGAAAGGGGTAAAATACATCATTCCTCCCTTGCCCTCAATACTCAGAGCAGGAGTTTCAGTCTGTTGCCTTTAATACTCGCAGACCACGAGTTTCAGCCTATTACCACTTCATCCCACCTCCACATTAACAACTCAACGCATTTATATCTTGAATAGAACAGCAGAAAGAGATACATTAGGTTACATTTTTTTTTTTTTTTTGGCTATTTCTCACCTACCAATAAATGAGAAAGAACTGCAAATTCTAAAATGCTGAAGTAATACGTTATGTGTTGAAGATTATATTAAACCATCTTTACTTAGAGAACAAGCCTGATTAGGCCACTGCCAGAATGTCTCAGGACAAGAGGCAATTTTAGTTCCCTCTCAGATTTCGTAGTTTTCTCTGTGTGTGTGCCTGTGTGTGTGTTGCTGTTGTTATGTTCTGCAGTGATTAGTTTGTGGTGGACATTAAATATATTTTTCACATCAACAAACTGATGTGATCCAATAAAATCTGGCTTGAACCAAGGATGTGGCAATATCTGTGAAAAATTCAAATGGCAGTAGATGGTGCACTATCTAGTCAAAGAGTCATAGCATAAATCCATTTTTTTTCAGGCCATTTCTTTAAAGACAACCACAAGGACAGAAGAAAAACTATATATATGAAAAAATTAAAAATTAGCAGGCCGGGCGCAGTGGTTCATGCCTGTAATCCCAGCACTTTGGGAGGCCGAGGTCGGCAGATCATGAGGTCAAGAGATTGAGGCCATCCTAGCCAACATGGTGAAACCCCATTTCTACTTAAAATACAAAAATTAGCCAGGTGTGGTGGCACGTGCCTGTGGTCTCAGCTACTTGGGAGGCTGAGGTCGAAGAATCGCTTGAACCCAGGAGGCGGAGGTTGCAGTGAGTCGGGATTGTGCCACTGCTCTCCTGTCTGGGGACAGAGTAAGACTCCGTCTCAAAAAAAAAAATTAGCAAACGAAATATTAATAAATAAAAAATTAATATAGAAAAAGAAACACATTCATTAAACATCTATATATTAAAATACAAAATTATATGTAATTTTATATGTACACATGATGTAATATGCATAATATTGATACATGTATGTATATACACATATATGATCTTATAGAAATAAGCAAAATAAAGCTATAGTTTGCTAAACTTTGTTATGCTAAAGTGTTCTAAAATTATATAATATTACCGATTTGGGGCAGCAAGGTAAATTTCAGAACATCTTGTTTATACACTGAATTTATGGACATAAAATCTATCAGAAAAAAACAAACAAAAAAATTTACAAAGCATTTGCTCCATCTCTAGGCTTTCACTTTCAAACTTAATAAATTAACAAGAAACCAATGTACTCTCTGCCTTCAACAATTTTTAAAAACTGGGGAAAAAAGATGTACCCCCAGTTTAGAGATTAGACAAGCAGCCCAGCTCAGCAATTTCTTGAAAAAAGTAACGCAGTGAAATGAGCTCCTAATTGTCTCTCCGTACTTCTGGAAGGCGTTTTCAAGATATAGAGATGGGGTTACTTACAGAAATCCAGCTCAGAGCCTTTCTAAGTGATACAGCAGAGTTCAGGGAGACCAGAGTCTAGAATTCACTGTATAGAAAACTCTAAAGTTGGGAGCTTCAAAGGACAGCAGCCCAGGGTACTTGCAGAATCTGTGGCTGAGTATTTAACCATGTGGGCCAGGAATGACCAAGGCCAGGAAGAGAACCACTGGGAAAGGTAGGAGGAACAGTTTCAAAAGCTCACAAGGTGCTAAGGCTACTTCGTGTACACACAACCAGAGCAAAAAGACCCCAATGCATAAGGAACTAAGCGCTTCAAGGGGAAAAATAGACGTCCTTCAGGAAAATTATACCTGGACCAAAGTTTGTCCTGAATCCACTTAACAAAGCCTAAAACACATCTCAAAATGATCAAACTGTTTTCAGGTAATCAATCACATCCCAGAACAAAGCCCTAACTGAGAAAAAAAAATCTAACACCCAACAAAGCAAAAGTCTCAATGTTTTTAAAATTACCAAGGATGAAAAAAAAAATAGGAAAATGCCACATATAAGGAGACAAATCAATTAATAGATAAAAGACTTAAATGACAATGATTGTAGAATTAATAGGCAAGGACATGAAGTCAGCTGTTTTTGAGAGAAGTCATTGGCAAGTTTGAAGTAGAAGTGTGCTGTGAAAAGACTTCCGTCTGACAGGAGATGGAAATTTAGTAAGAGCGGATTCAGGGGAGTGATTAGGAAACCATGAAGTAATCTGGATAAGAGATGTCATTGATTTGCATGGAGGAACAGGAAAAGGTGTGATGATAAACAGAATGTGGCTAGATTTTGAAGATAAAAATGACAAGAGATATTGGCCCGTTGTGAAATGTCAAAGAAGTAGAAAAGTAAGGAGCTAGATGGGCATGTTTTAGGCCTTAACAATGTTAAGAATGGAATTTTCATTTACTGATGGGGGATATCTGTGCGCATAGGATTCCATGGCTGTGGAGAAGGAGGAAAGGGTTCTGTCAGAAAAGATTTTGCTTTGGACAGGGTGACTTTGAGTTGCCAATTAAATATCTAAAAAGATAGTTAAAAGGTGGGTATATGGATACTGAGTTGAGGCAAGAGGTCCCCACTGGAGATATGCATTTATTTGTAGTCAATATATAAACAGCAATATAATATGCCAAATGTCATATATGCAGTATCATCTTTTCATTACGAAAGTGTATGTCTAAGCCTATGATTCATTACAATATAAATATGCAACGTGAACAAATTCCAGGATATGAATTTGTGTGCTGAAGTCAGAAGAAAAAGTTTTTATAATAAATAGCATTCCAATATAGTAAATAAGTATTGAAAATAAGTATTAAAAATAAGTATTGGATTGGAAATATAACAAATGTAGTGAAGTTAAGAGAATGGGATTTTCAGCCTAGAGAATAAACAAACAAATTCATGCTTTTCAAATAGACTAAAAATGCAGAGGAATCCCAAGGAAATAGAATAGAATTCAACAATGAAAAGTAGAAGAAGGAACATTTCAAAATATGAAAAAGCAAATCTCTGATAGCCATATGAAGGGCTACTCTTTTATGAACTAGATCTTATTAAACTTCGACCTGATGATGTGCTTTGAAGTGCCTGTTTTCCAAACCTAAAAATCAACCTGTCAGTGTAGGCGCTACAGTTTTCACTGTGAGGGATTATTTCCTTTGGGTAAACAGATATTTTATGCAATACTTTTTAAAATTGTAAATAACCTTAAATGAATGAATTATTCAAGCAGTAACATTTTATCTTCATGAGATTGACAGAGATTAAGAAAGCAATTACCTTCTAGGCCATGAGGGAAATATCTTCTGAAAAGGTATGTTGTTTAGCAGAAGGAGAAAAGTGTGTTTGGAGCTTTTATAAGGAGCCAAGTGGCAATGGATCGGGAACTGGGGATGATAATGGCCCTGAGAGAAGTTAAATAAGAAGAATTTAAAGATTAATTGTTCCTTCTTTATAAATTTGCTTACCCAGGGAATACATACTTCTGGAAATCTAACTCAGAATGTTTGTCTGAGTATATACATTGTATTTTTTTGAGAAATTTTATAAATAAGAAATAATTGAATGCTATAAACTATACAACTAGTGTTTGCTTATTTTAGGAAAAAGAAAAAGCTCTTTTTAAACATAATATTTATAATGAATAAAATATAAAACAAATTTATCATAAGGCAAACAAGAATTAGGAATTTGGAAGGAAGTAAGATATCTTTGAGTATTCTAATGGGAATATTGTCATGGAGGACTTATTAATAATTACATGGTACTACTTGTGTGTTTATTAGCCAGATGTCATTTAAGAGCCAGATGGAGGCAGAAGAATCAGCTCATACCTATAATACCAGCACTTTGGGAGGCCAAGGCAGGAGGATCACCTGAACCCAGGAGGTTGATCGGGCTGCAGCAAGCTCTGACTGCGCCTCTGCACTCTAGCCTTGGCTGTAGAGCAACACCTTGTCTCAAAAAATAAACAAAAATAAATAAAATAATTTTTAAAAGGGCCAAAAATAAAATGAATAACATAAGTAAATAAAATAAAAGTAAAATAGATAAATTAAATTGGAAGGAGGTCATTCTTGGTAGGAGCGGGCTTTGGAAAGTGTCATGTGTTATTGTTTTTGGCCCATCTTTCTTCCTGATAAAGAAAGAACAAAGAATTCCTTAGGCCCTAAGAGAACCCCAGTCACACAGATATTAAATGAATGGAAATACGAGGAAGAGTCAACAGAAAGTGTTGGATAGGAGAAATCTTAGATAAGTGGATGTCAAAATCCAAGTAGGAGACAGTGATAATCTATTTCATTGTATCTTCTTCTTTTCATTTTTTTCCAGTAGAGATGTAGTCTCACTATCTTTCCCAGGCTGGTCTTAAACTCCTAGGCTTAAGCAATTCTGCCTGTTTTCCATAATGCTGTGATTTCAGTAGAGTGAGAGGAGACAGAACTCTTATTTTGCCTTGAGGAATATGCATAGTGTAGGAAAAGGTAGGAAACCATTCATATGGTAAACTCAAGAGTGTTTTGTCTGTGGAAGAAGAAAGTAGTAGTTATGGGTATCATCCATGCAAGTGAGCATTGTGATAAAAGTCATATGACAGAGTAAGCCTATGACAGAAACATGAGCACCTTAAATTCCTGGTGAGAGATGTTTGGAACAAAAAGAAAAAAGACCATTCCAAGGGGGAAAACATAAGAGCATACAGGTATTGATCAACTTACAACCTATGCAACTTATGACCATTCGACTTTACGACCACAATCGCTAGCCACGACTGCTCCGCGTCTGGCAGCGCAAATGTTGCCCAGGTGGGCATACGACAGTGCGGACCAGCTTCCGGCAGCACTACCATCTCCGCGTGCATATAGCCTACTCAACTTACGACCAAATCGTGTTACGACCGGTCTGTCGGAACCAATTTTGGTCGTAAGTCGAGCACTAGCTGTAATACAATTTCATAAGGACAGCATACAGTTTTGGGTTAATAATTGTAATGCATTAAAATATTTTCAAAATCAAAATATCTCTAGCTATAAAATTAGTTATTTAAATATTTGCATTGTTTTCTTTTTCTCCCAGCTCTGTCCATCCCTTTACAGCTTGTTTTTCCTTTTTTTTTTTTTTTTGTTTGAGATGGAGCCTTGTTCTGTCACCGAGGCTGTGCTGCAGTGGCATAATCTTGGCTCAGTGCAACCTCTGCCTCCCGGGTTCAAGCAATTATTCTGCTTCAGCCTCCTGAGTAGCTGGGACTATAGGCGCCCAACACCAAGCCGAGCTAATTTTTGTATTTTTAGTAGAGATGAGGTATCACCATATTGGCCAGGCTGGTCTTGAACTTCTGACTTTGTGATCCACCGGCTAGGGCTTCCCAAAGAGCTGGGATTACAGGCATGAGCCACCGCACTAGCCTCGTTTTCCCTTTTCACTTCATTTCTATCTTAACTTCCCTGCTTATCGGTACCTCCACAGGAAGGGAACTGAATATACACCAGGATTGGACAAATCCGTGTTCTTAAGGTTGTTACTAGTAGCATTCATTTTATGTGTAAGAGTCCAGGATTCAAATTGAAAGACTGGTGAAGTTAGAATTATTTCTGATTCCCCTGTTTTCCTCATTTTTCTGTGCTTTTTCCTATCCACATGAGGTACAGAAGAGCTTCTTGCAGTTTAAAAATGACTTCTTATTTTCCTATCCTGACTGTAGATCTAGAATTAATCATATTATTTCATGAGTTTTTGAAGACTTGGGAGAATAGGAAGTTTGAGTGGTGAAGGTACATAGTAAATTAAGATGTGTAAGTAAAGATAGTTTTGATCTTTATCTTTTGTCCAAGCAGAAACAAACTTGTTAATGAAAGACATACAGCCTTCATCTTCTAAAATGCAGTTATTTTGGGGCAGAAATTCATCTGTTATTGTTTAAAACTCTTAGAGGAATAAAGGACTTCTGATCACTAATTTAAGGGCCGAAGATTTAAGGCAACATTTCAGTAAGGGTATGTCAGCTCTGTCACCAAGACATTGCTTTTTCTTTCTGTCTTGCCTTTTAATATAGCTGGTAAATTGAAACCTTTTTCAGGTCCATACCTTTTTGCCATGTCTCCGATATTTCTTTTTTATATTGAACAGGAAAGTAATGAATACAAAATTCTCTGTCCTTGAGGTTATTTAGAGTTGAACTTTTGACTTTTCCCCAGCATGAATCTCTGAATCTTTTTAGTCAAAAAAAGGCTCCAGCCCTTGAAGCAATGAAGCCTCAGAAGTGAACGTCCCTCAGAAAATGGTGGCCCCCACAGCCCTCGGCTGCTGTCAGCTTCTTCAAGATCCCATATAATTATTCAGGGCCACTGACTTACTTTCTCCAAGTGCTGATGCTGCCTCTTCTCTCATATTTATGATATTGAACTTCTGATGAAGCTACAAAGGTGAATGAGAGTTCACAGAATGTGGACACCTATCAGAGAGTTCCTTAGGAATCCAGCTTCCCTAATTATGTCAGCTCACTATAACTTACAGAGTACATTGCAATGAGGGGATAGAGAATAGATATGTATTTCATACTTCTTCACATTGCTGGCTGAAACCAGCCATAAAAGTCACATTATTTTTTAGGTGGCACTGCATTAAAATAAAAAATAAAATAAAATAAAAAACTTCTCACATATGCCATTTTATCTTTGTTTCTAATACATTTTCTACTTAGTTATCATATCCCACCATCGATTACAAAACTCTTGTTTAATTAGTACAAGGAGAGTTAGTGGCACACATATATATATATATATATTATTATATATATATAATTTATAAATATGCATATATTATATAATATATATGATATAATGTTACTTGCCAGTAAATTCCTAAAAATTTCTCACCGCTCTCTCAAGAGTAATGCGCTCTAAATGCAACTAATAATATCTAATAATATTTTTCCCTAATCTCTTCATTTTTCTCATGTTCCTTTGTTTTTCAAATAATGATACTGTGTCCTACCTGTTAATAAAGACACTAACAAAAGAGTCAACATCAATCCCTCCATCTCCCTAAGTCCTCCTCCTTGTTCAATAGATAATTGCCATTACATTGCATTGCTCAAATATTCGCACATTGTTTCCTTTTCTCCTTCATCTCCATGCATATGTAGTTTGTTTTTCTTTTTCACTTTATCTCTGTCTTACATTTCTTGCTCACCAGTACTTCCACAGGAAGTGAACTAAATGTTTGATGCAACTGAACAAATCTATGTTCTTAAGGCTGTTACTAACATATGTGTGTATGTGTATGTGTACACATACATATAAATCGGTATACATACAGATAAATGGTAATTGCAATGCAATTTTATAAATAAATGTATACATTTAGGTATATCTTGTAGAATATTATATACACATAAAATAGATATTATATATAATAAATATTATAAAATAAATATATATATAAATATCCCTAAATCTGGAATATTTCTCTCACATAATAAAGAATTTTAGAGATAGGAAGTTCATCACTGGTGTGTAAGTACCACAAAGTTGACAGAGACTCCATTTTCCAATGTTTCCACTTAGCCCAACACTGATTACACTGACTCTTCTGGTCTAAGATGGTTACTTATGCTCTTTCCACAGTTACTCCATCTAGCAAGCATAATAAGGTTTGGCTGTGTCCCCACGAAAGTCTCATCTTGAATTCCCATGTGTTATGGGAATATAAGCTCTCTCTTTGCCTGCTGCCATCCATGTAAGATGTGTCTCACTCCTCCTTAACTTCCACCATGATTGTTAGGCTTCCCAGCCACGTGGAGCTGTAAGTCCAGTTAAACCTCTTTCTTTCGTAAATTGCCCACTCTGGGGTATGTCTTTATAAGCAGTGTGAAAACAAACTAATACACAGTATTAAGGTATTTGGATCAAAGAAGAAACTTTCTCTACCTTAAAAGAGATTGAAATATTAACAAATACATTCACAAAAATATTAGGACTCACTGTTAGAAACTAAATCATGTGGATTGTATTAGTCTGTTCTCACCCTGCTAATAAACACATACTCAAGACTGGGTAATTTGTAAAGAAAAGAGGTTTAATTGACTCATGGTTCCACATGTCTGGGGAGGCCTCAGGAAAATTACAATCTTGGTGGAAGGAGAAGCAAACTCGTTCTTCTTCACATTGTGACAGGAAGGAGAAACGCAGAGCAAAAGGGGAAAAGTTCTTTATAAAACCAGATCTCGTTAGAACGAACTCACTATCATGAGAAAAGCACAGAAGTAGCTCCCCGCTGATTCAATTAGCTCCTACCAGTTCCCTCCCATGACATGTGGGGATTATGGGAATTATACAATTCAAGATAAGATTTGGGCACAGAATAGCCAAACCACATCAGGATAAACCTAGTGCCCAAGCATAAATCATCTCTTTCAGCTAGGTAGCAATAAGTCCAGTGTTAATACTATCTTTTTAATAAAGAAATAATAAATGAGAATAAATCTTCTCCACTAATCTTTTCAATGTTTTACCTTACATTAAGAAAAAAATTAACAAGCTTTAATAGCTTAAAAATATTTCCAAGATAAGGGCTTTATCTATCTTTTCAATATCTCTCTCTTTTTATGACAGATAGGGAGAGCTTTGTAGATACTTTTCCCAATGCCAAAAATTATTCCACCCTCTAAGTTGTCTTTCAACAGAACATGCCTGCATTTAAATCTATTTAAATGTAGAAATACAGATAAATGATAATTGGAATAAAAATTGATTTAATTTGAAGATGAAGGAAGGCAGGACAGGTAGCTTAACAAGAGCGATATTTAGCATGTTTAACCCTAGTGGCAAAAGCACTAGTCTTTGGGAAAGGAATCACCAATGAACCCCAAGAGATTACTGGCTGAAACGACCAGAAAGTAATTTTATTGCTGTGTGTACCAGATGTTTATCAATACTGAATATTAATGTGTTTTTAATGTATATATCCTAACACGAAGACAAAGACATTACCTAAAATCCAAAAAGGAATTTTGTTCTGTTTGTTTTTAAAGCATTTCTTCATATGCTAAGTGATTCTTTGGGACAAATAATAAGAATACTGTGGAATTAGCGTTTTGCATATTAAAAAAAAAAAGACTGAAACACTGAAGGTGAAGTCTCAGTCTATTAGTGACATCAAATGTAAGTTTTACGTTAACTAGAGCTTCATGTTCTTTTAAGAGAGCCAGAAATCTGCATATTTAAGGGAAATTTTCTGATTTAAAAAAAAACTCATTGTACAACAAAGAAAACAAGTGTGTGGGCTGCTAGATTGCAAACTAATTTGAGGAATCTTTTAAGAACTTATTTTTAAAAGAATACTTATCAGAAACTGTGTAATTATAATCATTAGTGGCTTTTTTCTGTTTTTATTATTACCTTCCATATCTTTAAAATTAAAATTGTATTACAATTTTATCTGACATTATTCAAATTCTCTATCTATATATCTGTGGATCGATCTGCATATCTTTCCATTTATTGTTAAATCTTCTATCTATATATTTTGCTTGATAAATGTCTGGTGTAATGTTCATGAAATGTAAATTTTGTGTCTGGATAGAGGAAGGCTGAATGACTTTTTAAAAATGTCTTCTGCTTACACTTTTATCTAGAGTACATATGATTTTAAAATAAGCATGGATCACATTAACTTAAACACCAATATGATTATTTGTTTTTAACAAGTCAAATAAGGCTATACCCTTGAGAATTAGAATTGGTAATAGATTTGCTCATGATACCACATTTTACAAATCAGTTAGCTAGTTAAATCAGCAGACTCAAAAATGTTAATTAAAATTATTATAAGTCAGTTAAATTTAGTAAGTTTTTAAAATATATTTTGAAACTGAATTTATTCCGTTCTACTTTAGGAATGGTTATATTTGAGAGCTAGTAAATATGATTTTTTTTTAAAAACATGGGTAAGCTGATGCGAATTATAGTTAGTCACAAAACCAAAACAATGGCTACAAACAGCACAAACTATAACAGTGAAAATCATAAAATAAAAATGCTGGTAGAAAATAGAATACATAATTTTGTGCAGCATGGAACTAACTCAGTAACAATGCTGTGTTTGGAATTGACAAAAATTACTCAAAAAACACTACTATTCTCAACATCCATTTACTTAGTTTCCAAATAGAGAATACACACAACACAGTATGCAATTAAGAGCAGTTACCACATGAGGTTTTGTGACCTCTCAGGCAAAGCTTCACCCCACTGCAGGAGACGAGGTTGGGATGGGCACACACTACCTCAATGTGGAAAAGCTGCTACCTCCATTCCTCCCCACGTTTAGTATAGCACACAGGCCAAGTGCATCCTCTAGGTGCAGCTACAACTCACCTGGATGGATTTCACCATAAACAACCTGGATGACCAGAAATAATCATTTGGAAAAGCAAAACATTCAATTAATATTTCACATTTATTGAAATCATTGTATTTCAGGGGGAAAATAAGTGCTGCAAGAAATAAATCAGGATTATATACCAAAGCATCCCTGGCTTTGGATTAAGATACCATATATATTAGAATTATTTGATAGCTAATTTTTTTAAAAAAAAGACACATCCCTAGGAGACTGAAATGAAGAGCAGTAAGTCCAGTAAGTAGTAACTGTCTCAGGACGGTCTGGGGATAGTTAGACAGATATTCACCATGATAGGTGAAAGCAGGATTCTTTTAGCAGTACAAGAACAGGGAAGGAGGTCTCAGAGTCAGTAAGAAAAGGGTAACTTAAACTGAGATCCTAGCCTAAGCCATGACTCTAGTTGTATGATTCTCCAACGAAGAGCCTTAAAACCTTCATTCCCTGGTCCAGAGAAGCAAAATAATTCCTTCTCCACACCAGGTCCTGGACGCAACGCATGTGGGATTAGAATGATTTCAATTTGAATTATGACTGTCACTACTTGTGAGACATGGGATCTTATGAAAAATATAAGTACAAATATCTGCAAAAAATGAGGATTCTGACTCCTCTCCAATAAGCTCCTGTGTTTATTAAATGAGATATGTTTCATTCTTGTCAAGAATTGATGTAGGTATTATATATTATTTTAAGGAAATACTATAATGCCACATCAATACAACATTGTGAATTTTGTACATATATATATATATATATATATAACAAAATTATCATTAATTGAATTGTCAATGCTCCATATTATATAAAAAGTAATTTTATTATGTTGTGAAATAAATGATGAGGAAATTACCAAAGCAATGGGTGATCACATTGTATTTTTAAAATAATTTAATTTAACTCATCTTTCTTCTCTTTGCCTCATAGCAAATTTAAGCTGAAAATATGCTTTCTACATACTTTAAAAATACTATTATTTCTGAAATGGTATATAATAGTGATTTCATCTGCTATTATTTGTATATGTGGATATCTATCACAATTTTATCTCAAGGGCACTTTGGAATGATATATCAGATTGTGATAGTGTCTTTCAGTTTATTTTAATTTATTTTGCTTTTAAAAAGCTTTTAACAACATAAGATTGTTTGTTTCACAAAAATGAAGAGAGAGAAGTGTTAATTCAAAGTCTAATGGGACTTTACAGGATATTAAGAAAGGAGAGTGTTTGGGGGGCTTTTAAATTGTTATTTATTTATTTGTTGCTGTCATTATTATTGTATACCTAGAAATGACTGCAGATGCTTACTTCAACGTGAGAGGATGCTGAAACCCCTTGAATTAACATAATAATTATAATGTATTATGTACTGGGTCTTTTCCATATTGACTATGATGCATTACATAAGCTTACAAATTCAGTCTTTTAGCTGAAATAGCAATTTTAAAGCAGAACATCAGAGAAGGAATATTTAGAAATTTCATACTAATTTCAATATTAAAAAATTACTTTGGTTTATGTTAGTATCTTAATCTAAGATGAAAACACACAGTTGTTCACTGATTTCTATTTCCAGTCCATAAATGTGTATTAACTGCCTGCCATATATCAGGCATTGTGCTAAATTCCTATAGATATTGGTGTTTGCTGTGTGAATTCACTGCACAAAAGTTATGAACCATGTTATTTTACGGACTTTTCCATGGGGCATGTAGAACATGGGTGGATTTATTGTTTATTTAATTTGGCTTAGCTTCCTAGTACAACACTGAATGAACTGAAGGTTGAGGTTCCCTTCCAGCAAAATCTGAATTGCTCATTGGTTGTTGATTTACATCTTTCACACATACATGGGTAGTCCAATCTCTTGGGTCTGTTAAACTACCTTCTAAATTCCTAACTGTGCAGTCATGTTTTTTTTTATTTGCATAAGCAGTTTGTTTCCCTCAACTCTTTCTCTCTTTTGTCTATAAAGTCATTGCTAATTATTTCTTATTATCACCAGAATGTACACATTTAGTTACCTTGATCAAGAGCCACCACTTTTCTCTCTTTGTGTATTTCTGGCCATGCAGTGCACCTTTGCCTTACACACAAGCACAGGAGACAGATAGCTCTTCATCTTCTAAGGACTGTCTTGGCTGGGGGCTAAAACACATACACACACACACACACACACACACGGGCAGATTGTACAAACAGAACAACACACATTATGTAAACAACTGTTACCTGAGTATGAAATGAAACAGTATGCTGTCATCCCTTAGTACCTGAAAGGGATTGGTTCTAGCAACCCCACAGATACTGATTCGCAGGTGCTCAAGTCTCTTATATAAAATGGGGTAATATTTGTACATAACTAACGCACATCCCATACACTGTAAATCATCTCTGTAGTTCTCATAATACATAATATAATGTAAATGCCATGTAAATAGTTGTGATGCTCTAGTTTTATTCATATAATTTTTAATGTTGTATTGTTATTTTGTTTTTTTGGAATACTTTCAATACATGGTTGGTAGAATTTGTGAGTGTAGATGGTTAATAGAGGAATAAGATTTTCGTAGGAAATAATGAAAACTCCTGAAAAGTTATTTAGAAAAAGAATATTCTCTCATGTCTTGAACAAGTTTGATTAATCCTTAATTGGAACATAACCTAGATGGTCTCTTAAGTGCTCCCCTGAGAATCATGATTTCATAAACTTGTGAGCAATTATACATGAGAAATAATAGTATGTAGCAATATTAATTATAATCTTGATTTTTCCCAAATCTTTAGTAGCCCTTGTTGGAAAATATATATTTATTTTATAAGTTTCTTCAGTGGTATGTTTTCAAACTG
Source organism: Sapajus apella (assembly GCF_009761245.1). NCBI lineage: Eukaryota > Metazoa > Chordata > Mammalia > Primates > Cebidae > Sapajus > Sapajus apella. The sequence continues at coordinate 13,488,847 of NW_022436970.1, read as the reverse complement.
TTACATGCTTCAATAAAAAAAAGCATTTAGCATTTAAATTTCTTCTTTCTCTGTTAAATGATAAGTTTTTCAAAGGGATTAGGAGACTTGTAAAGGAGTACTTTATATACATTGTAGTATGTAGTCATATCACTAAGTTACTGAGGAGAATATTTAATAAATAAATTAAATGGCACAAAAGAATATCTGCCTTTTCAAGAGCTATCTACATATATAAAAGTTCAAAAATTGCTGACTAGGCCAATTGTTCATTTTTTAAAAATATAAGAACTACAGTGTTTCAAATCTTTATGAAGACAGAACAGTTTTAGAAGCTTTGGTTTACAAACAAGGTATTAATATGTTTCCTTAGAATTTGAATATGAAAAGTATTATGATTATTATGTATAGCAACCTCCCAAAGTAAAAGCTTTTGTAAAGCAGCACAACATAATCTTTCAGCTATTTTAGTTAGAAAATCTATTTCTAAAATATTTTAATATTAAAGCAAATACAATTGCTTATAAGTGATATAAAAATAGGTTGAGAATTTACAACAAATGCATTTTCACTGTGTGAGACACTTTGCATTATAGATTTGTATTAATATATCCATTCTTCTATTAGCAGTTGACAAAAATGAAATTATTTTCTTTTTTTAACATTGAAAATTTATATATTTTTTATAACTATGTCAGCACAATAGTAATTTTATTCCTTTCACTGACCTGGTAGCTGAATGATTAAAATATTTTACAAAAGGTCTTGTTAACGACTCCCATATTTTTGCTGTTTTTACTTATTTTTACTATTTCCCAATTATTTTTAGGTATGGAAGCCAATATTTGGACTGTTCTAATTTAAAGGTTAACTCGAAGGCTTTGTGATCTGCCAATTACCATATAAGTCTATGGCTTTTGGTCAGTTATTGTCCTCTGTTTATAAGTTCCCACCACGTGGCAGACAGACATTTAAATGTCTGTCGATTTTATGTTAGTTAGAACAGAGGCTCATCCTAGCTGTGCACTTTCACTGGATTGGTACATACAGAAATTACCAAGTAAATCAATCTGATTTCTTGCCTCCGAGTAATAGCTTTGACTTTTCACAGTTTTTCTACCTGAAAATGTGATTTAAAACTTTATATATATATATATATATATATAAAATAGCATTGAGAAAAATACTAACTGAAAATGTGCTGGTTTTGCAATGATGTCAAATTTAAGTTTCTGTTATTGACATATTTACTTCCTAAAATTAAAATATAAAACAAATACATAATATTTTGACATGTATATATTAATGCCCAATTAAAATTAAAGTGAACAATTTAATTTTATTTAAAATATTGTTAGATTTGCGTAAGATACATAAAAGTTTTGTAGAATATGCTATTCCATTATTGAAGTTTATATTACTTGTGAAAAATACAAAATTTGGGTATTGTAAATTAAGTTAGCTAACTGAGTGTCTGTATTCACAGGTATACAAGAAATATTCAATGGGCCTGAAGAGTGTAGTTTTTATTCAACTATAAAATGGATTGACTTTCATATTTGTATACAATTGTGGTAGTGCTCAAACTACAAGGTATTAAAATGCTTTGGGAAGCTTTACCTTTAATTCAGCATAATGTAATAGGAAAAGGGTGATTGGTAATATATTTTCAATGTAACAAAATGAAGCTGAATACTGACATCCATGCTGACTACATTTAAGGCCTATGGTGAAGAGGTTTGTTAGGTTGTTTATACCTAGAGTCTAAAATAGAAAATATTTAATATTGGCAGCCAAGGTATGAGGTAAGGAATTGGATAAATTATCTTCCATTGACTTTGGAAATATCCAACCATTTCCCTCTCTTTACTCTAAAGACAAAAGTATCATTCAACCCAGAAATTCCATTACTGTATATATACCCAAAGAAATATAAATCATTCTATTATAAAGTCACATGCAAGCATATGTTCATTGTAGCAATATTCACAGTAGCAAAGACATGTAATCCACCTAAATGCCTATCAATGATAGACTGGATAAAGCAAATGTGGTACATATACACCATGGAATATTACGCAGGCATTAAAAGGAACAAGTTATTGTCCCTTATACAGACATGGATGGAGCTGGAGGCCATTATTCCTAGCAAACTAACACAGAAACAAAAAACTAAATACAGCATATTCTCACTTATAAGTGGGAGCTAAATGATGAGAACACATGGACATATAGAGGGGGTTAACACACTGGATCCTTTTGGAGGGCAGTGGGTGGGATGAGGGAGAAGTTAAGGCAGAGTAACTAATGGGTACTAGGCTAAATACCTGGGTGATGAAATAATCTGTACAACAAACCTCCATGACACAAGTTTACCTATGTAAGAAACCTGCGCTTGTGTCCCTGAGCTTAAAATACAAGTTAAAGAAAATAATTCCTTGTATTCTAGTTGCTCAGAGCATATGCCCTTGAGTAGAAGCTCTCAAAATTGAGCATGCATTAGAATCACCTGGAAGGTTTCTTTTTCTTTGCCTCACCCACTTAAATAAATAACTCTCCTTAGTTTTAATTAATAAGCTCCCTTGATGTTTTATTGCACATTCAGTTATAAAGTACTATGAACATATTAGGAATATTTTCTTTATTTGGTTTTTTGATGAAATAGTCTGTAATATTCTTATATATCTTTGATGAAGTGATCCTTGAATTAGATTTAGAATTAATAGCAGAAAAAAAATCCTTTTCAAATTTATGTAGCCCATATTTCCCTTTTGTTGTGTTGCCAGAAAGTTCCACAAGAAATTTAACAAATTTAAATTTATTGCCCAATATTTATTTTTATATAAATTTATAGCAGTATTTATGTTAGCTTGATTCATTAAATTATTTCTTCTTTCTCTCTCTCAGAGTTATTAAGATACCCAGTCATGGAATTACTGTAGTTTCCTGAACACATTCAATCCCTACCAAATCTATAAAGTCTTCCCAAAAGCTTGTGTCATAAGCCCATATCCAAAATATGTCTTTTCTAACACACTCTTACTGAGATGCTCTTTGTGTTGTGTAGTTCCCTTGATGCAAAGAGGTATTGACAGAAGTGAACATTGTGCAGAGATGAGACCTCCTGCCACAGACTGGGATCCTCCATTCTGTAATGGTGGTGCATACCTGAGAGGTCATTTGTCTCTGTCATGTCAGTGTGCCACCATGGCTGAGGTTGCTGGTAATTTCTTGCTGAATTGAGTTTGGTCTCTTCATTTTTTTGGCTTAATTTATTTTGTTGGATTTTCCAGGAATAAAGTCCTTTGAATTTTGGTTGTTGCTATTTTTATCTGAACATGTTTGTATTTTTTGTGTGTGAAATATTTTTCTAGCATTCTGATACTTGCTGTTTTGATCTCCTTGAATGTTTAATGTCTCGAGTGTTGATTTTGTATAGGATTAACTGTCTATAACAAGAAGATGGGCAGAAACTCATAAGTCTGTACACAGCACTGATCCAGGGGCTGAGTTGTCCAGGATTTCTTCTATACACGTCTTGGACAAACATTGCCTTGGTTACAATTTTAAAGCTGTATAAGGTCATTCATTAATAAAAAGATGTATCATCTTTATACTTTTCAAGCTAAAAGCATAATAACTACTTTCAAGAAAAGAGACTGGATACACCTGTCCAAATATATTGATTTGTACATACCTCCAAAACCTGGTGACTGGTCCTAGTGGTATTGATTCAATTACACAGAGGGCTTTTGATTACTTCATTATGCACAATAGCCAAACATTTCCATATTTTCTGTGATATAGGACAGTGAAATGAAAAAAGTGAAAGCTTCAGTTAATTGAGTTCTGTGGTATTTGCCAAGCTTAAGAATTCCCCCATGTTGTACCAACATTTCTATTGACAACAAACATTGCTCAGCTCATTGGTTTACCTTCTATGAGATACTGTTGCTTTCCTTTCACGAATTGCTCTCTATTACTTCACCACTAGATGTATACACCATAATTCCCTCCTCTGAAGAAGCTCTTGAATGCTTGCCTGTGATAGGAAATTTTCCATATCCTTATACTCTCTTAGAGAAATGTCTTCAGATGTTCAGCTGGGCAGGCATTAAGTAAATATGCAAATATTTAGACTTAACCAGTGTTAAGACATAGCTCAACATGTACATTATAGAGGAGGTAAGAAAAAAGAGATAAGGGCATTGGTTAGTGAATGACTTTCATGGTGCAGCGTGCAATACAAGGCAGATAGCGAAGAAAGTGTGTACATAAATGGAGCGAAGGTGAGAGAAATCAAGTTCGTGTCAATGAATGGGGAGCCCTGACATTGGATAATTACTGGAATAAATAGACATACTAAATATGCTAGAAGGAGAGTGGGTTTGAAAAGATAGTTACTAGAAATGACAAGCCCATGCATAAACTTTGTGGAAAATGTGGGTAAAATTGTGGTAAAAGAAACAAATCTGGGTTGTGAGGAGTTGGATGGTAAAGAGGGCTAGATGCATCTTCCACAAAGATGTTGAGAGTGAAGCTCTAGGAGAGGCAGTGTTTTCATACCACCTTTCAATTAGAACAAGAAAATGAGCTTGCAAGGTGGAGAATATAGAGCAATTTCTTAATGGCTATCAAGAAGCACAAGGCATGAACTTGGAAGTGAATGAAAGGGAGAGAGACTGGGAAGGTAAAGGGAAGAGATTATTGGCAATAAACATTCTGGTGGCAATGGATACTCCAGATGATAATATCAATAATCTCAGGAAATTACCTGGTAGTTGTTGAAATGAAAGGAATAATGCAATTTGTTCTGTACTTCCTCAAAGAAGCTTTTATGTAATCAATATCAAACATAGTGCACAGTATTGAATTAGAATTATGTGTCCACTGGCTGACTGTATCTTCTTTGGAGAGGTCAGTTTCACTGGAGCATGAAGGTGAAGGAATCATCTGACCTTCCCAGGATACTTGAAAGCTTATGGAGAGCCAACAGCTTAATCCTTGGGACCCGTCACTTCTCAGGAAATAGCATAGTACTTACCTAATGGATTTGACTTCTCTGGACAACCAGTAATTGTGTATCCTTAGGCTAATTACTTAACTTTTCTGAACCTCCAATACTTGTCTGTATGATTATACCATGATATACAATGAGGTTAATTATATGGTCTCAATTCTTCAGAACATAGACAAGAAAGAAGACATGTTTTAAAAGTTACATGTGAAGAGACAAAAAAGATGACATAATAACTGTCTTCACATAATGTTCTTTATACATTCTAATCCTGGTTAAAAGCCTATTTACCTTACATGTGAATCCCCCGAGCCTAGTATATTGCTTTCTACTTGATGACAAAATAGAAGCAGCACATTTTAAAAGGGGCTCCTGGAGAGAGGAATGCCAAGAGCTGCACAAACTGACACTGACTAGCTGACAAGGAAGGGCAAGTTTGTAACATTGATTATTACATGTTAAGGTACATTCAGAAGAAACCTATAACTATAGTCTTGTGAGGCCTCTTAGTGTAAGGCCAGCATTTTCCACATGAAGTCCCTACCATAGTTCTACAACAAACAACAAACAGCTCAAATGCTGAGTTAAGTTGATTATGATTGTTTGTTGGTTGGTTTTTTTGAAATACAGTCTCATTCTATTGCCCAGGCTGGAGTTCAGTGTCATGATCTTGGATCACTGCAACCTCTGCCTCCCAGGTTCAAGGAATTCTCCTGCCTCAGCCTGCAAAGTAGCTGGGATTACAGGCAACCACCACCATGTCCCCCTAATTTTTGTATTTTTAGCAGATACGGGATTTCGCCACATTGGCCAGGCTGGTCTTGACCTCCTGACCACATGTGATCCTCCCGCCTGAGCCTCCCAAAGTGGTGGGATTACAGAGGTGCACCACCGCACCCAGCCTAAGTTGATTTTTTAAATATAGCTTTTAATCAAAATTATTTACTTGTAGAGATTTTAGAAAAGCTTCTGTTAAAATACTAATTTTAAGTTCTATTTTAAAAATATTACTTGTATTTCCAATATAACACTTTAGACTTTAGACAGAGTTGGTATTTAGAAAATCAGCTTCCATAGAACAGAACAGCTTCTCTGAATCTGACAAAGAATTTTACTGTGATGTCTTGGATATTGAAATATATGGGCTGCTTATATAGTCTGTGTTATGATGTATAATGAAAATATTAATCAGGTTGGGGAAAATATGCATTAATTGAGAAAGATCTACTTGCTGCATAACTATATGTAGATTTGCTAAATCATTTTCTCTGTGACTAGTGCAAGTCATTTTTAGTTTCTAGAATCAAGTATGTAAAATACCACTTAGCATAATCCCAGGCTTTTATTTCTTATTTTTAAAAATAGAAATAATAATATAAAGAGCTCAATAATGGGAGTAAATGAGATGATTCATGTAAATTACTTAATACGTACTCAGTACCTGCTCATCATAATATATATATATATATATATATATATATATATATATATATATATGTAAACCATTATTGCATATTATCAGACGAAAAAGAGATTAATCCAATAGCTAGGAAAAGTGAGGATTCTTGAGACTGATACTTTAGTTCAGCTCCCAAGTAGCCCAAAGAAATTCTAGAATCTGTTTAAACTTTCATGATCAAAAAAAGACTCTAATTGACTACAACTTGAAATTTCAGTGTTGATGTAGATGAGATTGATAATAGAGCCACTTTCCAAATTTCTTATAATAAAATTCTCATGGTTCCTGGAAGAATAAAAATGAAAAGTAGATAAGTAAGCTGGCTCTCAAATAAATTGAAACAAGTTTTTAAGGGTCGGGGGAAATCTATTAAAATGCCCTCTTTCTAACTCTTATCCATCACTTCTGATTTGCAGAGAGAGGTGGGTAACTAATTGAGATGGCAAAGATTGACTGATTTTATATTGTTCTCATTGTGAATTTCATCAGTTGTGAAACTGGACAATTCTTTCTAACACCTGGGTCATCTTTGGTAAAATTAAGACAATAATACTGCCTCCCAGCACTAGTGTACAGATTACACAAGGAATCTAGAAAAATATCTGGTGCCACATTGCCATTTTACGTATGTGTGCTGTCTTTATCTAGGAAGTCCTAAATGTGATTTTATTTTTTCAACTATGCTCTAGAGCTTATGTGTTTTTTTAATTAATATTTTAAGTTATAAAATGTAGAAAATAACTCAGGAATATAATAAAGATCTCCATTTTTGGTGTCTCTTTAAAGTGGCAAAACTCCTTGTTTAAGGACAGATGTTTATGCCAATGTCATCCCAACGCTCTAGTGTGCAGAGCTGATTCACTGTAGGGATGTACAACTCCATGTTGCCTTAGGTTCTTCAAAATTTTGTATGTCAGTGTTATGGAGGCCAGATGTTTTTAATCATGTTATGCAATTTTATTCCTAGTTTTCTAAATAGTATCAGATCTCTTCATTATGAGGAAAACATAGCTTTGTAACCCTATTTAATTTTTCTATGTAAATAATTCAAAATCCTTTAAATAGCACACATCTGTTTTATTTATCCATAACTTCAAAAATACTTGAAAATATGTTAAATAAAATGAAAACATTAATTTGTACAATTTACATTAAGAAACTAGAAATGTAGAAGAATATTTCTCCAAACATTGGATGTTTATTACGAATGATGAGACTTGCCTGGTTATACTGGTAAGCAGATAAAATTTCTGTAGCAAATTCAAATTTTGCCCTACAATTAGGATCGAGTATGAGTAAGATTCTTTCTATTTAAAAGTAAATGTACTTGACTTCAATAGGTTCCATTCCTTTATTAGCCTAAATGTTTGCCATTCATCTCTTTTTACATTACATAAAATAGTAACATCTGGCAGTATATGCCATGGCTTGCTCGATTGAATCGTATATCTGGCACGAGATGTGTAAGTAGTCAATGCATAGAGAAAGAGTGAATGCGTTTCTATTATAAGAATTAAATACAGAAATCACTTAATCAACCTTCCAAATTGATTTACTATAGTTGATGCAAATCAGTCAGTACACCCTGACATTGGCTGTAAATATTTTATGTGAATGGACATATTCTGGATTATTTTCATTGGTTTGGAGACAAACAGCTTGACTGAAAGCCATAAACTTTCACCAAATAAGCTTATAACTTAATAATTTATAGAACAGACTATTGCAAAACTATGGTCCTTAATATTGTTTCTCCTACTTTCTATTTCTATAGGACCATATATAAATGGCCAGAACCTCTATAAATATTTGACTGATATAGACAAACAAATAAATAGTGTGGAAGTCAGCATGTATTTACTCTCCTTTAGTATATTTTATATTTTTTAAACTCTAATTTTTCTAAAGTTTATAACCCTGGAATCAGCTTTCTCCAGCTTTAAGTTGTATTCCCTTCACATTCAATATTCTGTTCACTCTTTAACTTTGCCTTTCATCTCCTTCATCCTGCAGAATGAATCCTAAACCCATAAGTTGCTAACTCTATTGAACATTCTCAGCCCTTGAATTGCTGTATCACTCCTGGACCAGAGCCCCTGTTAAAAAGAACCCATGTATCATAACTACCTAAACATAAAATGCATGTTGTGAAAACATATAAATGCCTTTATCATTCAAAACTATAAAACTGAAACAGAAAAAAATCTATAACGCTAAATAACTAGTCTCTTCAATAACATCTTTTAGCCCTGTCTTCCCTAAACAAAAGAAAACTGCATCAGAATGCCGCAAAAGTTTATGTTTTACATTGTTGCCAACATCATAGATAGTCTGTACTATGTTTTGCAGAGGATTAGAGCAGTAGTAGCCTTAGATGACAAAGATGACAAAATATTTGATTTGCCAAATCCTTTCAGCATAAATCTCAAAATTTATTCCATATAAATTATTGTTTCTTGTGTTGCTAAGAAACCTTGTTTTCTCATTTTCCAATTCTTGGGTCTAGAGCTTTCCTATATACATATATATACACACACACATATATATATATATATGTGTGTGTGTGTATATATATATATATATATATGTATAAGTATTCGTTGATAAATATTTAGATCTAAACATATATAATTAAATTAACATGTATTTAGATATTACTTTTAGAGATAGTAAAAATCAAATTTTATGTAATGGACTTGCAAGATGCCATGAAATAACTTTGTAATATTTTCTTAATAACAAAAATTTATATGCACTGGAATAAAATATTTGAATACAATATTCACTGTTCATTTGTACATAAACATATTTTCTTAAGAATTTAAGGGATTCAGAGCCAAGAAAGAGACCTAGACACCTCCAAGAATGGCTTTTCCCACTGAAGGATATCAGACCATCAAGTGGACCAGCACACTTCAAACAGATCTTAGGAAAGAAGTCACTGAAAATGAGCAAAGAAAGGACATAGACCCTGTACCAAAAGGGGAGGAAGCTAGGATCCCTGCACAGGGTTGCTAAGCACCAAGATGTTTTCCTGGCCTTAAGTAGCTCCTAGGAAAAGGGTGAGTAAAATAGGCATGGAGAGGCCAACTCTCACCATGGACCTCCAGGATCCTAGCTTCTGGAGACCCCATGACCTCCACAGACATCTGAGCTGGCAGGGATAACTGCCTGGAGTGTTGGCAGAGACAGAACTCCAGCCTGCATGGAGCTCAGATGGTTTGGCATAGGAACAGCTGGAGCATGGCATGGACTCTCATCACCAAGGTTTGCCACATTCCTCTGGAGAGTTCTAGTCATTTTGGGCTGCCAGACATGGACAGAACAGGGCTGCCTTGCCAGTGGTATATGTCCAGTCTGATTTGAGCACCTCAAATCAGGACCCATTTGATTTTTACAATCTCAACTTTGTATGCTGGCCTCTCCCAGCATTCCTGCCTGGCCACACTCACTTGCAACACAGCCTCAGCTTGCCAGCAGTCACTGCCATAGTTCTTTCACCAGTAGACAGTGCCGAACCATTGGAGCACATTTGCAGATGAACTGTTACCAGGTACAATTGCCACAGTCTCCCCAACTGGTATGCACTCCTCCACCAGGAGACACCTGCCTGCAGCAACCCCCCTCACTGGCTCGCTGGTATGCACAGGCATGTTGACGGGCTGCCCCCTGCTCCCACCCTCCCAGGGTCCCCCACTTCCCTCCAGTGCATGTGACCTGCAGACTCGCATGCACCCATGCATGCATGGGATCAAAACCAACCTGCCAGAGTGCTTTTACCAGAAGCCCCATTGGAGTGTTATTGCAAGCATACTGCAAAAATCTTAGTCCCTCAAGAGCAGCAGGTGCTTAATCTCAAGAGTTAGAGAACAAAACTGTGGGCCTTGTCCAAGGCCCCTAGAGTTAGAGCACACAGCCCAGAAGTGCTGAGCTGAGATCTGGCCTCCTGAAAGTTGGCAGAAATGAAGCCAGTTGACTAAACCCAACTTATGTGACAGTCTAACCCTCAAAGGCATAAAAGAATATAAAAGTAAAAGACAGTAACTTCAAAGACTAAAGGAACATCAGTCCATACAGATGAGAATGAAACAGCACAATAAATCTGGCAACTCTGAAAGCCAGAATGTTTTACCTCCAAATGACCACACAAGTTTCTGGTTCTTAACCAGACATAACCAGACTGAAATGACTGAAGTGACAGACATAGAATTGAGAATCAAGATGTCAAGGAAGCTTATCAACATATAGAAGGTTGAAATCGAAACCAAATTATACAACAAAACAGTCCAAGAACTGAAAGTCAATCATAGCCATTTTAAGAGAACAAAACTGACCTTTTGAAAAGGAAAAATTTACTACAAAAATTTAAAGATGCATTTGGAAGCATTAATAATAGAGTAGATCAAGCAGAAGAAAGAATCTCAGAGCTTGATGACTGCTCCTTCAAATCAAAAATGGCAGGAAGAAATAAGGAAAACAGAATTTTTAAAAATGAACAAAACCTCCAAGAAACATGGGGCTATGTAAAGAGACCAAACCTATGACTCACTGGCATTCTTGAAAAAGATGGAAAAGGAGCAAGCAATATAGAAAACCTACTTCAGGATAAGGACCATGAAAATTTCCCCAGTCTCATTAAAGAGATTGGCATGCAAATTTAAGATATTTAGAGAATCCTTGTATTATATAAGACAGCCATCCCCAAGATACATAGTCATCAAATTCTTCAAAGACAACGAAAGAAAATGTCTTCAAGGTAGCTAGGGAGAAGAGCAGATCATGTATGAAGCAAACACCATCTAACAGCAGACCATTCAGCAGAAATGTCACAAGTCAGAAGAGATTAGGGAACTATATTCAGCATTCTTAAAGAAAATAAATTCCAACCAAGAAATTCATATCTCATCAAACTATGTTTCATAAACAAAGAAGAAATAAAATTATTTCCAGGCAAGCAAATATTAAGGTAATCTGTTACCACCAAGACTTGCCTTACAAGATATCCTCAAAGTGATGCTAAACACAGAAGTGAGAGTGTTACCAGACAAACACTGACTTAAGTATGTAGCCCACTGACACTATAAATCAACTATACAATGAAGTCTACATAACTATCTACTAATAGCATGATGACAGGATCAGGTAGCCATCATATATCAATGTTAACCCTGAATTTAAATGGACCAAACATCACACTTAAGACAGAGTAGAAATTTGGATAAAGAAGCAACACCCAACTGTATACTGGCTTCAAGAGACCCATCTCATATAAAAGGACAACCGTAGGCTTAAGCAAGAAATGTAGAAAGACCTATCAAGAAAACAAAAAACAGTAGGGGTTTCTCTTCTTATCTCAGAAGAAAACATACTTTAAACCAACAATGACCAAAAATGATAAAGAAGGGCATTAGATGATAAAAAAGGGTTCAATTCCACAAGAAGACTTAACTATCCTAAATATATATGCACCCAAAACTAGTACACTGAGATTCATAAAACAAGTTCTTAGGGACCTACAAAGAGACTTAGACAACCACACAGTAATAGTGGGAAGCATCAACACCCCACTGACAGTTTTAGATAGATCACTGAGGCAGAAAATTAACCAAGACAATCAAGACCTAAACTTAACACTTGATCAAATGGACCTAAAAGACATCTACTCCACCCAAAAACAATAGAATATATGTTCTTTTCATCTGCTCCTAACATATACTATATACTCTAAGATTGACCACAAACTCAGCCATAAAGCAATTCTCAACCAATTAAAAAAAAAAAACTGAAATTACACCAACCATACTCTCTGCCCACGGTTCAATAAAATCATAAATCAATGCCAAGAAGATCTTGTAAAGCCATACATTTTCATGGAAATTAAACAACCTGCTCCTGAATGACTTGTGGTTGAGGAATGAAATTTAAGCAGGAATCAAGAAATTCTTTGAAACAAATGAAAACAAATATACAACATGCCATACTCTATGGGATACAGCTAAAGAGTGTTAAGAGGAAGATTTATAGTGCTAAATGCCTACATGAAGAAGCTAGAAAGATCTCAAGTTAATAATCTAACATCAGACCTAAAGGGACTAGAAAAACAAGAGCAAGCCAATCCCAAAAGTAGCCAGAGAAAACAAATCACCAAAATTAGAGCTGAATTGAAAGAAATTGAGACAGCAAAACCAATCCAAAAGATCATCAAAATCAAAAATTGTTTTTTTTTTTTCCAAAGAATAAATAAGATTGACAGGCCATTAGCTAGGTTAATAAAGATAAAAAGAGAGAATATCCAAATAAACACAATTGGAAATGACAAAAGGGACATTACCACTAACCCCAAAGAAATACAAAAGAACCCTCAGAGACAAATAGGAACACCTCTGCATACAAGCCATAAAACCTAGAAGAAACTGATAAATTTCGGAAAACACATAATGCCTTAAGAATAAACCAGGAATATACTGAAATCAAGAACAGATCAATAAATAGTTCCAAAATTTAATCAGTAATTAAAATCCTACTGACCAGAAAAAGCATTGGACCACAAAAGTTTACTGTCTAATTCTAACACACATATAAGGAACAGCTGGTACCAGTCCTACGGAACATGTTCCCCCAAAAAATGACTCTTTTCTAACTCATTCTAGGAAGGCAGCATCATTCTTATGTGAAAACCTGGCAGATACAAGGAAAAACAATTCTAGCCAATATCCCTGTTGAATGTAGACACAAAAAATCCTCAAAAAAATTAACAAAATAAATTCAGTAGCACATCAAAAAGCAAATCCACCACTATGAAGTAGGCTTTATTCCTGGGAGGCAAGGTTGGTTCAATATATACAAATCAAATAATGTGATTCATTATATAAACAGAACTAAAAACAAAAAAAAACACTGATTATCTGAATAGATGGGGAAAAGGTTTTCAATAAAATTAAACATCTTTTCATGTTAAAAACCTAGTCCTCAGAAGAACATACCTCAAAATAATAAGACACATATTTGACAAACCCACAGCAAACAACATACTGAATGGTCAAATGCTGAAAGCATTTTCCCCTGATACTCAGAATAAAACAATGATGCCCACTCTTACCCTACCTATTAACATAGCACTGGAACTTCTAGCCTGAGCGATCAAGCAAGAGAAAGAAATAAAAGGCATCCAAGTAGTAAGAAAGAAAGTCAAACTATGTCTCATCACAGATGATATGGTTTTATAGCTGGAAAACCCCGTTGTCTCTGCCCAATGGCTCATAGAACTGATAACTTCAGTAAAGCCTCAGAATACAAAATAAATAAAATCAGAAGCATTTTTAGACACCAATAATATCCAAGCAGAGACCCAAATCGAAAATTCAATTCCATTCACAATAGCCACCAAAAAGAAAAAGAAAATACCTAGGAACACTGCAAAGTAGAGAGGTGAAAGATCTCTGTAATGAAAATTACACAATGTTCAAATAAACCAGGGATGATACAAGCAAATGGAAGAACTTTTCATGCTCATGGATAGAATCAATATCCTTAAAATGTTAATACTGTCCAAAGCAATTTACAGATTCAATGCTTTTCCTACCAAACTACCAACATCATTTTCACAGAATTAGACATAAATATTCTAAGGTTCATATGAAACCAAAAGAGTCTGAATAGCCAAGGCAATCACATACATAAAGCCCAAACCCAGAGACATCACACTACATGACTTCAAACCATACAAAGTTACAGTAACCAAAATAGCATGATACTGGCACGAAAACAGACACATAGACCAGAGGAACAGAATAGAGAATTCACAAATAAAGCCACACGCCTACAATCATCTGATCTTTTACAAAGTTGAGAATAATAAGCAAGTGGAAACAGACTCTCTGTTCAACAAATGGCGCTGGGATAACTGAGTAGCCGTACGCTGAAAATTGAAACTAGACTCCTTCTTTTTACTGTACACAAATGTCAACTCAAGATAGATTAAATACTTAAATCTAAGAACTAAAACTACAAAATCTCTACAAGGAAGCCTAGTACATTCCATTGTGGACATAGGCCTTGGCAAAGAGTTTATGATAAAGGCTCCAAAAACAATTGTGAAAAAAAAAACAGACAAGTGGGACCTAATTAAACTAAAGGGGTTCTGCACAGCCAAAGGAACTATCAACAGAGTAAACAGACAACATGTAGAATGGGAGAGAAATTTGCAAACTTTGCATCCAACAAAGGTCTAATATCCAGAATTTATAAGGGTCTTAAACAAATCAATAAGCAAATAAATAAATAAAATAAAACAACCCCATTTGAACAAAAATGGGCAAAGAACATAAAGAAACAGTTTTCAAAAGAAGACATACATGTGGCCATCAAGCATGTGAAAAAATGATCAACATCACTAATCATTACATAAATGCAAATCAAAACCACAATGAGATACCATCTAGCACCAGTCAAAATGGCTATTTTTAAAAAATCAGAAAAGATCAGATGTTGGTGAGTTTGTGGAAAAAAGGGAGTGCTTGTACATCACTGGTGAGAATGCCATTTAGTTCAGCCACTGTGGAAAACAGTTTGGAGATTTCTCAAAGAACTTAGGACTATCAGTTTATCCAGCAATCCCATTACTGGGCATATACCAAAAAGAATAGAAATCATTTTACAAAAGAGACACAGGCACTTCCATGCTCATTGCTGTGTTATTCACAATAGCAAAGACATGGAATCCACCTAGATGCCCATCATTGGTGGAGTGGATAAAGAAGATATGGTACATATACATATACCACGGAATGCTACACAGCTATAGAGAAGAATGACATCATATCCCTTGAAAGAGGAGACAATAGACACGGGGGCCTATTTAAAAGCTGAGGGTGAGAATCTGAAACACTCCCTATTGGGTACTATGCTCACTGCCTGGATGGCACAATAATTTGCACACCAAACGATTACAGCAGCATGTAATTCACCTGTGTAACACAACTGCACATGTATCTCCAAATCTAAAGGTTGAAAGAAAAAAATAAGCATAAACAATCCTTTAGTATATAATAAGTAAATGTTTTCCAAAATTGAAATTGCCTACAAAACTGATGCTTTCCCTCACTCAAGAAACATTATTTCTTGATGTCTAATATATCTGATTCAATATTTAATATGGCATTACTGGCAATAGAATATGAACTAACTGTGTGAAAACCTTTATGACAATATTCTTACTGATTTTGTTAAAATTAAAGCAAGGAAATAAACTTTTGCATAGACACAGAATTCATGTACAATATATGACTGATTCTTACTTATGTAAGCCAGCTCATGAGCTGAATTTTTAACATGTTCAATCATAATTAATTTCAGTCATTTTGGTCTTTTGCCAACTTCTAGTCATATCAAATGCATGTGTTTAGAGATACTTGTGATTTTCTTGATTTCAAAATTTTATCTGTCAGGTTATAAAGATAACACATATTTGGGGTATTAGTTCACTACCTTGCTTTATAATTCTTAATGCTCATACGTATTGCATGTGGCCTCTGTATTTTTACTTGAGGCCTTCCACATATCAAGATTGTGTCTGCTATTTTGCATTCAACGATATTGACCTTCTGTTTCTGAAATATTCCTTTTTTGACCCTTGTTTAAACTACCCTCTCTGTATTTCTGCCCTTTTATCCATTGTCTATACAAAACGTGTAATTTTCATAATAATGGCAGCAATAACAACTATTATTAGGGCTAACTTAAATATACGCTCAGGCTCATTCAACTCTGTTGTTGTTCATCTTTTTGCAAGTCTACCTCATCTTTTCCCATGTAGTCATTAAATTTCGGAGTTTCTCATGGTCTGGTCTTAAATGTATGTTCTTATTTCCCCTAAACACTCAACTCAAATCCATAGCCTCAGTTACTCTGTATATATGTCAATGAATTCCAAATTTATATTTTCAGTGTCAACATCTTCATTGAACCCAAACCTTACATATTGTAATGTTGAATTAACACATCCAGTTACATACTTGAGATGCATACACATATGTGAAATACTAGACTCATGATGTTTCTACATAATTTTTCTTTATCCATGTTTCACAGTTCCGAATGTAATCAGAATATGTGCATGGAAGTCACACATTTAGTACTTACTCTTTATGCACACTTTTATTCCTTCCAGGATCAAATGCATCTTCAGCAACTGGATTCTGCTCCTCAATACCTCTGGAAATTTTCATCTTTTCTTTCCCTTAATTTCACATTTTCTTTCATCTCCAAATTATTTGAACTGTATCTTCTTTACTAAACCTTTTACATAATTTCTTTTTTTTTTCAATCTCCTTTTTCATGCAGTAGCCAAAATGGAGCCTTCTAGGTACAAATATCATAATATCATTCTCTTTCTTTAAATTGTTCAATGGATTTTCACTACTCAGGGCAAAAATTAAAACTCACACAAAGCCTCCAAGAAGCTGTAGCCGTTTTTCCTCTTTGCATAGACAACATCTATTCTTCTTTAGATATCAAATATAACTTCCTCAAATTATAAACTAGATGACTTCTAAACTAGTCAGCTTCCTCTGTTTTGTCCCACCTAGCACTACAATGCTTTGGCTCATATCAACTATCACAGTATATTTCACATATACATTTATACATTTTCATATTTTACACATATAGCTATACAGAACAGCTTTTACGGAGTTTGCTAAGATATCATAAAATGAATAAATAACTTGTAAACTAGCCATTTTCTTCTGTGAGTATCCAAATATGAGGCAAAATAATTCAAAGAGATTTCCAATTAGCTTGGTTATATTTAGTCATCTAGAAACCAAGATTCAAACATTCTTGTTATTCTAGACATCCTTGGTTTGAAAAGCCAATTTTATCAGTGTGCTGCTTTCCTGTGATTTTATAGGTAAGTTTTCTCAGGTATGCTTGGTGTTGGCAGACCTCACTACATGCTGTGACATTGATTGAAGGTGGCACTTCAACGAGGATGTTGCGTCTAGAAATTAGACACTTCTCAAATCATATTCTCAGAGCACAGTTAGCATAGTACTGTCCAGTTGATATGCTTATCAACATCCTTGGTCTTTATCATTTTGTTCATCCCCTTGTAAGCAGAACAGAAGATGCAAAAAATATGAGTAAATACATTCTTAGTGAAGTCAGTGTTCACTTGTTTCCCATTATTTATTTCCTATCCTCCAGGCTGTAAGCTCTATTGATCCATACTCCTAGCCAGCATCTTATCTCATAACCTTTAAGGCACCAAAAGTGGAGACACTCAAAATCCATATCTAATTTCAATTCTTTCCAAATGCTTTTCTGAGGAGAACATCATAAAATACTATGTCTTCAGGACTGATAATTCATTTCTAGCTTCAGTTCCTAGCTACTTTGTATTCTTAAGTCCTTCAACAACTTGGTCCTCTAATTTATTTATGCACAAAATACGAAACTAACATAAGTGATCATTTGAGTCTTTTTCATCTAAAGATATATTTTTAAAATTTTTATTATTTTTGTTGTTATTACTGTAGAAATGGATTTTCACCATGTTGTCCAGGCTGGTCTTAATTTCCTAGGCTCAAGTGATCTGCTCACCTCAGCCTCCAAAAAGTACTGGGAAAACAGGTGTGGACCACCATGCCTGGCCAGGTACCTTTCATCATTAAAATGAATAACTAGATACATGGTTAAAGTTATTAAATTGATATTTTATTGTATATTCCAAAAATACTATAAAATTTTTAAAATTTTAAATATTAAATTATGATTTAAAATTTTAGTATAGATATTTGTATGTATATGAATACATTGAAACAATCACAATATATGATTGCATTCATATACGCATATGTACAAATATCTATACTAAAATTTTAAATTAAATACATAAAAATTAACTGTCCCATTTTCATCAAGTGTTAAGAGATAATTGGATATTTCAGATAATTTCATCTGTAAGGAATAGTAATGATAAAAATCATGCATGATTTGTCATTTGTTTGAAATATTTAACTGTGGCATCATTTATGATTTGGCATTAACCTTTACAAAATTATATTTTATTAGCATAATTAAAAAATTAATTTAACTCATCATTGTATTCATATAATAAAGCATTTGTTTGATTTGCCAGACAAAGCCAAGTTTTCAATATCCAAATAGTAAAATAAATTCAATAAAACAACGAACAAAAAAAAATCCCCCCACACATATTGTAGTCACTTAGCCTGCTTGGTTTATAGCTTCAGGACAATGTTCTCTACTGCTATGGTCCATATTGCATATTTTGAATAAGCTCAGATATTAAAGCTAGTTCTCCCTTTCTTTAAAATAATCTGAAACTTTTCCCCAAAGAGAGATTACAGAGACTACAGTGTAGGCAAAGCTCACTATATAATTTGTTCAGCCTACTGCAAAATTAAATTATGGGGGCCTGTGTTCAAAAAGCAATCAATAAGTGCCCTTAAAGATTCTAAAAGGCTTTTTTTTGCTTTATTTTCTACAAAATTTGTATTTGTCATGGCATTTAAAATGGCTACCTAATGCCATTCACAGTAAAGAAAAAAAGTAAAATTCTAAATAATTAATATGAATTTAGCATTCATCTTTATAATGAACAAGTTTTAATTGCAAAGCAGACTCATCAACATTGTACATTTTATATTTGTAGTTTTACTTGCATATGCATTTTTGTTTTTGCCAAACAGTAAAAATAGCACACAAAACTAACATAAGTGATTTGATTTGATTTAGTGTTTTGATATATGCACTTTCTATGCACACTCTCTAGTTTTGGCTTACTGATGAATAAGGTGGAACTTAGAGGAAATGAATGTATGGATTTCTCTTTTTTCCTTTTCATCTATCTCATAGTCTTTTCTGTAAGTGGTTGGCTAATACAGGAAGGTAACACAAATAAAGAAGATAAAATATGGCTCCCTGGTCATTCCTGTTTCTTAGAATGGCATTGCCTTTTCTGTTGCATTTGAAGCAAGTTTTATTCAGGAGGGGAAGTGTAACCACACACATACACACACACACACACAGAGTTGTAGAGAACAGGGAAGCAAGGAATGGCAGACACACAAATTGTTCATATCTCCTCTGCTCATTCACTGTCCCATCAGACTTCAGAGATACAATCACTGAGAATTTTAAATTGGCAACAGCAGCGCATTGCAGGTTGCTCAGACTTCTTCTGAGAGGACATACGCTATGCGACCAACCAGGTAGTCTGACCATGAAGTTTGCCCTGACCCTCAGAAAGCTAAACACGATTTTATAATTTTGCCTGTAAGGCCTAAGAAAAACAAACCTGTACACTAAATATGAACAATAAATTATTTGCATGCAATTTGCCATTATTGGCCTTAATTTATTTATCCTTTAGTTCATTTATTGTCTTTTATTCTTGAATTGTTCTTATTGCTTCTTTAGATTTTGTGTTATCTGACATTTATCAAATTGTTAGCATTAAAGCTACAGTAATATGAAATAAGCTGGACTTCCACATATTTACTAATATATTTACTAATAGGACAAATGTCAGGACTTTGTTTCTACAATAGAAGGCGCCAAAAACAACCCTTGTAAACAACCTTGTGGGTATAAAGTGTAGAACACGTAGCCTTACTAAATTTACCTTTTGATCGTATCCAGTGGGCATATCATACAATATGAGGGTATATTTCTGTATTACTAATTGTAGTAATAACTTTTTTCAAATAAAAAAATTATGAAAATAAAATTATGTAGGCAAACATAATTTTAGATTCATATTTTATCTTTTCAATCAGACAGGTGTATTTTAAAATAATTGGTAAATATTATTTTGGTAAATATTATTTAATGTTGAAATGCTCAGAGTCACATGATACTAGGCTCCAAAGAGTCTTTTATGTCAGATTAGGTAGTGTGGGATACTACATACATTAACTTACTGCAGTGCTGAATTCCTCCCCTCCCACAAAGAAATTTATATGTTGAAGACCTAACCCCCAATGTGATAGTATTTGGAACTGAGGCTTTGGAAGGTGATTAGTTTTAGATGAGATCATGGGGTGGGAGTCCCCATGATGGAATTAGTGTCCTTACATGAAGATACATCAAGAAAGCTTGATCTATTTCTCCATCATTTGAGGCCACATAAAAGGGAGAAAGAGTGCTGTCACCAGGAAACCACCACGCTAGCATGCTGATAGTGGACTTCTGGCCTCCAAAATTATGAGAAATGCACATCTATTGTTTAAGCCACCCAGTCTATGGTATTGAGATGCAGCAGCCTAAGACGACTAAGACACTTAGACCAACATTCAGTACATTCTTTTAGAACAGAACTACTTCAGTACACTCAATAAATTCCTGACCACTTAAGTGCATTAATGTGTTCTTCCACTTGAATGATCTGTAATTAAGTAGCAATAGACTTCAAAAAATGTGATTTAAATTTACAATAAAGTTTCACTTTTGTAGGATTCAGAATACTGTAGGATTCAGAAATGAAACTTTATTGTAAATTTAAACCACATTTTTATGTGTCTACAGTATTCACATGATGAAACTCACTATTGATCTGGTATTATTGTATAATGAAGACATATTTATTAAAATGATAAAGCAGAAATAATATTTAAAATTCAGTCTTTCTCTGTCATATTCATGACTTTGTTTTATATAATATAAACATAAAAAGGACTTGTAATAAATGAATAAAGTACTTTGAAAAACACTTTGAAAATTAAGGAAAGAAAGTTTCTTCCTCTGATTCTTATTTTTAAATGGCTTTTTCTTATAACAATAGGAATTTAAGTTAGTATACATATTGCTAATATTGAATCAGAATAAATAAATTGCATAAAAACTCGAATTAGGTCTCTGCAAATGTAACTAAGGCACTAGAAGAAAAGGAAAGAGAAATCTTGAGTTTATAAATTTTGTTTTAAACCTAATACTAATAACCAGAAGATTTTAATATTTTAATGAAGTGGCTAGACCACAGGACATTTGGATATATATGGCAAAAAAGCAATGTGATGAAGTGAAAAGAATATGGGAAATATTATAATGAAAATCTAAATTAAACTCACTATATAAATGGAAAATCATATAGAATCACATCTATCTGTAAGGCTTTTATCAGCAATTATAATATTAAAAATATATATTATAGAACTGAATTCTATAATTAATAGCCTAAACTCCATTCACATGTACATGTAAAATAAAGCTGTGTTAACCCACAAAGCTTGGGGTTTATAAGAGGGCCTGGTTCACAGCTGGCACTTAAGTATTTAGTGAATGAATATAAAAACAGAAATTTATAAATAAAAATTGAGAAATCCACTCTCATTATAAACCTTTAATATAATTTCTCAGAAATTAATAGATCAAAAATATAATCTCTAATATTGAATGTATAAATCATAACATTATCAGCATCATCTGAGTTTTAAAAATGAATATCATAACTAAGCACATAAAAACACCAAAAATAATTAACTAGTCAATCATTACTGAGGAAGTCTAAATTAATCTTATTATAAAATTATCATCATCAACTTTGCAAAAGTCAGAAATGAATACATTCAAAATCGCTCTCTTCCTTTAAACTAAGAATGTTAATATCTCCTTGGAATTCTAGACATTTATCCAAATAGCAAACAAGATGACATTTAATAAATAATGATGTACACAGTTCCATGACTACACAATACTTAGACATTGCCAATGTTTAAGTTTTAAATAAATAACTCTTTAAGGTCATAAAAATTTCTGCAATTACTTCTTTCTATTTTTGTTAATTCTGTGAGAAATACTATCTGCCTGCTTTCAGATATTTTATTGGGTATGCAGTAATTTATCATGTAACAAATATTAGTCACCTTAGAACCCATGTGGAGATCATATAAGGTCAACATTTGACCTTTGTTATAATTGTGATCTTGATTGCGGTGTATCACACAACCCTAATGAAGAAGTTTTATTGGTTTTTTGCTGCTTTTCGGAATGAATTGTATCATGGTTAGTTTTCCATGTCAATTTGACTGGCCCATAAGATGCTCAGATATTTGGTTAAACATTATTTCTAGTTAGGTCTAGGAGGGAGTTTCTGGGTGAGACTAGCATTTAAATTGGTAGACAGAGGAAAGCAAATTGTCCTCGCTATGTGGGTGGGCCTCATCTAATTCCTTGAAGGCCTGACTGGAATAAAAGGCTGATTAGAGAATTGATTTCTCTTTGCCTGATGATCTTTGAGCCAGAACATGGATCTTCTACTGTCTTCAGACTCAGAGTCAGACTGCAACCTGACCCATTGGCTTTCCTGGGCCTCAGGCCTTCATACACAAACTTGAATTCTACCCTCTGTTCTTGGGCCTTCTGCTTGCTGACTACAGATCTTGGGCTTCTCAACTTTTGTAATTACATGAGCCAATGTCTTATAATAAACCTCTTTATTTATATGTGTATAAAGTAAGAGAGATACATATGGGTATTGATATAACATACATAAATTTATATAATATATATTTTACATCAATATGTGCCTATATATTGTGGTTATTGTTTTGTGACTATGTTTCATGCAAAAAATAAAGTAAGCCCTGGTGTATAAAACATATTCCATATTGTCAAAATGATTAAATCTGTTAAATACATATGAGATGGAAGAGCTGAGAGGAGGAGAATAAAAAGACCAAATGGGGCATGAAATGGTAGTGTTTTAAGTACAGCACATAGGACAAACCAGACAACTCTATTTTGGATAATGAATATATGGATGCCCACACTTTTCATACATAATTTTGGGTATATTTAATTATTTGGTAGTTATTTCAAATAAGCCAATAATGAGGATTTGGTAGACAGCAGTTGAGCCTATGCTCTAAGGAAGCATACTTTGAAGGAAGAAGAGAGTGTCAGAGAAATCGAAAATGATGCCATCATTTTTAATAATCATTATATATTTATTTTTGTGACAGAAGAAAACAGAACCAAAAGCTGGTAATGGAGCCAAGAAATACTGAGCCCTGTGGAAACCAGATGGTTCAGGAGCACTCATGTCCAGTGAAGAGATGGTGGCAAGGGAGAAGGCTGGGTGGTTGCAGCCTGCGTGCCCACGTAAGCTTAGCCTTTATACCACTGGTGAGGATGTCATTGAAAGATTGCTTTGTTTTGTTTTGCTTTAAAAGAGGGAAGTAGGATTGACTCCATTGATTTTGAGGTGAAAGAGTATGATAGGTATGTGAAAGGCCAATTTAAAAGGGCAAAACAGCCCAGTTAGAAGGGAAGTCAAGGTGAAAAAGAATTGAATTAGTTGAAACAAAGATAGAT
This sequence comes from Sapajus apella, assembly GCF_009761245.1. Taxonomy (NCBI): domain Eukaryota; kingdom Metazoa; phylum Chordata; class Mammalia; order Primates; family Cebidae; genus Sapajus; species Sapajus apella. Next base: position 13,465,055 of record NW_022436970.1, on the reverse strand, counting down.
TTGTGACACAATTTGTTAGTTAAAATTCTAAGGCTTAGTGACTGAGTAGTGGTGAGAAGTGACAGATGTGCAGGAACCAACAAAGCCATCCACATTTGTGACTAGGAAATGAGGGTGAAGGCCAGACCATCTCCTTGGTCTGCTTATCTTTTAAGTCACTTGAAATTAATCTTTATTTAATAGATATGTGTGTGTGTGTGTGTGCGCGTGTGTGTGTATACACACACGCACATATATGAAAGATAGATATATTTGTTACATTAAGAATACTTTATTTACCATGGAACTTTTCCCTAGGACATTATATATTAAGCATATAATCATTCATTCTATGGAAATATTCATTATATACAAAAGTATGCCTTTGTAATTACAGTCACTCTGTAATGTATGCATGCACCATGGTAAACGTAGATTAGCTGACCAGACTGGAGTGACCACCATATCCACATTTGCCCCAGGCATTTGGTTTTTACATCTAAAACATAATTATCAAACATTTTGTATGCCTCAATGTTTCCCATTTTTCAAAGAATTGTATTAGCTTAGGCACTATCCCCACATATTTATCTCCTAGAAAATTCCCAAACAGACAATGGAATAACAAGTTTCCTGAACTTATTTTATTCTTCTTCACAGGGTGCGTGTGTGTGCGTGTTGTATGGGCACACACACACGTGTTTAGTTGTGTATATTTGGGAGGTCTCAGAGAAAACTTAAAAAGAATTCCCTTAATTCTTTTATTATTGATGCTTTTTCTTTTCTTTAATATAATAATACAATTAATCTGTATTAATTGGCAAGCATATACCTTATATTGTAGTAGATGGCAGTAATACAATTGTGAAAAAGTTTGGTCTGGATTCTGGTCTCATATAACACACAAAATTACTGATGTTACCAAAGAAATGCATCTGTGAGAAATTTCTGACATCAGCTTTAGGAACAATGTTTTGTTAGGTATCACTTAAGAAGTATTATCCTGTTAGTTTAACAGCCAACGATTAACAAATATTTACCAAGTGTTCCTCTACCTTGTATATGATCTAACAAAGAAGTCTAAAAAAGTTTAGATAAACTAAAACAATCACAAACAGATAATTTTTTTCATTTTAGTCATCAATGATCATGCATTGTTGAACCTTACACAACTTTATAAACTAATCTTAATGAGTCTTAGAATGCGACTACTCTTGCAGATTAGTAGCTTCTGTGAAGTTAAAAAGATTCTTAGATTTGCTACATTATATGGGATCCATAGGAGAACTACAGGAAACAACAAGAATTCTAAGATGGCCTTTGTTAATAATCATGAATGTGAAGTCCATTATTAAATTAATGATACACATCCGTTGAGTGTTTCCCATGTCTTGAGGATTGAAAGACTCAGGACACAATTCATTTTGAATCCACTACTAGGATAATGCAGGCTTATTTTCTGTCCTTAGGAAACGGATAGTATCTAAGTCTTTTGAGAAAAACCAAGAGAAGATTCCTAATCAGCAGGTGGTTACTTAAACAGGAATCCTTAAATATGGGAAAGGCGACAAGACAGTCAGTAAAGGCAGAAGGCTGAGTAGAATTTGCCTAGTAGCTTTGCAAGGAGAATTAAGAGTGAATTTTAAAAGTTCTTCAGATTTTTAAGGAAATACATTGATTCTTATTTATTCATAAAGCTTAAAAATATAAACAACTGAATAAATTGAATTCTGCCTTTTTTTTTTTTTTTCTTTTTAGGCGGAATCTGGCTCTGAGACCCAGGCTGGAAAGCAATGGTACGAACTCGCTCACTGCAACCTCAACCTGAGTTCGAGTGATTCTCCTGTCTCTACCTCCAAGTAACTGGGAATACAGGCACCTGCCACAACACTCAGCTAATTTTTTTTGTATTTTTAGTATAGAGAGTGTTTCACCATTTTGACCAGGCTGGTCTCAAACTCCTGACCTCAAGTAATCCACCTGCCTCAGCCTCCCAAAGTGCTGGGGTTACAGGCATGAGCCACCTCACTTGGCCTGAAAATATTAATTGAATAAAATTTAAGTAATGTTGGGATAACAGCTGCAGAGATTATTCACTTATAAAATTTGAAGAAGTCGAAAATATTACTACATGGTATAAGTAAATACTACAAAATACATACATAATGATATAAAACAAACACTATGAACTGTAAGAAAACATCTCTTTCTCTTTCTCCCTCTCTGTATAAATTACTAAAGCCTGTTCCAAATTCACCGATAACTATATGGAGACATTTATGTGCCTTTGTGTGTGTGTGTGTGTGTGTGTGTGTGTGTGTGTGTGTGTGTGTGAGATAAGCCATGTGCTTTCACTGAGTTTCTAGATAACAAAGCCTCCCTTTCTCTGTAGTGCACCATGAGGACAAAGCCTTCAAGATGATTTGTCAAACCTGCCATACATACTACCTTATTGGTAGAACTAAATCTTTTGCTAGCAGAAAAGCAGTGGAGGGAGCCAAGCAGGACAGATTTAAGGAGTCCGTGAATTGTAGAGATTTTGTAGTTTCTAAATGTCATCCGGCACTTTTTAGTACCTAGTGTTTCAAAAGGGAAATTGAATTAAATAGTAGCGTGCTGGAGGCCTCTGATCTGTTCACCATCAGCTGTGGTCCTTGAACTGCTTTAATCAAAGTCTTTGGAGATAAGTGAGGTGAGGTTAAATGCTCAAGACACTTAGGGACACTGAAAGTTTAACTTCTGTCATTTTGGAAGTTCTGCTAAGTTATTCTAATTTTATTCCAAGGTAGATTTGCAGACAATGATATGAGGTCTCGTGGGTGCTGGCTTTCTTTCTTGTTAGATTCAGATTCTGTTTCTTAAATATATACTAATTTCTTTCTACTTAAAAAAATGGGAAAAATCCCTTTAGTTCATACAAATGTGGGGTTTAACATTGGTTTCAAAGAGCTAGATTTTTAACTCTGGAATCTTAGTGAATTGGCAGAAATGAAATTTATTTTCCACGACTTTTACTCAATATTAGAACACCACCAGCAGCAGCAGAAGCAGCATCGTCAACAGTTACTCCATACCACAGTTCGGAGAATTTAAAGAGGTCAAAACACGTAACTAGGTTGACACCAGAATAAGTTTTAATTTTAAAGCTGAGTTCTACCATCTGAGGAGGTTTTTTGTTTTGTTTTGTTTTTGTTGTTGTTGTTGATGTTGTTTTTGTCTTGCCTAGTCTCCTTTTTCTTTTGCTTCTTGACAATATCAAGCAATTATTTTGATTCGTGTTTGTATAATATAACTTTTCATCCTTGTATTTATTTATTTATTTATTTTTGAAACAATCTCACTCTGTCGCCCAGGCTGGAGTGCAGCTGCACAATCTCGGCTCACTGCAACCTCCACTTTTTGGGTTCAAGTGATTCTCCTCCGTCAGCCTATCATGTAGCTGCGATTACAGGCACATGACACCACATCCTGGCTGATTTTTGTATTTTTAGTAGAGACGGGGTTTCGTCATGTTGGCCAGGCTGGTCTTGAACTCCTGACCTCAGGCAATCCACCCACCTTGGACTCCCAAACTGCTGGGATTATAGGCGTGAGCCACTGCTCCTGGTCCAATCTTTTAATATATCGGTTTTTATTTAATATATATTTTTATTAGACAGCATGTATCTGAGTATTGTTTTCTACTCAATTCAACAGCCTTTCTTCAATTGGGATGCTTAGAACACTGACATGTTGGATAATCATTGATTTCATTTTATTCTATATTATCAATAAATATGCATGTGTAGATATTATGCCTACCTTCATGTTTACCATTCCAATTCTCCTATTTCTTACATAGATTCGCATTTTCATCTGGCAGCATCTAACTTCTTCTAAAGAGATTTCTCTAACATTTTATCTAGTGCTTAGTGCAGGCCTATGGCAATGCCCAACATTTATCTGCTAAAAAAGTTCTTCTTTTACTTTAAGTTTTTAAAGTTATTTCCAGTAGATTTAGAAATCTGAGTTAACATTATTTGTTATTATTTAGTGTTTTGATGTTGCTCTGTTAATTGGGTTTGCATGGTTTAGATAAGAAGCTACCTGGAAGTCTTATCTTGTTTCTCCATATTATCACATATTTTTATTTTCCTGACTGGCCTCTACACGTTTTCTTTGTCATTTATAGTGATTTTCTCATGTTGTATCTAGGGTTTTCCTTTTCCTTTTGCATTCATTTTGAAAAATCCTCAGTCATTGTTTGTTCAAATATACTTCCTCTGTGTTATTTCTTTCTCCTCTTTTGGGGTCGCCTGTGACACTCATCTTAAACTAGATACCTTCCCACAGCTTTTAGATTCCTAGTTTGTTTTTATTTTCTTCTTTGTGTTTCATCTCGAATATTTTTACTGACTTATTTTCAGATTGTCTGACGATTTTTTCAGCTAGGATGAGCTGGCTAACAAGCCGACCGAATGAATTCTAACCATGTTATCTTTATGATTTCTGCCATTTCTATCTGATTCATTTTTAGATGATATTTATACTTCTTTCGAAAGTCCTTATTATACATTTTAACCACATTGCACACTGGACAATTTAAGATATTATTGGCTTTATTTTAAGGTTTCTGTTTGATAGGGTGGGAAGAGGTGAATAAGGCAAAATTGAAGGGGGCAACAGAAAATCAGTAATGAAGAAAATTGATTTTTAATGCAATAGAAAATATCACAATTAATTAAAAAATCCATAATGAACAAAATCTTGACATTTTAAATAATGACAGTATGTGTCATGATTCTAATGCCTGAATCGTCTTTGAGTCCTATTTATTAGTATAATTCATCTTTGAGCAATGGGTTGTCTATTTTTTCTTTATTCTTTAGAATGAAAATGAGACAATGTTTAGAAGCATAGTATAGACTGAGGTAAATACTATGAATATCCAAAAAGAACTACCCCTATTCTGTCAAGATACTAGTATGACATATTGATTAAGTCAACCAATCAGTGATTCGAGCTGGATTGGCTTGTATTACTGTGTCTTTACCCTTGGCGTTCACAGGCTTCAAGTTCCTCTGGCCATGGGCAGGCATTACCTTGTACTGACTGTGGGGCTGGCCATGCTGAAGGCTTTTCCAGGACTCTTTATCTCCCTTGAGCTTTTACATCCTGCATGACTGTCCATACAGAAGGTCCCTCTGTATACTTTTGCCTTCTCCCCAAGCAATAGACTGCTTCTGCTGGACATGTGGTGTTAGTCTTGTGATGTGAATGTCTGGGTTTTTTTCCTCAGTTCTACTGGACCAATCTTAATCTTGGGTCTCCATGTCAGGAGCTTCTTAGTCCTCCTGTCCCACACACTACAACGCTGCCCTTGGCCACAGCCCTGCCTTGTATGTGTGGCAGGTCGTAGGCAAGACAGTTCCCTACCTGTCTTCCAGTGACATTGACCTCTGCTTTTTATCACAGTATATTGTGACTAAGAAGAGTTTCTGTTTTGTTTTGTTTTTGTTTCACCCACCAAGGGGAAAAAAAAAAGTTTTTTTTTCTGTTGTGCCCTACTGTATCTTTGTTTGACGTGATATTGCCTAGGAATATGATATCTTGTTTTTATTTTTAATGAGGAAAGATCCTTAAGCATTTTACTTTCTGTTGTAAAACCAAAGAAAATGACTAAGGTGAATCTCCATCAGTTTAGAGTTTTATTTTGCCAAGGTTGAGGACGTGCCCAGGAAAAAGAAACACAAAATTACAGAACCATCTTTGTGATCTGTGCTTTTTACACAGAGAGTTTGGGGATCTCAATATTTAAAGAGGAAAGAGCAGGTAGTAGGGGAAAGAAAAATAGGAACAGTAGATAAAAGAAGCAGGTGGTTTCATTGTTTAGAGGCTTTAATCCGTGTTCACTGAATTCACATTTTACACGTGAAAAGAGCACGTAGAGGAACAGTCAGCCATGCACTCCCTTCATGCTCAGTAAATCTGCATCTATGTGTAATGTAAGATAAATACAGAGGAGAGGAAGCAGTCAAATATGTTTTGGTCTCAGTTGAGTGGAGAGATGATTTCTAGCTTGTCTTGTCCTGTACCTGTGAAGATAATCAATGTTTGATTGATGTCAGGGTGAAATTGAACAAAACTCTGTTTCAGGGCAAAGATATTGGAGCTCACAAGGAATTTTCTTGTGAGCAAATTATGAAGGAGGCCCCCTGAGGAGGTATGGGGGCTGCTATGTTCGCAGTTATCTATTTAGGAACCAAATGGGAGGCAGTGTTGCGTGACCCAGTTCCCAAGCTTAACTTTTCCCTTTGGCACACTGAGTTTGAGGTTCTGAGATGTTATTTTCCTTTTATACTGTGCATTTTTGCTTTCCACAGAGCTGGCTGATGTTTCTTCCTGTCCCTCAGTAGCCATCAGTAACCATCAATTACCTCTGCACACGCCTACACCTAGAGGCTACCCTGGTCGTTTGTTCTGCCCTAATCTTTCCCTTGAGCACCTAGTGGAGGCCACTGGGAAAGTGCTTGCAGGTAAATGTTGGTTCCACTTCTGTCTGGGGCTCCTGGATATTTTAAACTGATACATTAGCCTATTTTGGACCATGAGAATTTAATAAAATTTTAGTTGATTTCTTCCTACCTGCCTCTATGGTGACCAGTTCCTCCTGCATTCTGCCAAAGAAAAGGTGCTTCATGCACATTCCGCCTCAGAGAGGCGCATCATAGCTCAGATGTATGCTCTGTGGTTGCTTCGCTAGCTCAGTTATCTCCTGGGTTCAAGAGTTATTGTGATTTTCTAGATTATCCAGATAATTCTAAATTTTGGGATGAGAGTGACATTTTCTTGCCGCTTTGAAGATTCTGAACAGAATTATAAGTCTTTCAGTCAGATCTAATTTGAGTGGAAAGGTTTCATTTGGCTTCTCTACTTTTAATACAGGGTTTACACCATTAGGACCAAGAAAATTCTTGCCCTTTCTCACAAAACCGAGGAGGCCCCCATGGCATTGTTTCCCTGTATTTCTCATGTCTGGGCAAACATCCAACTTCCCTGTGTTGGCTGTGGATGTGCCATGAGGTCCAGCCAACAGACCCTCTGTAAACTTTGCATTCCTCACTGAAACATTCTTCAGAGTTCTTCACCTTCTTTTCCTATTTCCAAAAAAGCATGGACAAGTAAACAGGGACAAGTGAAATTCAGAAGCCATACAATGTTAGCTGCCTACGTTCCTACCATCTCCACCTCCCTGATCATCCCTGATTTACATTGTTATGTGCCATGACAGAAATACTCTTTGATCAAGACAATTTGTATTTATATCATTATTTCCATGTAGAAATTAAATTTACTCTTATTAATATAGCTCCCTTCTCACGGATGTCTTCTCCCTCAGATTTATCTATTGTCCAACAGGGAAACACAGGGAGCAATCAGATTGCTTATTCCCAGGATATTGATCATGCCTGCTAATAAGATTCTTACTCAACACTGCAATGCCTCATGCTTCCATCCATTTTTTTCTAATAGCTTCTCTCCATTGTTGTTATCATATATTTTATCTTCTATTTCGTTACTTCTACAAAACCAGATTATCACTTCTACCTTCTCTTCCTCTTCTTCCTCCTATTTCTTTCTCTTCCCCTCCCTCCTCCTTCTTTTCCTCCTCCCACTTCTCCCTCTCTTATTCCTTCTCTTCCCTTTTCATCTTCTTCTCCTCTTCCTCCTCCTCCCTCTCTTCCTTGTCTTTCTCCTCCCTCTCCTCTTCTTTCCCTGTCTGTCTGAGAATCTTAGTAATCTTTTCCTTTTAAATGTCGTACTAGAAGCCACACTTTCATGGACTTACTTCTTTCAATTTGAGATTAAATAAAGAAATCGAAGAGATTGAATTAAAGGAATCTCAAATGAAAGAAGAAAGTCCATGTATATATTCACATGTATATATTTTTCTTTCTAATATAATACACATTTTGGTATAGTCAAGAAAAAACTCAGTTATATGATCTTTAGCAACAAATATATATCCTTCCAAATGTATTCTACAATTTATTTTCTGATTGAGTGTGTAAAGATAAAAGAAACAAATCAATTATTTTTCATTCAGGTGGCTCTACTTATTTTCTCTCTTACAGTATCCACTTCTTACATTTCCCTAGACAGGTCCTTTCTCAGAGCATTAGTTCTTCCCAACAGTGCCAAGGATTCTGGATTAAGCTGTGATATCCCTGAATAAGTAGAGATCATTAAGTTAGCGTTGGCTTAAACAAAGTAATAATGAGTTTAATTTTACCAGGCGACTAAGTAAATCCTCAGTTTCTGGTTCCCTTCAGACATTCCTTTCCTATTTCCTGAGAATAATCCCATTGTTGGTGATTCTTACAAACTTAAAAGTAAAACATCTCTGAGTAATTAGCCTGTGTTGTTTGCATCTTTTATTTCTCAGCTTTACATTTGCCCTTTAAAGCCATCTTCAAAAAATGACTTTTTCCAGCTACTCTACCATCCAGCTACCTGCTATATTCTGCAAATGCAAAGCGTAAGTAGGAGATTGGGAGGGGGACTGAGATGAGATATTTTTTCTCTGCTTTTGCAGGCATGCATGGTAATGGCTAGCAGTGGGTGTGGCAAAAGCAGCCAGCACGGACAGCCTCTGGGATGCTGCTCCACAGGTGGGTCTGCGCCTCAGGGGGCTCAGTGGCACGATGATGGGAAGCTCTGAGTAACAGAAGACTCCCTTTTGCTCATTCAGTCCTAGGGTGACAGAGGCTTTCTGCAGTTGTTTAACTTTATTTAACCTTCCTGTCCATCCCCTTTTGTCTTCTCCATACCTCACATCGATTTTTAACTACCTATCAGAGTTCTTTCCGTTTTACTGATTAGCTGCTGATTGAACTGCTCTTTCAGCCTCACACACCATGGTCTTTGCTCTTATTTGGGGAGCGCAGTCCTGTCAGAAGAACTCAGTGACCCTTAGAGGGCAAACAGTACACCTGCTGACCATTAGCATATATTCCAAGCCATTGTGAGTGTCCAGGGACAGAATCTCAATATGTCCACCTCAAATATTCTTTGTCAATATACACCTATGCAGCTTGAAACAATTTTCAGAATACACCTGCCACACAGTTTGCTGAGTTACAGTGTTAAATGTCACATTCTATTTAGAACCAAGTTTCCCACCTAGTAGAAAATTAACTTCCACTGGGACAATAGGTCTTTCCTAGAGAGATTCTTAATGAAGAGGACAAGATGTGCTTAATCTTCCTCCTCAGGGCCTTCTTTGTGGGGTATTTACCTTAAGGGGCTCCAAATCGGAGCTAGACTTCTGGCCCAAAGTCTGCACTTCTGTTTCTTGAGGGAAGCCTGTTTCACTATTTTGCATCCTTTTACAAAGTTATGTTGTTAATAGAGGCATTTTCAGAACCTCTTGAGTTTCTCTGGAATATAAAGGTTTCCTAGATGAATTCCCTTACAAATTGCCCTATCCACAGTCATGCGCCCATTTGCATTTAATTTTATAAACTACATCCAATATGAATGTCATTGTATCTCTCTCTCTAATGTTCACAAACAAATATGCAAATATTGTCTTCTCCTTGTTTTTAGTACACAGTCAGAAATGTGACCATTGTGGAGGAATAATGTTCCACATCATGGAAATACTCCTCTAATTAGTTAGGCAGAGATACCAAGGAATAGACAAGTTTAAGATAACTTGTAGCTCTGAATTCTGACACTTTTCCTGTATGTTTCCTTTCAATCTCCTTAGCCTTTCCACTCGCAGTATCCATAACCCTATTTCACTACTATGCTCTAACAATAATTTAAAATCCCAAAGTAACCCAAATTTACAGAAGAGAAAGTTAGGGCATAGATAGCCTACAGAGCATGCTGAAGCTCAGACATCTGGCACATTTTGACATTATAAATAGAACTGATGCCATGTTGTCTGATTCTAGAAATTATATACAAACAAGTTCAGTCCATGTGAGTGCACATTCTCACCAAATGCCACTCTTCGAAAGCACCATTCACAGAATCCCTGACACTAGAGAAAACTTTCAGCCTCCATCATCTATCTTGAGCTCCAAACACGTTTATTCTGCCCTCGTATCGCTAGAAATAACACTGGGTTGGCCTGTTTGGGTAGGTGACTGGAAAGATGTTTGGTCTCACAGCTATACTGTTCTGTGTGTTCTGAATGTTCAGTCTTGAGTATAGCCCAGACCACTGAGACCCAGCTGCAGGGAGGAACCCAGGTTTCTTCCCCTTGGAAGAAGAATGTGCACACAAAGGTGTTACTGTGACATCCATGCTAATTACCTACTGCTCAAAGTTGACTAACACTAGGTGCTATGATTAATGTAAATAGTGACTTTCAATAAAAACACCATTTCTCTGGATCATCCCTGGTATTTACAAGCATGTGACATTGGCCAAAATTTTGTGTTTTTGTATCCTTAAGCTCTGCCTTGTCCTCAATAGCACAGGTGAACCTTCTAGGTCCAGGGCCAAAGAGGCCACAAGATCCCATCTAGTTATCCATAAACTTTCGGGTCTCTCCTCACCACTGACACCTCCATGTTTACTGCAACACTATTCACAATAGCCAAGAAATGGAGTCAACCTCTGTGTCCATCAACAGATGAATAAACAAAATGTGTGCCCGTAATCCCAGCTACTCAGGAGGCTGAGGCAGGAGAATTGCCTGAACCCAGGAGACAGGGGTTGCGGTAAGCCGAGATCGCGCCATTGCACCCCAGCCTGGGTAACATGAGTGAAACTCCGTCTCAAAAAAAAAAAAAAAAGATTATGTATCTCTGTGTCTGGCTTATTTCACTCAGTGACATGTCCTCCAGCCTCTTTTATGTTGCTACAAATGATAGAATCTCATTCTTTTCATGGCTGAATAGTACTCCATTGTGCATTTGTACCACATTTTGTTTATTCATCTGTTGATGGACACAGAGGTTGACTCCATTTCTTGGCTATTGTGAATAGTGTTGCAGTAAACATGGAGGTGCAGATTTCTCAACAACATTCTGACTTCCTTTTCCTTCCCCTAGAAGTGAGATTGGTGGATAATATGGCACGTTTTCACATATGTGGAAGTTACACAGTTGATAGTATAGAAATAAGAGAGTAGAATAGTGTTTACTAGAGTCTGGGAAGAGTAGAACAGAGGGGGAGATAGATACGGAGAGGTTGGTTAATAGTTACAAAATAATAATTAGATAGAAGAGATGAGTTTTAGTGTTTATATAGCTCAGTAGGGTGTCTATAGTTGAACAATTATTTATTTTATATTTTAAAACAGCTAAAAGAGAGGATTTTGAATGTTCCCCAAAGAAATGATAAATATTTGAGGTGACGGATGTAAATGTTCTTATTATCTTGATTTGATTATTACAAATTATAAACCTATTCCCAAATATCATGCTGTATCCTTAAATATGTAAAACTGTTATGTGCCAATAAAAATAATAAAAAATTACTTTTATCATCTTCACCATGATAGATCACAAAAGTATATATCCGAAGTTTATTTCAACCATGCTGGTTTAAATTTTGGGGATTTTCAACATGATCATCCATGTTTAAGTGCTTTAAGAGGCATTCACAACAGCTACCTGCTATTATGTTTCTCACTCCCTAGTAAAACAGGATGAAGCAGATTTTCTTTAAAATGAAAATTGAAAAAGATAAACATAAATAAAAATAAATGATGGGATTTTTCAGTATTCTTCCACTTCCCTAAGACAGAAACCATTTCTAGAGCCAATGGCATTCTTTTAAAATTTATGAAGATTCGGAATCTTTTTTCCAGAACAGACTTTGTTAATTTGTGAGTTTAAAGGTAAAAAGTTTAAAAGATATAGTAAAATAACAATTTTAGAGATATGAGCCACCAACCTCATTGTTAAATTAGCTGAATAAAGTATAATAAGAGAGTGTGTCTAAAATTCAAAAATAACCGTTTTAAATTCTGAATATTATGAGAATAAATAATATTTGTAAAGAATATACTTTTGTAATAGATTTTGTGAAATGCTGTAGCTTTCCTTGAGTATAAAATAGCCTCTCAACAATTTTCAGAAGTGAATTACTTCGTCAACTTTTCATATTGAGACTGTGAGACTGAGTCAAAAGAAAACTTTTAGGGTACTACAGAGTAACTGAAAATAAATAAATAAATGAAACTAATGGAATGACTGACAAATAAATGATTGAATAAATGCTGTATCTCTGGCTAAAATCCTATATGGGTTCCACCTGTTTAGAAAGTGTTTTTTTTTTTTTTGCCTGTCCAACATGGCGAAACCCCATCTCTACTACAAGTACAAAAATATTAGCGAGGCATGCTGGTGCACGACTGTAATCCCAGCTACCTGGGAGGCTGAGGCAGGGGAATCATTTGAATCCAGGACGCAGAGGTTGTAATGAGCCTAGACCTTGCCACTGCACTCCAGCCTGGGTGCTAGAGCAAGATTCCATATCAAAAAAAAAAAGGGGGGGGGGTCTTTTTTTTTGGTAATTGCTTTTAAGCAGGAGGATAACAGTTAACAAAACATGGTACTATTTTATGTGTATCTGATTATTTGTGCACACGCGTATATATACATGTTCACATGAAGAGCATTTAAGAAGAGCGATGGAGCCAGTGGCTCAGTAGACATTTTGGGTCTTTCTGTCACATCACTTTTATTTTTCATTCATGGGAGTCACCTGGGCATAAATCGCACCATCTGTTTTTATTGTTTCTATGAAATGTCTCTTTTTCATGTTTAGTAAATGTTTTAGGGTACAACATATATTTATTGACTAAAATGCTAAAAATTTGTACTTTAAAACTTTTAAAAAACTTCTATTAATTCCATGGACATTGTTATATTCTGTTCAAATTTACTTTCCCAGGGTATTGCCTTAAAAATTCCATGTCAAAACAAAGGCAAATAGCTATTTTAGAAATCATAACCAGAAGTATAATTTTAATTTTGAAAAAATAATATAGTTAATACTATATAGATGTATGCATATATGTATCTATATGCATGTATTTTTGTATAGAGGGAAAGAATTTTTTTTTATTATTTTAAAATTTTAAGTATTATAAATTGATGATTGTAGTTTCTATCTAAATATTTTTAATTCATTTATAATTTAAGATCTGAAATCTCTTCAAGTCCTTCTAAGCCAATTAATTTCCCCATCTATAAACTGACACAAAGCAAAGTATCTTTAATTTCTACTCTCTATTCACTATTATTGCCCTCTCGAGGCCACCATCATTTTTCACCTGAGAAAGGCAGCCTCCTGCCACTTCTCCTTCCATTTGCTCTTGGTACTCTCCAGATTACAGTCTCAGGGATTTTTCTAAAACAAATATCTTTCCATGGATCAAAACCTTTCATTACCTATTTATTGCCTTTATAGAAAAGGCCAAACTCCTTTAGATGCCTGTCTGAGGAGGTGTGCTGCAACCTTACTCTTGGTATATCTAGCCTTATTGCTCTCTACTCATCCTGTCCATTCTAAAGTTTTTTAATTCCCTGGAAACTTCCTAGTACCTCCCACCTGGGAGTCATCGATCAATACATGCTACCTGGACAAGGCATGAAATATATTTTATTTGCCTCCATTCCTTAATTGTTTACCCTTTCCCCGAACCATTTTCCCTCTCAAAACTCACTTTTTAGATATTAGTTTTATGTTTATTTACACTGAGGGGATTCTGATCTAATCCCCTAGTTTATCATTGTTTCTTGGTTATGTTCCTGCATCACATTCTGCACTGCTCAATCATATATTTAATCTAGTTTTACAAAAGGATGTATCATCTTCTTTCACAATAAGTACAAACAACCCAAGGGCAGTCATCATTTCGACCTGCCCTCCAGCTCTATTTATAGCATCTTACATGAATGATTACCATATATCACACAATAACCTAGTCAATTAACCAATTGAGTGATTCATAGTGCATGAGTTCAGTAGATCGTGTATCCGAAGTGAAGATCATAGTATCTGGAACAGCGTTGATTACCTGGGAAATGGTTGCTATTATCATAACTATAATTATAGCTAAAATTTTACTTGATATATTTAATGCAGTTAAAAGCTTCTTCTTTGAAGCCTCTTTGTAATTTAATCTTTCATTCAATAATATACCTGCAAAACTCAGTTGTTTTATGTTATTTTCTCCCCTCAGGAGACACACACATCCTAAATTCTTATTCTTTTAAATTAAGTATCATTTAATTAGAAGGTCTTTTTCTATCGTATAGCACCCTCAGCTTGGCCACCCTTTTAGAAATGTACCATTGAAAGACCTGTCCAAACAGATCACAGCACCAGTCCATCTATTAGCAGTGCAAAGTTTCCATTACGTGCTCCCTGGCTGCAGGGTACTCACCGCTATGGGATGACGCTGGGTGTGCAGAGAGTGTTGTACCTTCTATTTGTGAAAGATAGAGGCAAACCATTTCCTACATAATAATGACTGCTAACAATGTGCTGTGTTGCATTCATTATTTTTTCAGCATTCATTTGTTGTTGCTGTTGTTGGTAAGATGAAAGATAAAGTCCAATCAGAATTTAGTAATTTTTCTAACATTGCAATGTACATGAATATTGCATGTATGTTGTGTGTACCCATGTAGACACTATAGAAAAGATACAGTTGGTAAAAATAATGTGCCTCAACACCAACGCAAAAAATAAGAAAGATATATTAATGTTCATATGTTAATTTAGAAAATTAGAAATAATGTGAAATTTCACTGAGCTCTGTGAAAGATGGATTGCCTACTTTGTATTTGAGATTGACTGCAATTGAAAGAGAAGTTTCACTCCATCTAGCTAGCTAAGCTAACCAATAACCAGAGAAAATACATGAATTAGTAAGAATGCAACATAAAGATTTATTAAGAGTGTTGTATTTACAGTAATTATAAACTTCATATGGTGTGATTCTGATATAAACCTCCAGCATTGCTTCACTAACAAGCTGATGAATCTCTTAGGAAAACCTAAATAAACTATATCTGCCAGATTTCATCCAGATTCTTCCTTCTGTCTTGCTAATTCTTCATCTGCCATAGTTTCTTTGGCAATTATACTTCTAAGACCCAATTTATTGTGAAGACATAATATAACTTGTTAGTATAAGATACTAGGTATACGATTTGTATAGAAATAGTATAACGTTAGTGATCTCTGATGCTGAAGGCCTAATTCAAATCACAGCAACACGAGTACTTTCTGCTAATATGAGGATGATCTTGCCACAAAATGACATTTAATCTAATAGGATGATTGATATGGTCTGGCTCTGTGATCCCACCCAAATCTCATATCAAATTGTAGTCCCCATAATCCTCAGGTGTTGAGGGAGGGACATGGTGGGAGGTGACTGGATCACGCGGGTGGTTTTCTCCATGCTGTTCCTGTGATAATGGGGGAGTTCTCACGAGATATCACTGTTTTAAAAGTGTTTGACAGTTCCTCCTTCACAGGCTCTCTCTCCTGCCAACTTGTGAAGAAGCTGCCTGCTTCCCCTTCCGTCATGATTGTAAGCTCCAGAGGTTTCCCCAGCCATGTGGAGCTGTGAATCAATTAAATCTCTTTTCTTTATAAATTACCCAGTTTCAGGTAGTAGCTTTAAAGCAGTGTGAAAATGGACTAATACAATGATCATTTAGGATGTATTTTCTTGGGATGAAAATGAATTTAAGGCAAATTGCTTAAAGTTTCTGGGACTCAGATTTTTTCCTCTCTAGAAGAGTGTGGATTACATCAGTATCTTGTATGGTTGTTGTAAAGATTAAATCAGTGAATACACATAAAATATTTAGAACAGTTCTCAGCACATAATAAATATTCATTAAAAGCCCTTTTTAACATTTATAGCATTTTTTCCTATTCCAAAATATCTTGAGGTGTATTATTTAGTTCTGTTAGGTAGGTTCTGAGATCTCCATTTTATGAATGAAAAACTAAATTAAGGCTAAGATGGGTTAGGAGGATACCTTCATTTAGGGCAAAAAAAGGGGGAAAAATAGAAATTATGGAGTGCAACTCCAAGACCTTATCCCTAAGAATCATGTTTAATCTATAACTTCTCTTCTTTTTCCTTTTTATGTGATTGTTCTGTGGTTCATATGATTGAGAGCTCTTCCTCTCCTCTTTATGTGGTCAAGTAAGAAAAATTACATTCTTTTGAAAATTTGAAAATCAGCATAAGAAGTAGTCTACTTTGGCCAACTTTACTTTTGGTCTAACAAAAAGAGGTCTCCCTTTTTGCACTAGAACTGTGAGACAAAATAAAATTGAGGTCCCAGGGATCAACTGGCATGGAGAGAGAAAGATGCCTAAGTAGAGTTTTTGCACAGTCATTCAGAGGGAAGAGGGTAGTACATTAAAAAGTGCAGGAGCAGACAAAATTTCTAAAATGTACTCTGTGAATCATTTATCATATTCTAGAGATTTTATGTAGAAAATTTAAAAAATTTATGAAATCCCCTAATGTATATCAGATATTGCCCTTGATGTTGAGAAGAGAGGGGTAAACAAAATAAAAGAGGTCTATGTTGTTATCCAGTAGGTTAAATAGATAAATATATAAAGTGATTTTAGACAGGAAAATGTACTGTGAATAAAATACAACATGGCAAACTGAGATTTGATGAATGAGAAATAATAATCCACTTGAAAATCTTAGGAAGATCTTTACAGGTAGAGGAAGGATAAAAAGCAATGATTGAGAAGCAAATGATTACAGCATGGCTGGTAATCAATAAATAAGCAGAGAGATATACAAGGTAAGTGTCACAATATGAAATTAGAATTTTAGATAGGGACCAACTTAACTATGGTCTTATAGATCAAATTAGAATGGGACCTTGTGGGCCAAATTAAGTCTTAATTTAATAGGTCTGTACATAGTGTATAGTACTCTGTGAAATTCTGAAGATACATGAATGAACAAAACACATTTAATCTTATCTTCTTGGGTGGGCTCCAGATAGAAAAATAAAGTGTTTTACAACTACATAAAAGAACAATCCCTGAAAACTGTCAGATAAACTAGGAAGCAGATAATTCAATAATTCCCTCAAAGATCCTAGGAGACAGTCTCACTTATTAAACAGCTATTTTGATTTTCATCAGTTATTTAGTTAAAACAGCAGTTAACAAACTTACATTGTATGCCACATACAAAAGCTTAATCATTTGTAGAAATATGAAGATAAAATCAATAATAAATAATTTTCTAACAGTGCTAAATAATGGGGGGACAAAAAAATGACTCACTGTACTCAAGTTGCTTAGAAACCGTATTAGGTTGCAAATAACTTAGGAGATCTTGTTATATATGATAAGGAAAAAATGGAGCATTAAAATAGTGTGTATAAAATATTAAAGTAAACTTTATTGCATGCCAAAACTATAGAACAAAATTTAATGCAGTATAAATGACCCATAAATGTCCATGGCTACATTAAGAAAATCCAGGTGATTTCAAAGCCTAAATTCCATGTCAGCCAACCAAACTGAATTGACTTGAAATATTACCATTAAGAGCACCTGGGAATCTGAGGTCATTAAAAAAAGAGAGAGGGAGAGATTACTGTAACCTAAAACATAGAGCAACTGCATAATATGTCAGAACAACTTTTTAAAATTAATTTTGCTAGATTTACATATTCATTTATATTTATAAAATAATGAAGTTAAATATTATTTTTTCTCACTTCTTGGGGACAATGATTCATTATCTTCTCTTTTCTGTTTAAACAGCAGATTGATTGAACATAAACCTTATATGATAGCCTTGTGGAATTAGGTATTATATGACGATTTGTTCTGACATGTACATTAAGTTGACTGATTATCTCTGTCAGGAAAGAAAAAAATTTGAAGGGCCATCATTGCCAAGTTAACCAAAAACTCTAAAAATTTTTATTTTTTGAGATCTATAATAAATATTTTGTATTAATTGTGTGGGAAATCCATCTTTATTTCAATGAGCCATATTAGGCATATATGTGGATTAGAGAAAAAGACTAATATTTATTTTTAAATATTAGCATATTTCACCAGATGTATGGCTTTCTTTAGATTTACATGAAATTATATCACAATGAAATCTTGTCAAAACATGCCTCATGTTGACAGAGTCAGAAAAAGTGTCATAGACTACATTATGTTCTCCAAAACATAACCATTAATATTAATATTTTTATAATTACTGTTTGTTTGTTTGAAGTGGAATCTGAAGGGCCTGATGCCATGAACTCAAGTATGGAATCTCTGACCATGGGAGGCTACAGGGAGGAATGTCTCTGAAAATAAAATTCCCAGAAATCTGCAGAAATAATAGGTGCTTTGGACATGCATAATGTATGGAATGGGATTTGAGTCAAATGTGTTAAATTTCCAAATTAACTCTTGCTGGCACCTGAATCAAATATATATGGGTTACATACACAGTCTTTTTAAAATTGAAAGTCCAATTAAAATTCAAACCTCTTTGGCATGCTTTCCTTAGCTCCCATCTGCAGAATTTTTCCTTCTTCAACTCTCCTATATGGAACTTAATATTTATTTCTACAGTAATAATATATATTCTACTATAATTATTCATGTGTATTTCTTCTCTTTTATGTACTCTGAAAATGGCATCTAAACGAGACCTTTCTATATGATAGGGACTGAATGTATTCATATGTGTATTCCCAGATGCTAACATAATATATGGCATTGACATGTTTTGATATATTATAACCTGCTAACAGTATTTATTTACCATAGCATAGATAATTGATAAAGGATGGGTTGAATAACAACACTGAACAGTGGTTGGATGAATGGATGGATAATATATTTTTTACTACTCTAGCATTGATGCTTACATTTTTATAATTTGAGTGATAATGCCTACATTCACTGAAATTTGTTGAAAATTATCTCAAGAAAATAAAAACAGATTAATTTATGTATGGCTTATTTCATTTTTTCTTTTGGCACAAAGACCAAAAATATACAAATACCAAAATACACGAAACATCAGTTACAGCATAATTCTCAAAGCTAAGAAGAGTGTTTGCTTTAGGAATTTAAAGAAGTGTCTCACATAAAATATTGTTAGATGTTTAATTATTATTATATGAACTTTACCACATTATTATATAATTACCTTCTAACTTAGCTAAATTGAAAACCTCTGGAAAGGTATTCACCATTCTAGATATCATCAAGAACATTCATGATTTATGGAAGGTCGAAATATCTCAACATTAACAGGAGTTTTAAAGAAGTAGGTATGATTTTCAGAGTATACAGAAAAGAGAGAATATACCTATTAATGATTATGGTATAGGGTTCCAACCCTCATGGATGACTTTGAGAAGTTCACAACTTTAGTGGTGTAAGTAATTGCAGATGTGGAAAGAGCAGACCTAGAATTAAAAATAGTGTCTGAAAATGTGACTAACTTGCTGAGATCTCATGATGAAATTTGAAGAGATGAGTATTTGCTTTTACGGATGCACAAAGTAGCTTCATGAGATGGAATCTACTTCTGGTGAAGGTGCTGTAAACATTGTTGAAATGAAAACAGAGGATTTAGAATATTACCAAACATATTTGATAAAACAGTGACAGGGTTTGAGAGGATTGACTCCAATTCTGAAAGAAGTTTTACTGTGGGTAAAATGCTATAGCAAACGGCATTGCATGCTACAGAGAAAGCACTCGTGAAAGGAAGAGTCAACCAATGCAGCAATTTCACTGCTGTCTTATTTTAAGAAATTGCCAGAGTCACCCAACCTTCAGAAACCACCATCCTGATCTGTCAGCAGCCATCAATATTGAGGCAAGACCCTCCACCAGCAAAAAGATTACAACTTGCTAAGGCGATGATGATCGCTAGAATATTTAACAATAAAATATTTTAAAATTCAAGTATATACATTTTTTCTAGACATAATGTCATTGTGCACTTAATAGACTATAGTATAGTGAGACATAACTTTTGCAGTCACTAGGAAACCAAAAAAAAAAAAAAAAAAAAAACTTGTGTGATCTCTTTATCATAATGTTTGCTTTACTATGGTGGCCTGAATCTAAACTTGTGATATCTCCAAGGTATACCTTAATGTCAGTCTGTCATAAATAAATTGCATTTTTCTAGATTTATCCAAAGAATAGTAATTATAGCTTTAGTATTCATTTATTGAGCGCCTATTATACCTTGCCATGTCCAGGGTGATTTGAATGTTTTATTTAAATATCAATTCAATTTGGTAAGTAGTAATATTGTTACTACTGTCATAGTCTGATATTTTCACAAAAATTAAATCAATTTCTCAAGGTTTATAAGCTGGTAAACTACAGAGCAACAATTTGATTCCAGGTCTGATGTTCATTCAGTCAGGAAGCAGTTAAACTTACCTGCTGCCAACAGAAAACCACAGTTAAGCAAAGGCCAGTGGTGGAGGCGTATTTTTTAAGAGTTGTTGGATTAAGTAAAACCCATCATCTGATTTACTCATTGCACTGGACATGCTCTTGAAATGTATTGCAAATAAATTTTATCTTATAGATTTTGAAAAATAACATATATATATATATTAAAAATTTTTACACTTGTTAGAAAAAAATTCTGAAAAATTTTATAATGGTCAAATATTTACTAAGTGTATTATCAGTGGATTACTGGGCATTGTCTGGCAGACATTTGGTTGTTATCTAATTCTATAAGAATCTTTTTTGAGCTATTTTGCAAATCTACAGATAAAAGATAATTATTGGAAGACTGATGGTGATGTCAATTATTTCTTTACTTAGAAAAGCAAGTGTATTTTGTGTGGTAGCAAAAAAATAGATTTTTGTTTTGTATAAGATATGATTCCAAACACTATGATTGGTTTGTGTCTGGAATTATGTCACATTCAGCACTCCTATTTATTTGAGTGTTTAAAAAGTCTTTTTTAGATCAATGAAAACATTGTGCTGGCTCTTGCACTGTTGATGAACAAAATGCAAATTTTCACACAATGTGTTCATTTTATATTCATTTTTAAGTCATGACTTGGGCTCAAGTAATCCTCCTGTTTCAGCTGTCTTTGTGGCTCGGAACACAAACACACCACACCACCACACCAGGCAATTTTTTTTTTTTTTTTTTTTTTTTTTTTAGACACAGGTCTCACTTTGTCATATAGGCTGGTCTCAAATTCTTAGGCTCAAGCGATCCTCTTACCCTGGCCTTCCAAAGTGTTGGAATTACAGGCATGAGCCCAGCCAATGTATTTTTTAAATAGAATATACACTGTTGTATTCTCTTCACCATTTCTTACAGGAGGTTGCTATAGTGCGCTACGTGTGTGGATTTGCTCATATATTCAGATCATGTATATAAACTAAACATAATCAAAGGTTTCACATCAGTTCTTAAGTCTGATATTTAAATGACCAGAGAATCTCCAAACAACAATGAACCAAGACTGCACCATTTCACTCCAGACTGGACAACAGTACGAGACCCTCTCTCAAAAAATAAAGAAAATTGACTTTGACTAGGAAAAATAGCAATTTTCAACCTTTTTATATAAAATCTCTTCAGGGAATATTGAAATAGTTTTGTCAGGTAAAAATAATCCAGGACTTGAGCATTGCTGGAGAATACGTTATCGATTCAAAACTTAGCAGAACACGTATGCATCACATGCATTGCCATCAATATGTGAGAGCTGTTTTGTGGTTTGAGAGCTGGGCAGGTGGTTTTTAACAGATGCAGTAACGGAAGATCAGTGAAGGAGATGGTGGTTTGCACATGTGCCTAAAGTCAGAAACTGAAAAAGGTTGTAGGTATTTCGATTTTCTCAATCATTTTGCATAAATGTATTAATATTTTGAGTAGTAATAACTATAAGCTGCAGGGAGGCAAAATGGCATACTGTGATATGTAGAGAATACTAATCTTAAAGCACTCTATATCTTAAAATATTTGGTTTTAGAATAATATGAATATCTCCCTCCAAACATTTCGTGTATTTGGACAGTTATTAAAGGAGAATATAAAATTATTGATTATTGTCTAAATTGAGAATAATGGAAATTTGCTTCATTCTGCCCTGGAAGAGTTTTTAGTTCATCCTCTTCTTGAGAAATTATGTGTTGGTGTTACTAGATAAACATCTACTAAAAAATGTTGTATTTCTTCAAAAAAAGTAATAAAGACATAACTTTACCCTCTCAAAAATTTTTTTCTTTAACTTGACTGACTTTTTCTAATAATAACCAGACAGGTATTGTTTGGATTATCTCCTTTATGGAGATGCTGCCATGGCCAACCTCTACCTCATCATGATCAAAAACAACAAGATGCTCTTTGACTTCAAAAACTGTGTTCTTGATCTCGCATACACGAGAGGTTTAAGTTAGTTGTTTCACCATGTTACCTTATACTTCTTCCTCGTATCTATTTACTAATACCTATTATCACAGCTACTACTCTGTTACTTTTTCAGTAGTCTGTGAGATTACTGGGATTACGCATCAATACCATTGAGCTTCCATTATTTAGCACATATTCTACACCAATCAATTAATAAACGTTTACTAAATGGACAAGTAAGATGGAACACAGATTCTACCTATGTTAAAAGGGTAGCAGCTGCTAATTCTTGAATGGGAGAGTTGAAACAGTCTCAGGTAATTGTAAAGGTGGCACTTAGAGATCTGTAGCAGAATGTAGTAATGTGATTAAGGAGATCTACAGAAACTTTGTTATTATATAAGTATTAGGCTATAATCACATAAATATGATCTATGCAGCAGAATATCTTTGCTGAAATAACTGTAAGCGAAACAATCAACCTGATATTTAGCAAACTCATTTGTGGTTTCTGGATTTTTATTTTAGCTGCTCTCTTATACCAATATAGTTAACATAGGACTATTTTGTGGCATACTTTTATTTGAAGAAATAGTATTATAGAAATACTTACCATATGACTATAACCTATAAAATGTGATACGCATATGTGTGTGAATGCGTTTTCACATCTCTGCTGCTTGTGACATTGTTCAAACTAATATTTTTGTGTCCATTATTTCCACATGTAGATACAGATAATCATAACTTTTTAAAAAGGCTATTGGAGAATAATAGAGTGTAGAAGGTGATCGATACATTGCAAGCCTTCAATAAGTGTTACATACTATGATTATTCACATAAAGAAAATCTGTCATTGTAGATTATTTATGAGAAGGCTTAATCAACAAACCTCACTAGAATATAAAACTGTAGAAGTGGGAGGCTTCACTTTCAATTTGAGAGTTTAATTTTTTTTTTTTTTTGAAAGGAAGAAAAAGAATTAAAAAAAAAAAAAAAGAAAGAAAAAGAATACAGGAAAGGAAGAAAGAGGAAGAGGAAGAGGGAGAGAGAACAGGGGTGTTGCTTTATTGCCCGGGCTAGAATGCAGTCTAAAACTGGGTATGCCTGTAATTGTGTTTAATAATAGAGACATAAAAAAAAATGAGGGAATAAAATAATTAACAAGCAGCCAACCAATATTTCATTTAAACCTGTAAATACGTGTGATGTAGTACTGATAAGAGTGTATATTTTGTGTATTTAAAGTGGAGAGTTCTATGAATGTTAATTAAGTCTACTTGTTCCAAATCTGAGTTCCAGTCCTGGATATCGATGTTAATATTCTGTCTCATTGATCTATCTAATATTGATGTTGAAGTCTCCCACTATTATTGTGTGGGGGTCCAAGTCTCTTTGTACGTCTTATATATCTGGGTATTTCTGTATTGGGTGCATATATGTTTAGGATCTTTAGCTCTTCTTGTTACATTGATCCTTTTATCTTTATGTAATATCCTTCTTTGCTTCTTTTGATCTTTATTGCTTTGAAATCTATTTTATCAGCAAAAATTGCAACTCCTGCTTTCTATTTATTTATTTTAGCTCTCCATTTGGTTGGTAAATTTTTCACCATCCCTTTGTTTTGAGTCTTTATGTATCCTTGCATGTGAGATGGATCTGGATGTAGCATACCAATGGGTCTTGGCTTTTTTTGCCTGTCTGTGTCTTTGGATTGGGGGATTTAGTCGATTTAAATTTAAAATTAATAACAATATATGTGTGTTTGATACTGTCATTTAATGTTAGCTGGCTGTTTTGCCCATTAGTTGATGCAATTTCTTAAATATGTTGATGTTCTTTATTTTTTGGTATTTTTTAGAAAGGCTGATACTAGTTGTTCCTTTCTATTTGTAGTGGTTCTTTCAAAAGCTCTTGTAAAGCAGGCCTGGTGGTGATGAAATCTCTGAGTGCTTGCTTGTTCACAAAAGATTTTATTTTTCCTTCGCTTATGAAGCTTAGTTTGGCTGGATGTAAAATTCTGGGTTGAAAGTTTTTTTCTTTAAGGATGTTGAATATTGGCCCCCACTCTCTTCTGGCTTGTAGGGTTTCTACTGAGAGATCTGCTGTGAGTCTGATGGGCTTCCCTTTATGGGTAACCTGACCTTTCTCTCTGGCTGCCCTCAGTATTTTCTCTTTCATTTCAACCCTGGTGAATCTGGCAATTATGTGCCTTGAGGTTGGCCTTCTTGAGGAATATTTTTGTGGTGTTCTCTGTATTTCCTGGAGTTGAATATTGTTCTGCCTTGCTAGGTTGGGAAAGTTTTCCTGAATAATATCCTGAAGCATATTTTCCAGCTTGGATTGATTCTCTTCGTCACATTCAGGTACACCTATCAAACGTAGATTAGGTCTTTTCACATAGTCCCATATTTCTTGGAGACTTTGCTCGTTCTTTTTTATCCTTTTTTCTCTAATCTTGTCTTTTTGTTTTATTTCATGAAGTTGGTCTTCGACCTCTGATATCTTTTCTTCTACTTGATCAATTCGGCTGTTAAAACTTGTGCATAGTTCACAAAATTCTCGTGTTGTATTTTTCAGCTCCATTAATTCACTTATATTCCTCTCTAAATTGTGTATTCTTGTTAACATTTCGTCAAACCTTTTTTCAAAGTTCTTAGTTTCTTTGCATTGGGTTAGAACAAGTTCTTTTAATTTCCAGAAGTTTCTTATCATCCACTTTTTAAAGCCAGCTTCTGCTAATGGAACACAGTCTTTCTCCATCAGGCCTTGTTCTGTTTCTGATGAGGAACTGTGATCCCCTGTAGAGGGAGAGGCATTCTGAGTTTGGGTATTCTCAGCCTTTTTAGGCTGTTTTCTTTCCTTCGTTATAAATTTATCCATCTGTGGTCTTTATAATTACCGTCTTTATAGTTGGGTTTCTGAATGGACGTCCAACTTGTTGATTCCCGGCGCTAGAATCTGAGCAACCCACTGCTCCGGCCAAAACAGCGGCTTTAAGATTGATGGTGCTTTTCTGACTCTGCACCAAGAACCGCCACACCAAGGCAGCGGCAAAACCGCCTCACCGGCCTCAAGAGTCACTCTGGCGACAGGTGGGGCTCCTCCGCTGGGAATCTCCTGGTGTGTGAGCAACAAAAATTGATCTGAAAGTGTGGTGTCCTCTCGTTCTCTGCTCTTTCAGTGGGAGCTGCAATCCCGAGCTGCTAGTGATCAGCCATCTTGGATCTCTCTCCTATTTCTAATTTTTTTAAATACAAAAATATCATGTGGTTGATTGACTTTCATCATGTACAATTAGTTAAGTAATATAAATATCCGGATTTGTAATACAAATGTTTCCTAAGGCTCATTCCTCAGCTTCAGTCTGGCATGGTTTTTAATACTGAATTAATTCTGAAAAGATAAATACACATTTGAAACTACAGTTTGTGAATTCAAATTTTTGTACCAAAATTAAGCATCCACTTGTGCATACTCTAAGTCAGAGACTTCCCACCAACAAGCATCCACAGATTCTTAGATACTTAATATACAAAACTCATTCAAATCTGATAGGTAAATGTTACATAAAAAATTAGAGATTCTGTTTTCTGTCTTTAGCAAACCATGGAGACATTGGGAAATTCATCATAGTCACAATCACTGGATATTTTTATATATCAAACCAGAGTAATAATATATTTCCCAAATTCCTGTAATATTTGATTGCAATGATATTGTATAAAATATTCCTGTTGCTATTTTCTACTCCCAGAATACTGGAGGTGTAATATGTTTGTCTGTAAAGTTGCTGAAGTAATGATGAAATGTGCTAAAACACACAAGGAAGATGTCACTAAATACTACCTTTTGAAAAGTTTAATCTTCCAGGAGAGCTTTGTTCTATTAAGGGAGTTCGCTCAAGATAAGATAGCAGTTATTAAAAAGTGTTACACTCACCAAGGACACTTTTCCTCACAGACTCTACTTTCCTTTTTCAGATAATTAAACACTGTCTTGCAAACACTACATTCTTGGTTGCCCTTAAGCATGTAGGAGTAAATTGCATTTTCAAGACATTCTTGCCCCATCCATCTTCTTTTCTAAATGTCATTTTGTCACTCTGATCCCTGCCATATTGAAAGCCTGGAAAGGCATAGTTTTCTCTAATGAAATCACTTGTGTGTTTTTCTACACCTGTGCAATACCTGTTAACCAATAATAAATAATGATCCTGAAGGTCAAAACAAAGTGCCCTTATATTTCTTGGTCATCTATTCACATGATTTCAAATATCTAAGGTGCCAGGATGATTTTGATTTATATTTCTGGACTTGACCTTTTTCCCTCTCTATCCTCATGTGTGACATAGCCTGCTAGACATACTTGAGTAGAAATAAGACCAAATGCTTTCTTTCCATTCCTATACATTTCTTTATTCTAATAATTTTTCAAAGAATTCTAATAACTCCCCAGTCTCAGAGTCTATGAATCATCTATCATTCTTCCCAGTCTTAGGTTCACTATATAAAATCAAGTACTAAAATGTATTGTATTCTGTCTCTAAACTCCTCTGTTCTGCCTTTTTACCACCAACCATTTATCCAAACACGTAGGGAGTCATATAAACTGCCTTAAAATATGGCAATTATGTATTTGTTTAGAAATAATATTAATCATAGCTATTTTTGTGTTATTCAGAAAATATTATATTCCTTCCTGACATTACTCCACTGGATCCTTTTTGCTCCTTAAATAAAACTCACTTAGCAGATTCAGGAACAAATGGCTTCAGTTTGTGTCATATGCTTACTACCTGTTGAAACATTTTATTCTATTCAGTCTTGAGAACTTCATTCTTTTCTTCCTCTCTCACCTTCCGTATTTTTTACCAAAGATACTGTTTTTAGGGTCTGCATCTTCCAGACACTGACCTAAGATCCAGGAATTAGAAATAAACAAACTATGACTACTACACTTATGAAATTTTATTTTCCTGGAAGGGATACAAATACAAGAACAATTAAGGTCTGTTCAATGTGATAAGTGCATAAATAAAGATTTGTTCATAGTAGCACAGCAAAGGCATGAGTAACTTGGTTGCAGTGAAGGAAAGGTCATAGGAATAAAGATTCACTACAGGAAAATCAGGCAAGGGCTCTCCTGGTATAAAAAGAACAATGCGAAAAGAGAAGCAGAAAATAAACAAAGATATTTTAAGAACAATGATTATTTCAATAATGCCAAAATCAGATATCTAGGACAAAATACATATGAAGTAAAGTTTAGAATAATATTGCAAATGTTTATGAAATGAGTCAATATAATGCAAACATAATGATTTTCTCCAATATGTGTATAGTCTATCAATTTTTAATACGAATTTATATTATGAAATAAGGACTTTCAACGTTAAGCATGTCTTTATATAAGCCAGCATTTACTTGTAGGTTTTTGTGTCCTCTTTCTGATTTAATGTTTATGCATCATATTTTGTATTTGTCTTGGATAAAGGGTCCAACAGTAGCTAAATTGGCTGCCTGGATTCTTAGGGGTTGGTCATAAAGGTTAGACTTTTATTGCTTTTAAAAAAAAAAAGAGTCAAAGGCAAGGTAACTTTCTGCATTTGTGTAGATTCCTCCATGTTGCAGGGCCATCTATTAATCTTTCTTTTGACCAAGGTCATTCGTTCTTCCCTTTAAGTCTCAGATCATTGGTCACCTGAACATACTTATGAAGTTGTCTGAAATGCTAAGTTTTCTTTCTCTGTGACCTTCGATGACACCTGATATGATGGCATCATAGTTTTAACATAATCATATTAAAACAATATTTTAAAGAAATGCGTCTTCCTTTTATTTTATAACATTCTTAGGGCATCATCTTATAAACAGTTTTTAGTGCCAGAACTAAGTACAGGGTATGGTTTACAAATGAGTCACTCCATTTGTAAACTTGGGCATTCCTCATATACAGCGTTTCTGTAGTCATGTATTTCATAAATAATGATAAACATCTGTAGAATGGCTGCATAGAAATGAAAATAAAACATAATTAGTGTAAACAGCTGCCAGAGACTTAAAAAGAGGCAAACAGAGAGAGAGATTGATGTTATTTGGGCTATTGTGGTAGGCTGAGCACCCAGATCTGCAGATTGGAGTGTCTCAGCAGAGTGGTTTTGCATCACATGTTTATAGGACATAGTAAACATGCTACAGATGGGTTGATTTACAGTTGGATTGCTTTGCAAGCAGGGAGAGTCTCAGTCAATTATCTGAACAGAAAATGTTTTTCTCCATGCTTCACTAACTTCAGGAGAATAAGCAGTTCCAATCTCAGTTAATCACTCATGAGACAAAGAATAGAGTGCTGTGGAGTCTGTATCTGGCCTTGTCAGCAGATTCAGGCAAAAGGGGAAAGGTCTGAGGACTTGTCCTCAGTAAACAAACGAGACCAAAACAAGACTTATGGAAGACATGAAGAAGGGTGAACAGGGAGTCTTTTCTAAGCCACATGGGAAAGAGCTGTGCTTTACAATGAGCCATTTCCAAGCACAAAAGTGTGGGGAGATTTTGGGAAAAATAGATTCGTGGGTTTTATAACTTTCATTGTTCTCTGAAAGTACAGAACTCAGGTAAACTTCAACATTGTCACAGCTTACAAATATTTGCAGTGAGATAGTTTCTGATAGTTGTACTTAATGCTATTAATTACTTATTACTCTATCTTATTTTGTATTTTACAAAATTAATACATTCTTCAAATATATCAGCAAATTTTTTTTCCAAAAATTTTTTTTCCATAGAAATTCCTTCCTTGGTCCTAACTCCTTGGGCTTCTTTGAGTTCTTGCCTCAGCATACTTTTAAATTATAGTAAAATATCATTGCTCCCAACAGATGTAAACTCATTTTTGGGGTCAGAAACTTGACTTCAAATGTGCTAATGTCATGAAAAATAGACTTGATGCTTTTGTTTAATTTCATTAGTAAGCAAGATTCTTTTCCTTGTTATACATAGAAATAGGGTTAACTGATCAGTTTAAAATATCTTATAAAATAAATCACCATATGTCTGATTTGTACAGGCAACACAGAAGCCAGGTACTTTAAAACTGAAGGAAATAAATAGACTAGAATTTTCTGCTAGAATCTATGTCTCATGTAATTTTTTAGATATGGGTAAAATTAATGAAATATTTTATTGATATTTCCCATCAGAATTTATAAGCATGCTATAATTTTACATAGTTTACTGTTCTTGAATCTGTATTAAAATAAGAAAGATTCAGTGCTATGATATATGGTGCTATAATATTGGTTGTTTATAGGCTTTATTTTTTTAAATTATATAACCCCAGAGATACTTGCTTCCTTTGGAAGGAATGAATCTTCCCAATAAGACTGCAGGGATTAACATTAAACAATAACAAATTTCTGCTAGATATTCCTGTTCAACAAAGTGTAACATTTTATAATTAGATTCAATTGTGACATAGAAGAAACTGTCATCTTTTTCTTTATAAAAAATTTGTAGAAACAAAACTTATTGTAATCAATGTACGATATTTTGATTTATTTGAGATGTACATCTATTAAGGAAGAATGAACAAACGTTTATTTAAAAGGTTGACATTTTGTGGATAAAGTACTCTTCTCATTCAGATATATTTTCAGCATCATTATAAACCCGTCATAGCACAGACAGATCTGCGCTAAAAAATCAATCAAAATTTTCTTCCTGTTGTAGAAATCCAGTTAGTAAGTAAGCAGACAAAGAAAAAGATGTTTTAGGCATTTTAGCCTGTCTAATTCAAAAACAGGCCTAGTGAAGAAATAATAACTCTCATTTCTGTGATTGATGACAAGTTTTTAAAATTCGCTGCACAGAAGAAACAGTCAATAAACACAGCTTTTGAAAGTATAACCAGTTTCTTCTCTTCTATAGTGAAGAATCTAAAGATTATTTGTAGTTTGTAGATCTCCAAGAGAAATTTCAGAAAGATTAAACTTCTATTACTATTTCCTGTATCATAATCTTTGTAAAACTCTTCTGTAAAATGATGAGTGGTGTTAATAATGATGCAATCATTTAACACCACATGCCTCCTGGCATGAGGATGAGGCAAGTAACTTCTGAAACACACCGTGAGCACTCTCCATAATAGACACCCATTTTCCAGGAGAAAGACTATAATGCAGTCTTATCCCATCTAGAGGGAATGGCATTTACCCAATTGCACTCCCTTTAGGCTTTCAGTCTCACCTGAGATAAGCACTTGTACATATATGAAACTCTTGTGAAAGTCAGCCCAGGTGCACAAACCCACTGAACACTGAGATTTACTCATAAGGTTATAGAAAGCTTTCCTTTCTTTATGTGTTACCACTACATTAGCAGAGATCTGAAATTATAACCAAGAATTACAAGTGAAAGAAACAGAAAACTCAGCTTCTAGTTAGGAGGGAGATCTTAGGGAAGCAATAGAAACAATAGGGGAGGTAAAAGCAATAGAGGAATTTGAAGCCACTGGCACCTCAAGTATAGCAAATAGTAAATACAGCTCAACTCCTAGTCAGATAACCATAAAATCCCAAAGAAGGGGCTTTTACTTCTACATTACCTGATATGTTTTACCTAGATTTCAACAAAAAATTATAAGACATGTTAAAAGGCTGGGAAAGACACTGTGAAGACACAAAGCAAACATTATAACCAGACTCAGGTATGACACAGATTTTGAAATGATTAAACAGGTAATTAAAAACTAAATAAAATAAAAACAAAACAAAGCAAAATAATCAAATAACAAAATAACTGATGAATAAAATAAAATGATCAATATGTTAAGCTCTTTAATAGAAAAATATACAACATTTAAAAACAGGTGGGGAATGGTCAGTAGAGACATGGAAAGTCTAAGAAAGAATTGAAATAAAATACTAGAAATAAAACACATTGTAATAGAAATAAAATGCCTTTGATAAGCTCACTGGTAGACTTGACACAGTGTAGAAAAGAATCAGTAAGCTTGCCTAGCAATGATGCCCAGCATTTTTATTCACCACAACCAACAGTGCTTTCTATTTTATTCTGAGTTTCAAGTTTACACTTGTGTTTGCAATGCTACTAGAAGAGAGGATGGAGTTACCCCGTTGAAGCACAGCCTGCAGTGCATCCATCTAAGCATGAATCTAGGCACAACTCTGTACTGAACCCGGAGAGAATGTGACCTCATATCCCAGATGACATATGGACTTTTGTTTTCCAGCCTTTGCAGAGTGATACTAATAATACGTACCTGAATTTCTTTGGGAAAATTTCCTCAAAGCTAACGTTCAGAAAATTATAAAAGTTGTAACAACCTGAAGCATAAAATTAAAATTTAAATCAATGCTTAGAAAGCAATATATCATAATGGGAAATGTGTTTCTGGACAATTGGGGATAATTTCAGATTTCAAAAAAGCATAAAACTGGAGGAAAAATTACACTGAATTTCTTCTACGAATATTAACAATAACTCATAAAAATGCCAGGCATTTATTATTATTTCTTCTTAAAATTTATTGGTTTAATTGGAAGTTTATATCCTCTAGACAACAGAAATCATGTGCTTCAAAAAAACCTATTAATTTTCTTAAATGATAATCTCTCTCAGTCTTTATTCTACATATGTTAGCTCAACATAATTTTCAATATAAGACAAAAAAGCACCCAAATGCATCAAACAACTTCAGCTGTGCACCTCAAAACATGCATAATAAGTTTGGGAAGCCTAAGATAATCAAGAGATGGCATGATTTTGATATGAATAGAGACTAAGAAGACTGGCACGCATGTTGAAAGCATAGAGAGAAGATATGATCAAAGCTTTCATCAAAGTCTTTTTAAACTTGGCAGGGTATGAATTGCCTGAGTATTAATCAAATACTATACAAAGCTGTAGTCTGGAACAAATGACAGATTCAGATTAAATGTCTGCAAAAATCATAACTTGGATCAGGGTCCTTATATCTGAGAGAGGCAATTTCTATCTAGCTAAATATTAAATGCATTTTAACAGGTGTTTCTGAAGATAATAGAACATGCAGCTTTTGAAAAGTGAGGGATTTTGACTGTGGATTGATTGATTGATGGATGGAAATATTCAGAATCTAGAGAACTGCAGATTTTAATATGAGCATATTATACTTATATTTCGGCTTAAGTATATATCTGCATTCAATGGGAATTTAAATAAATAATACTTAAAGAGAATTTTAGTAACAGAAACAAGAGTATTTTCCAAAAAAACAAACAGTAAAAGTACTTCTCAAAATCGAGCATTTTCTGCCTTTGTTATTATTTACAACACTGATAATAAAATTTTTGGAGAATTAACCTGGAACCAACATTAAATACAATTAGTACTTTTGGAAATTCACATAACTGCAAATGTGTGTATTATAGGACCTACTGAAGGCTTATTCATTGCACCTCCAAGAGTAGCTCAGCCCTCACAGATAAAGGACAAAAGATATAGAGGATTCAGCACATTGCACTGCTTTTTGGCTACCCTCAGCATAATTGTCTTGTTTGAATAATATTAACCCTTTCCTCTTTTCCCTCTTGTCTCAGTTCCAACAGACAATTGGAACTAGGCACCTGTGGTCAGGCTTTTGTGATACCATTCTGATATTAGTCCCAGACGGTACACTGTGTTAGTCCATTTTTACACTGCTATAACAACACTCCTGAAACTGGGTAATTTCTAAATGAAAGATATTTAATTGACTCAAAGTTACACATAGCTGGACACCTTCTTCACAAGGTGGCAAGAGAGAGGAGAGAGCAGAAGGTGTAAGTGCCAGACTCTTACAATACCATCAGATCTCATGAGAACTCACTATCATAAGAACAGCATGGAAGAAACGAATCACAACCCATCAGGTCTCTCCCTTAAGACCTGGGTATTCCATTTGGAGAGCAGATTTGAGTGGGGACACAAAGTAAACCATATGACACACCATAGCTTAAATTTAGTAATCTGACCCATTGGAACGGGACCTTACTATCAGCCATTGCATAATCCTAATCTGACACTTCACAATCACATATATTGCATAATGAAGGCAGAAGTAACTGTGTTCAGAAGCTTGGAAACTGTTCATAGGCGACTGAAATAGTCCTATCACATTGTTTTAAGGAAAATCACATCTGCTGTTATAAATAATCAGGTGTAACTTGCTATTGGGAATATATTGCTCACCTTTACATTTTTCACTTCCTCATTTTCCATTTCATTATACCCTAACTAGAGCTTTCTACAGATGCCATGTGCCTCAGCCCTGTTGTCTTCCCAACATAACATGGATAGGAGTATGAAAAAAAAAAAAAAAAAAAAAAAAAAAACTCTTCTCTTGACTACTGAACCTATGTTCTTTTGACAGTTATGTGACAAAATGTGACTGTGCCCAGAGGAACCAGAAGGAAGCCTTGTCCTCACTAGTTATTTCCACATTCTCTCCATATTAGGGCTGATCATTTTGTTGGAGTTTTACACTTTTTTTTTGTAGTTGCTCCAGATCTCAAATGATTGTCTAATTCATTCCTCAGTTTCTCTTCCTAAAGCTACAGCCCAACATTATAACCGCTGGGTAACTTCCTAAGCCTTTTTCATACAAATATAAATTTTCTTTTACAAAAACCAAGAAACTGCTTTCTTAATTGGTTTGACTTGTGACATACATATTTGGGTATATGTGTGTATGTGTGTGTGTGTGTGTGTGTGTGTGTGTGTGTGTGTGTGTGTGTTTAAACAAGTACAACTTTTTCAGTGTGTTTTTGCTTTTCAGAATTCCAAAGCAATCATCCTGTTTGTATGTGTTTCCAAAGCACACTTACCACAATGGTATTAGATAAAAAACATCTTGTCTGATTGAGGCTAATTTTTACAGCTCTTGTACAAGACTATTAACAAAAGGAATTTGACATTTTCTATTTTTATGTACATACTGCTCCCCTATCACATTCATTCCCTATTAATCTACTTAGGGCCATGGATATACCAGATTTAACAGTAAGAAAGATAAAGTGGATAACATATAATTCTCCAAGAAACTGAAAATTTTTACCTTCAGATCACTTTCAGAATCATTTCCTTTTAAACAGACCATAACCCATTTAACTTTAAACATGTATTCTTAGAAAAATT
Organism: Sapajus apella; assembly: GCF_009761245.1. NCBI lineage: Eukaryota > Metazoa > Chordata > Mammalia > Primates > Cebidae > Sapajus > Sapajus apella. The sequence continues at coordinate 13,430,515 of NW_022436970.1, read as the reverse complement.
TTAAATCTTTCAAAATATGATTTATCTTATATTTCCTAAGATAATTTTATTATTTCTACAGTGATTATGACACAAAAGGAAACAAAAAAGATCTCAATTCAATTTCTATATTGCTTAGGTCCCTTTTGTTTCTATGAGACATATATAACAAATATCACACAACTTGTCCCCACATCCACGCCAAAAACACAGGATAGGTTCTGTCATTGTTTTCTGCTCAAAAGTTTGGCAGCTTTGCTTTTTTTCTCCATCCCCATCTGTCTGTTTGCAGCTGCTCAGTTGCCATTGTCTTCACAGTTTTAGCTTTCAAAACCAACAATTAAAAGGTTTTTCAGTTGTTAAATGAAAATTCCTCAAGCCTCAAACTCTAATGACCCCTCTATTCCCATCTACCCCAACATTAGATGTTCACTCTCAGAATAATTTCAGATCAATGAAATGATCATTTTTAATATCATAATTAAGTTCAATTATATATTAATCCATTTTTACATATACATGTAAAATTATTTTGCCTGCATAGGCAATAAGTTTGTATGTATACCTTTAAATTTCTTTGAGGAATACTGTCTTATAAATAGAAGTATACAGATATTATTCATGAAGGTAATTTATATGTCAGGTTATAAAGAGCTTGTGACATATTAATTTAATTGATTTCTAAATCATCTCAATGTCAAAAACTTCAGGTGGATATATATATATATGTATATATATGTGTATATGTATATATATATATATATGCAACTACATATTTCATAATAACACAATTCCACTTGAAGGGATCAACCTAAAGTGATAGATAACCCAATTTCTTACAAGTATATATGAAAAGGGAGGTTTAGGGAAAGAAACATAAATGTATATGCATATTAATGAATATAATTACTTCTTACAATCCAAATTATCTTTAGAACACAGGTATATATTAAAAAAGGTGGGTAACTTGTGAATTTGAATCCTAATTCACAATGAAAAGTGAAAGACAACACACTACTCTGTATCCTTTAAAATATGTCTGGATAAAAATCATGATTGGAAGCTTATAAATACATATATGAGCAATGAATAGATCACTGCTTCGGAATTTTAAGTGGTTTAATTTTTGGTTACTATTTTAACTGTATTTTCCAAATGTCTTGAGTTATAACACTGGAGGGAATCTGTTACAGTAAGTGATTTAGGAACTCTATATTGAGGGAGTAGCTGTAATCAAAAGCAAAGGAAGAAATTAGCTCAAAGCGAAAATGTAACCAAAAAGCCAATAAGAACTATGACTATATGGATCAACCAGAAAGTCAAGAGTAAGAACTCATTCTATGTCACCTACCTACCCCACCTCCACGGGCTTCCCTGGGTGCACTGCCCATGCCACCAACCCACACAACTGCTGTGAATTCCCAATTCTTGTGAAAACCTAACGTAGCCAGGGTGATTCAGGAAGACGCATGGCCACAGGATCCACTGGCAGTAAAATGCCTCCATCAAAATCCACAAAGTTAGAACTAACTGAAGTTGCATCCAGATAAAACCCTCAAATGCAGTTCCTTCTATATATCAGCATATAGCAAGATTGACTTAGCAAGCTTTTGAGATTGGGATGATTTAGAAATCAACTCAATTAATATGTCAGGACACAGGACAAGACAGAAGTTTCCTTGTAATCACCTGTATCTATAATTTAAAAATTGCCAAGTTTTTCAGAATTAATTGAAGTGCTGCACTTGTTCATATCTATGAAATTTAGAATGATTGTTATGAATTGGTTTTGTTTTTCATCTAATTTGTTACAAGTGCTCTTGAAAATTAAAATTGGTTTATATGAGTTATGCAACACAGTAGAATAATTAAGCTTTAGTTCATTGCTACTATGGTAAGGTAAACTCTTTTTGATGCCACTCAGTAAAAACTACACTCTATTATGCATTAAATTTTTTAAAAAGCTCAGTAAAAGTTACAAATTTTTTTCCAGTGTAAACATATCCATACATAAATATGTAAATTTGAGTTCATCCAAGGATAATAGCATTTCAAACATTACTTGGAATTGAATATACTCAAGAACAGTTGGCCAATTTCTGTTATTTGTATTATGACATTTCAGGAGAGCTGCAATATAGTTCGTTGCTCTAATAGACATTTATATTAATACACAGCCAGTAGATTTCTGCCACTATACTTTGTCATTAGTTTTCTAATTACTTCATTTTTCAAAATTTTTGTTTATTCAGTCATTCTAAAATGCTAATCCTTCCTAAAGCTGCCAAATGTTGAAGGCCTTTTTTGTATTTCACAAATAAATCAGATTTAATGTCATCAGTAAAGTAATACAGACAATTTTACCCCTGACGAGACAGTCAGTGATATTTTCAAGATGCCAATAAAAGACGCTTTTTTTTTTTTTTAATTTAGGAATTTAGGGTTCTTAAAGTTTTATTTGAAAATAACAACTTGCTATACAAGACTATAGTAATCACTAAAATTAACTCTAGATGGATTAAAGATTTAAACATAAAACCTAACACCCTAAAAACACTAGAAGAAAACGTAGGCAATACCATCGAGGGCATAGGCATAGGCAAGGACTTCATGATTAAAACACCAAAAGAAATGGCAATAAAAGCCAAGATAGACAAATGGGATCTAATTAAAATTCAGAGCTTCTGTACAGCAAAAGAAACCATCATTAGAGTGAATAGGCAACCAACAGAATGGGAAAACATTTTGCAATCGCCCATCTGACAAAGGGCTAATATCCAGAATCTACAAAGAACTAAAACAGATATAAAAGAAAAAAACAAACAACCCCATTCAAAAGTGGGTGAAGGATATGAACAGACACTTTTCAAAATAAGACATCTATGAGGCTAACAAATATATGAAAAAATGCTCATCATCACTGGTCATTAGAGAAATGCAAATCAAAACCACACTGAGGTACCATCTCATGCCAGTTAGAATGGCGATCATTAAAAAATCTGGAGACAACAGATGTGGAAAAATCTGGAGAGGATGTGGAAAAATAGGAACACTCTTACACAGTTGGTGGGAGTGTAAATTAGTTCAACCATTGTGGAAGATTTCAACCACTGGCAATTTCTCAAGGATCTAGAAATAGAAATTCAATTTGACCCGACAATCCTATTACTGGGTATATACCCAAAGAACTATAAATCGTTCTGCTATAAAGACACATGCACACGTATGTTCATTGCAGCCCTGTGTACAATAGCAAAGACCTGGAACCAACCCAAATGCCCATCAATGATAGACTGGACAAAGAAATGTGGTACATATACACCATGGAATACTATGCAGCCATAAAAAATGAGTTTGTGTCCTTTGTAGGGACTTGCATGAATCTGGAAACCATCATTCTCAGCAAACTGACACAAGAACAGAAAGCCAAACATGTTCACACTCATAGGTGGGTGTTGAACAACAAGAACACATGGACTCAGGGAGAGGAGCATCACACACTGGGGGCAGTTGAGGGGATAGGGGAGAGACAGTGGGGGAGGGGTGGGGAGGGTGGGGAGGATTAACAGGGAGAAAAATGACAGAAATAGTATGCACCTAAAGTAAAATAAATATATTTTTTTAAAAAAGTAGGAAAAAAAAGAAGAAAATCATTATAATTCAGCCTCAGAATGCATGCTCAGAATAATGTTCATAGGTATTTGAGGCTTTTTAGATACCAAGGTTGTAAACTGTTCTTTTAAGGCTCATGATTACGCATAAGCTGTGACCATTTTTTTAAATGTCAAAGGGAACAGAGGGACAGACCCACATTTGAGTCTTGTTACTTGTCTGGTGAACATTTTTTCAGCATGCAGGACCAAAGCCAGCTGGATTGGGTCAGCCCAGAGGGGACACTGGTGCCGGGTTAGATGCACAGGCCAGCCAGCCACTCAATTCCCATTCCAGCTGCAGACGTCACTGTGCCAGCAGTTCTGCAATTCAGGCTGTCAGAAGGTGTTAAGGTAAATGTGTTTGCAACAATAAACATGGCATAAAACAAGAACCCAGAACAAAAGTTAAGAAAAGGAAAATAATTTAATGTTGTTATCTGAAAACCTAATGTTTTTATGGAGAATTAAAAGGGCAAAATAACACATTCTTATCTCTAAGTGCCTGAGCAATATGTCGATATCCCCAAGTATTTTAAGATAGACATTTGACTAAGTATTTGCCTAGTACCTTTCAGAAATCATGGAATATAATTTTGTTTGTTTGTTTCCCTAGTAACCAACTTTATTGTGTTTTGGAGGCATTGATTTAATGGAAAATGAAAACCCACTAATTTAATCCAATGGAATAAGGCGAATTGTAAGAAAGATAATATGAACAATAATTACAACACATTTTCCCCAATGTGGAACTTAAATACGATTTTTTTCTAGAAAATGAAAACTATTCTCAAAGCAGTTTTAAAATGTGTTTTACAAAAAGCCATGAAATATTAATTTTTATGCTAAATATCTTGAGGCATATAATACATATTGAAAAATCTTCAATATTTTAGGATGAAGCATGCAATAATTTAGTACAGCACTAAAGACAGGTTTAAGAAACGCTCAGAAAAATACACTCTTTTTAAACTATAAAAAAATTTTAAAATACAGATACACTATAAACTACATAGGTATGTGGGCATCAAGAGATGTAGTATTCAATATTTCAGTATATTCCATGTAAATAATTCATACAATTGCTCATCTCCATTTTGGTAAAGATAGATTTCCAAATGATCATATTTTGCTCTATAATAGCATATTTTAAAAATCATTCATCAGATAGAAATTTGATCAAAGGACACACTTGTAAATATTTTTATACAGTGGACCCTTGTAACATGCATTTGAACTGTGAGGGTTCACTTACAGGTTTTTTTTTTTTGTTTTGTTTTGTTTTGTTTTTTTTTTTTCAGTAAATACAGTCTATCATTTGTATAGATGGCTTCTGTAACTGCAATCAAACACAGATCAAAAATACAGTATTTCTCAGATGGATATGAAACACACAGATACACTGGACCAACTTTTCATATCTTCAGTTCTACAGGTCCACCTGCAGAACTTGAGTATGCATGGAGTTTGGGTTCCGAGGGGATTCTCGAACTAGTACCCTGCGAATACCTTGGAGAACTTAAATTTTATTTTGTCTTCTTCTTTTGTTTTTTACTGTTTTATTTTCCAACTTTTATTTTAGGTTCAGTGGGTACACATGCAGGTTTGTTGCATGGGTAAATTGCATATCTCAAGAGTTTGTTGCACCGATTATTTCTTCATCCAGGTAATGCCCATAATACCAGGTAGGTAGTTTTTGATTCTCACCCTCCCCCAACCCTCCACTCTCAACTAGGCCCTGGTGTCTATTGTTTTCTTCTTTCTGTCCATATCTACTCAATGTTTAACTCTCACTTATAAGACAGAACATTTGGTGTTTGATTTTCTGTTCCTGTATTCATTTGCTTAGGTTAATGATCTCCAGCCCCATGGATGTTGCTGCAAAGGAAATGATTTTATTATTTTTTATGGCTACATGGTATTCCATGGTGTATATGTGCCACATTTTTTCTTTATATAATTCAAATATGATGGCCATCTACATTAGTTCCATATCTTTCCTATAGCAAATGGTTCTGCAATGAACATATGTGTGCATGTGTCTTTATGGTAGAACAATTTAAATTATTTTGGGTGTATAATTAGCAGTGGGATTTCTGGGTCAATGGTAGCTCTGTTCTAAGTTTTTGAGAAATCTCCAAAGTGCTTTCCACAGTGGTTGAACCAATTTACATTCCCATCAGCAGATTATAAAATCATTTTTCAGCCAGGTGTGGTGGCTCACGCTTGTAATCCCAACACTTTGGAATGCTGAGGCAGGTGTACTACCTAAGGTCAGGAGCTTGAGACCAGCCTGGCCATCATGGTGAAACTGTATTCCTACTAAAAATACAAAAAGTTAGCTAGGTGTGGTGGCGGTCGCCTGTAATCCCAGCTACTCAGGACACTGAGGCAGGAGAATTGCTTGAACTCAGGAGGTGGAGGTTGCAGTGAGCCGAGATCGCACCACTACACTCCAGCCTGGGTGACAAGATGAAGACTACGTCTTTAAAAAAAAAAAAAAAAAGTAAGTCCCTGTTTTCCACAACCTCAGCAGCATCTGTTGTTTTACCTTTTTTCATAATAGCCATTCTGACTGGCATGAGATTGTATCTCATTGTGGTTTTGATTTGCATTTCTCTAATGATTACTGATATGCATACAGAGTGGCATAAAAATAAATGTTAGGAATTAGTAATAAATAAAAATCCTATTGAGAAAATTTTAATTTTCTTCTTTATTGGATTTATTTAATGGAGAATTAAGACTTTATTTAATGGAAAAATATTTATTCATTTAATGGATTATTGAGATTAGCAATAAAGAAGAAAATTAAAATATTCTCAGTAGGATCCTAATTATTATTAATCACAATAATCTATTTTCTACCTCATTCTGTAAGCATAAAAACACATGGGTATATGCAACAACTATACAAAAGACACCTATCTACCAGCTAATGAACATTCATCCCTTGCATGTGAATGGCAAGTTTTTAAATTCCTTAGTTGGTAGAAAAATGTTAAAGAGCATGTATCCCTTGAAGAGGTAATGCCATGGTAATATTATGATGGTACAGATTTAACCCAGTTTAAAACATCCTTACTGTGAATCACCAATAATTATTTGAAATATAGTTGAAGTCAGATTTTGAGGAAATAAATAAAATAGGACATTTAATTACAAAGTATTCAACATGAATTAGTGTGGATATTATTTATTTATTCATTAATTCAATCAAAATGTATATAGTGTTCATTATGTGCCACCTAGTGCTACAGATGCAGGTGATGCCACTGTGGAACACAGTAATAGTCTAGATTTTTCCTCAAGGATTTTATTCCATTAGAGGAGGACAAGAGATATCTATAAAGTTATGTAAAGGAAATAAATAACTGCATAAATTTACGTGATGCATTAAATAGCATTTTTACAGACTTATCTATTTAAATATGCATGTTTATATATAGTATATGCATATATATGGCATATATATACACACATAGTATATATGTATATAAATACCCATACAGGGAGATAAATGACTCTAAATTTAAAAGTACCTAATAATAGTAAAAGCCAAAGACTTTGGAATCTAGGGAAGTATAACTCAAGCAGATCTCCTGAGTGATAAACTTGCTTTGTGGAGAGAGAACCTATGAAGTCCCAGCACAATGGGAAGATGCTCAGATCAATGGAAAACCTACTAGGAGTGTGTGGTTAGAAAGAGGCACACATGCAACCAATTTTTTACAGAGGCTGTTTTCAAAGCCTTAATGCTGCACGGTGTTGTGTTGACTTTTACATGCAGGCGTCATATAGAAAATCATCAAAGACTAATTTTACTTCACTTAATGAAAGCATTTCTGATTATATCCAAGGCATATGTCTTAGAAAGTGTTTAGGAATTCAAATTCTATCTTTATTTTTGTATTCCTCCCTGTAATTGAATAGTGAAGAAAATATTAGTATGAAAGCCACTGCCTTTGAAATAATTATTGTATTTTTGATGAAGTCAACAGAACATGGCTAGAGAAGAGATTTTTATTAGACTTCCTATGTAGATAGTATACTATAGAGTTTACTAAGACTTCAAATATAGCTAGGCACTATGTTTCCCTGTTTCTCTGAAGAAGATAAAATAAAATAAACAACAGTAACAACAAATCACAACCAAGAAACAAACAAAATAAAAAAAAACAGCTGTACATATTTTCTTAGATATCCATAAGACAAATTGCTAATCTAACCTCCTCTGTAAGTAAGCTGAGTTCCACTTATACCAAGAACACTATGAGATTTGGATATGACACTGATCTATTTCCTTTTTTTAAATATTATTGTTTAAAAAGTCCAAAGTATTCATAAGAGAATCAGGTATTCACTAAAAGTGAATAGGATATGCTAGGTCCACAGGTGCCATTTATCTTGTCATCTTGGCCTATTAGCTCTGTCTCCAATTGCTTTACTCCAACATCACTTTCATGTCAAGCAATTTCTTATACTTCTGAAAAAGGCCTTTTCCCCTAGCTGTTGTCATCAGTCAAAGATAAAAACAGTGCATGATATGTAGTAAATGCTGTATGATACTAGAGCATAAAGTGATTTAAAAATATGTTTGAACTTAGTGGTCATAACTATGATGGACTACGTGAACTCAGCTAAATAAATGGCGTGTCGCCATACACTGCTTGGCCACGATGCATCATCTGTACTCTTCCGGTTTATACCGAAGCTTTTGAGTTTTTCTACAAAGCCCAATCCAACCACCCAGTGTTAACTAGCAATGGGATTTTTGTGAAATGCACACAAACTAACTTATAATAACTCCTTGATATATTACGCAACCATTAAAGGGCATTAGCAATTGTTGCTGAAAAACTAACGTCTCCTTAGGTTGTTCGAAGAAACAAACAAACAAACAAATGTCCTGTATTCTACTTCTGAAATTTATATTTGTTCTCAATTGGGTAAATAGGTTTAAAATGCAAATGGTAATAACAGCTCACAGTCCTATAGAGGTTATAGTTTCCAAAATATCTTACATTGATTTTTCATTTTATAATTTTAGTGTCTGTTGCAGTAACTTTTTTTGAAAACAAATATTCTAAAATGTTTCAAACAATCTAACTTATATTTAAAAAATTTGTTTTGCTCAATTCCAAATTGTATTTTATTCTTAGAGAGCCAAGCTTCTTATTGCCATTTAATATTGAGGACTCTTACTGTTTAGTATCACTACTCATAACTCTCACAATAAAAATGCATATAGGGAATTATTATTTTTGTAGTGAAGCTAGCTGAGGTTCAGGAAAGGTAGATGACTTACCTAACATAACCAGACAAGCTGGGACAAGGACCGTCTGTGATATATTTTTTATACATACTAACTGACCAAATAGAATATCTAAACAATGTATTCATGAACCCCAAATGAGTTATTTTGATAACTTCATTTTTAAAATTTGATGTAGTATAAAATTTAATGTAATATTTAAAAGTGATGTAGGTATTGCCAGTCATGATATTCACTAAAATTTTGTTAGTGAATTTGGTTGGTGCAAAGCTGCAGTTTTTGTCATTGCTTTTAATGGCAAAAATACCAATTACCATTTTGCACGAACCTAATGCAGGGAAATGCTGGTGTCTAAATAGAAGGTATTATGCAGAGAGTGTTGTGGTAATAGACTGGGAAGTAATTATTTTCCAATTAATAAAGAAAAATTTTATCAACACTTTCTAGGGACTGCCCTGTAATTATCCTACTGCATCTTGCAGAAAAGGTCATATGCTTTCATTTTATAAAATGACAGCTGCACATTTACCATTTGATTTCTTTTTGAAGTTTTAGCGAAATAAACTCAATAAGCAGTCCTAACAATATGTAAAAGGCAATGCCGTTGCATGATGCTAGAATAGCTTTCATTTGGTATTTAATTAACTAAGGAAAAGGCATGAATAAAAATATTCATAATAAAACTGCTTCCATTAGCATAAGTAATTTAGATGATCATGATATATCTTAGTAGCTGAGTATCTATTTCTGATAGAATTTAAAATTGTCAGCATCAACCTATCAACTTGCATTTATGGAAAATAATTTTAAAGGTGATCATGGCTTTTTTGGAAGAATACTCAATATGTTTGTAAGCAAAAGTTATGCTAATAAACCTGAATAGGTGATACAGAGAAAAAGAGAAGGAGTAAGAAAGAGGTAGATTTATGTTAAGGAATGACTTGCATGGGGGCTGGTTGGAGGAAAATCTGTAGAGAAGGTCACAGGCTGAAGACTTGGGTGAGGGTTAATGTTGCAGTTTTGAGTCCAAAGTCCTCAGCCCATCAGGCTGAAAGCTTAGGGGTTTCATGCTACATTCTGGACCATTTATTCTTCTCTGGGAGTCCTTAGTATGTTTTCTCTTTAATTGATTAGATGAATTGTATGGAAGGCAATCTGCTTTACTCAAAGTCTACTCACACCATTGTTAATCACATCTTAAAAATATTTCACAGCAAGATATAGACTGAGCCCCATAGACTACTCGTATATAAAATTACCCATAAGCTAGGAGATAAAAGGTTCTGGCATTTCAGGAAAGCAGAACTAGCACAGCTTCCAGGCAGCCCGGGCATGTGACTGGTTGTCACTTGTCAAGTCTTCCATTTTTGAGAGCAACACCATGCCCTACCCAAACCCCACAAACCTAATCACCTTCCCCTTTATAAAAATATTAAAATTAGTCAGCTTGTGTGGCGGTGGACATGGAATGGAGGAGAAAATGTAGATTGCTTGCCAGTTGCCTCCAGGATTTACTTACTCTCTCAGAGAGAATTATCACCCCAGAAACATGTAATGATGACATGGATTAGAAAAAAGAAAGAGACACATGCCTCCCCTCTTATTATTAGAAGAAAAGCCAATATATGTGGAAGCAATATTGCTTGCATTTTCTGTCAAAAATCATTTTTCTTAAAGTCAGTCTTTCTTAGCAACTGTAAAACATTAGAGGACAAATTCAAAGCTGTTTTGTTTTCAACTAAGTCATCATAAGAAGCTGGTTATATGATCGTTCAGAAAAATGATAGTTCTATGAAAATATTCCGATTGCATTGGGGAATTGAAAGATCAAACTAAAACAGATCAGAGGATTCTAAGGTATCATTTTTAAGAGATCCATTGTATAGCATGGCAACTTTGGTATTCTTAATGTATTCATATCAGTAGGTTCTGGAGAATAATTTATAGAGACAGTTCAAATTAGCACATACTATTAGTGAGCTATCAACAATATTTTAGCAATTTAAAGACTAGAGAAAATTAATATAGCCTGAAATTTAGTATACACTGTGTATTACCAAAGAGATTAGTAGGAAATGATGGTGAGATAATGATATTGCTCCTGTTAATAGTAAAAACTTGTATGGATCAGTGATTTTACAAAACACTTTAACATAAAGTCCTTTATGTTAACCTCACCACAATTGAACTCAACTGTTGTGATAAAATTTTTGTCTTTCATCCATTTTACTCATTAAATAGGCAAAATGTCATACTTAAAATAATCTATTTATCTTTTTATACACTTATAGAAAATTAAAATTACAGTTTTACTCAACATTTGTGGTCAATTTTAACTAATTCCTGACAGAATTTATAGACAATAACAAGATAGTAGAAGAATTTATTTAGTCAGACCACCAAATATTTGCCCCCAAATTTTAAAAATCAAGTAGAAAAAAATGATTTAACTTTCTCCATATACAAAGAGCATATAAACGTTGTTGAGAGGAATACCTAACGTTGGTATTTTTTACAGCCTACTACATATTAGGCAGAGAATGCACAGCATTAATGCCATAAACAACAAAATTCAGTCAAAATGTTTTAGAACAAATTATTGAATATATGTTTATCTTTTTTTGCACCTTGAGGAACCTAACTTAGAAGTCATTAAAAAATGGTTGTTTATTCCAAAGGAAGCAGAATATAAATTTTCTCATCATTGCAGCATGACTAAGATCATGGGTTATTTAAAAAATATTTTAGAGCTCACCACCAAAAGAGAATATCTAAGCGATCACACTCTTTTTTTCTGAGACAGAGTTTCGCTCTTGTTACCCAGGCTGGAGATCTCGGTTCACCACAACCTCTGCCTCCTGGGTTCAAGCAATTCTCCTGCCTCAGCCTCCCGAGTAGCTGGGACTACAGGTCCATGCCACCATGCCCAGCTAATTTTTGTATTTTCACCATGTTGGCTAGGATGGTCTCAATCTCTTGACCTCATGATCCACCTGCCTCAGCCCCCAAAGTGCTGCGATTATAGGCGTGAGCCACTGCACCCGGCCCAAACTCTCAATTTAACAGAAGAAAAATATAGTGAAGATATATACGTTTTTAGATAATTAGCATAGCAGGCATCTAACATTTAACAAAGTCCGTAAACTTCTATAAAAATAAAATGATAAATACAAGATATTTGAAGGAATGTTAATTAAAGACACTGACCATAATCTACAAAATAGGAATGAGAAATTTTTAAAAAATGGTCAGCACAACTTAAAGGCCTAGCAAGATGTACAAAAAGAAATTAGACTAGTTTGGAAGAACGACATTCTCTTGTCTGTAGTGGCAGTGTTTTATATCAGTATTTAATGAGTTGAGAACTGATAGTTTGAAATAAGACTAAACCTGCCTATTCTTTTAGTAAAAATGTATAATTGATCTTAAATTTATATGCAGTAAAAGGTGTTATCCATACTGTGAGTTCAGCCATGTAGCTGATACTGCAATGCTATACCATACTTTATATTGGTTATTCTCTTTTATACTCACACCAAATTAAAGTAATGACTATTTTATTTGCAGATTGCACAAATAAAATATCATTTATAATAGCTGCCAAAGGTTATACAGTCTTACAATAATATATCCAATATTGGAATCCATTACACTTTGACTGTAAAAATTGTTTAATTTATAATAAAACTGTGACATCTAGTTACTTATGAGTACCTCAACCTACATCTATTCTCTACTTTGCTTCAATGTCTCAAAAATTTAGGACTACGTAAAATTCCACTTTTGGCAATGATAACATATGATTTATTGACATTTGCCTCCAATCTTAATACTGAAACCTAAAATTATAAATATACAGCTTTGGAAAACATCTATTATTCTAAAGACCCTTTCAATCAGTGTACCTATTTCTACCAATCTTCCTGCCAAATGGTTGTCCAGCCTGTCTTGAACAGTGACAACATATACCTCTGAGACAACCCATTCTACCTTAAAAAGTTGTTAAAATATGTAGGATAGTGTTAAATTAAATTGTTTTCTTTCCTTCTTCAAATAATATTTTAAGTATCTCAAAAAAATACTTTTCCAATTGTAATATATTTAGTTTCTTTAACTTCACTCATTGTGTAGTATTTTATATCTTCTTTCCATTGTGATCATTTTCTTCTGTACTTTTTGCAAAAGAAGACAGCACGGTGCCGCAAAGTGAACAGAGCATCTGGACAGATATATTTCCTTTATTTTCACATATGATGCCCTATCAAAAAAGGACATGAATTTTGTCTTACATGCTGGCAGGCAGCATGGATTGTGAAATGAGTAGAAGATTTGCTGTTGGAAACTCTGTTTCAAATTTTTCCTCTAGTGCTTATTAGATGTGTGACCCTCTAACAGTGATAGCCACTGTGAGTGGAGTCATTTTCTTCTTGGTTTGTTTTGTGCTATTTTTTAAATAAAAATATTTTATATTATTGATATTAATATAATTTTCCTTTTGTATTGTTCACAGATCATACTTAAATATAATATTTTTTCCTTAGGAATGCAGCTAACCAGGGAGATAAAAGTTCTCTGCAATGAGAATTACAAAGCACTATTCAAAGAAATCAGAGAAGACACAAACAAATGGATAAAAATCCCATGCTCATGGATAGGAATATCATTAAATATATTCTTATTTATAAACAGCAATATCATTAAAATGGCCATATTATCCAAAGAAATTTAAATAATGCTATTTCTATCAAATTACTTATAACATTCTTCACAGAACTAGGGAAAAAAAACTGTTTTAAAATTCATGTGAAACCAAAAAATAATCCAAATAACCAAGGCAACCCTAAGAAATAAAAAAGCTGGAGGTGTCATGTTACCGAACTTCAAACTACACTACAGGGCTACAATAACCAAAATAGCATAGTACTGGTACAAAAGCAGACACATAGACCAATGGAACAGAATAAAGAGCCCAGAAATAAGGACACACAACTATGCCCATTTCTGACCTTCAGTAAAGCTGACAAAAATAAAACAATGGAGAAAAGACTCCCTATTCAATAAATGGTGTTGAGATAACTTCTTGATAACTTCAAGAAGATTGAAGCTGGATCCCTTCCTTACACCATACACAAAAATCAACCCAAGTTGGATTAAAGACTTAAATGTAAAACCCAAAGCTATAAAAACCCTGAAAGGCAACTTAGGCAATACTATCCTGTACATAAAAATGGACAAAGATTTCAGGATAAAGTCATCAACAGCAATCACAACAAAGGCAAAAACTGACAAGTGGAATCTAGGTAAACTTAAGAGCTTCTGCACAGTAATATAAACTATCATCAGAGTTAACAGACAACCTATAGACTGGGAGAAAATATTTGCAAACTATGCATCTGACAAAGGCCTAATATCCAGTATCTATAAGGAACTTAAATAAATCTATGAGTGAAAAACAATCCCACTATAAAGTGGGCAAAGGACATTAACAGATACTATTTAAAAGAAGACATATATGCGCCCAACTAAACTAGCATATGAGAAAAGTTCAGTATCACTGATCATTAGAGAAATGCAAGTCAAAATCACAATGAGATATCATCTAACCTATAAAAACGTCAAAAAACAACACATGCTGGCAAAGTTGCGGAGAAAAGGAAATGCTTATACCACTGTTGGTGGGAGATAATTATCTCTTAGAAGTAATCTAAAATTAATTGTTACTTTTTACTTTGAGTGAAAACACATGGCCTTTTACTTTGACAGCAATGTCATATCTTCCAAAGTGAACTGGATATTCTAGAGAATAAAGAAGCTTTAAAGGTAGAACATGACTAGCACACCAATGCTTGGAATCACAGGGGGCTTCATAATTTGGGTATTAAAAACAAGGAAGATGGCATTGTGCTGAAGCAAGCAAATCAAACAAAGTTTTATTTGTCGTACTACAAACATGAAGAATACCCCAATTAGATTCAGTGATTGTTATAGACTGAGTTGTGTCATCTCTCCCAAATTCATTGGCTGAAATCGTAACCTCCAATATAAGTGTATTTGGAAATAGGGCCTTTAAAGAGGTAAATAAGGCTAAACGATCTCCTAAGCGCAATCTGACTGGTATGCTCATAAAAGAAGAAGTAACACAAGGGATGTGTGAGCACAGAGGAAAGGTCATGAAGGACACAGTGAGAAGGTTTCTGTCTGCACGCAGAAGAGAGGCCTCAGGTAAAACCAAACCTGCGGACACCTTTATCTTGAATTTTTGGCCTCCAGAATTGTGAGAAAAAAAAAAAAAAAAAAAAAAAGTGCTGTTTATGTGATACAGTCTATAGTATCTTTTTATGGCAGCCCTAGAAAAATAATACAGTAATTTATACATTTAATTCCAAAGAAGCTATCTGTCTGCATTCTTTGTAATAGAAGGATAACTTCTGATTTTGTTTAAATTTTCAGGGTTCTTTCTAATATTAATGTTGTCATTTGTCCTTAAGGTCATAAAGTTTAACATTTTATAATATCTCATTACGAGACTGCTACAAATATAAATAAGCAGGTATCACTCCCTGACACGAGCACAAAAAATACTTTTGTTAAAACAAAAGTATTATCTGCCTATTAGACACCTTTTTGAAGTGGAGAAAAATATTGAATACGAAATGTACATAATCACCCAAAGAAATGATTAAAGATACACTGTTTATTTTTTGTTTTGTTTTGTTTTTTGCTTTTGCTTCCGAAGAAGTACCTTAAAAACTGAACAAATCAATAGCCTACAGCCTTACCATAAATACAATCTCACAATCACCTCATGACTCAGCATTTACTCTGGGCCAACTTTGCCAGACAGATCCTCAGGAAATATAATAAGCATGCCGTTTAGCAGAGTAAGTACAATGAGAGTGCTTAGGAGAGGTTCAATTCACTGGAGGTACGTGATTATTATACAATAAATGTGCAGTCTGTGCACAACAAAGAAGTGGCTCTGGGCACAGTTCACAAATTGCTCGATGTTCTATAGTTTTTATAGTGGCAGGATATGTACTCAAGTGAGGAAAGCATGGAAACTGTACTTGTCACATACACAGGCTTGAATCCAAAATAATTGAAGATAAGTTTACAGCACACTTTCCAATTTTCTAAATAACTTTTTCCTTCAAATTCTAATGCTGTCTTAAAAAAATGGTAAGAGCTCAGCACTCAGCACCAAAATAACACACAAATGCACGCACAAAAACTCACATCTGTCTCTGTGTGGGTATTGTTATCTGCAAAAACCATTCCCAGAAATTAAAGGCATTTTTACCTTTAAAGAGATTGTGATTAGACGTGTAAATTATATAGAAATAGTTTCAATTCACTGTAAAAGAAAACAGTGAAAATAAAGAATGCCATGGATGAATATAAACACACACAATCTTGCTGTATGTAGCAAGCTGTTTTCCCATTTTTGCTATAAAAAGGAGCTGCTCAAGTATGGTGGTGTTAGGAGGATAATACCATTCACATCTATGGATTTTATACATAAGATATGGGAAATATCAGTATGTAAGTTATGCATATTTGGGCAAAGCTGGGTAACCTAAGGGCAAAATGACATGTCAGGAAGAACAGGATGTAAAAAATGAGTAGATGTTATTGCTTTCTAGATAGAACTAATGATGCAATATTTAAAACCACTTCAGGAGAAAGCATTTGTATCTTTAATGTAATATGGATATAAATATTGTGCACTTTAATTTTTAGACTTCAAAGGAAAAATATCTTTAAATGGAGATCCAATTTACAAACTGTGAGAGGAACTACTGAAGAATTTTAAACATTATCATCATCTTCCAGGGCCTGAGAGAAAACAAGAAAGGAAAAAAAAAAAGATTGCATATAACAAGGCACTAAAGGTCTCTAAGATATTTAAATTTAGTTACTCTTGCTTCTTGCAAAAAAAAAAAATGTTTCTTTGTATTTATCTTAATCGGCAAAGGAAGAACATCTGATGGCGTATTTTTAATATTCTGCACTGAAAACAGATCCAAACCATTGCTTTACACATTTTTTATTACTCAGCTATGCCAGTCTTTGAATTGTACTGGTGCAATTTAACCATTGCACACTTGGGTATGGAATGTTGAATCACAGAAGCACATTCTCTTTTTCTCAATACAGTGTTTTAGTTCTTAGTAATTAACTGTCTGAATCCAGCAGAATTAATAGACCAAGTTATTGTTCATTGTCTTCTGCAGCTTTATTAATCTCTGCCCCTCAAATGTGACTGTGATGCAGCCCTCTGGTTTGTTAGCCTTGATTATCTTATTCGTGTGAAGGACAGACCTACTTAAATGATCTCCACAATGGGAGGAAAAACAAACCTTCCCTTGGCCTTCTAGAGCCTTGCCTATGCCAAATATAGGAGGCTAATGCCTTGGTCCCAAGATGTAAGCAGGGTGGCAAAGAGCAGATTCACAAAAATTAATCTACAAAAATAGGATATTTTGCTGTGAGAATATAGCTAAAGTATTCCTATGATAAATAACAACATGTTCTTTCCATGCTTCTGGCATATCACAGTAATATATGATTCGTTTGCATAAACATAAGCTATGTAAGATTCACCGGCAATTTCACTGTAAAGAAAGATTCTTCTTTCTGACCATACATTGTGGCATTTACTATTTTCTGCTCCTTGGTTTGGATAGTTATAAAGTGCTCAGCCATTTATTTAAAAAAAAAATTCTTGAAATTATCTCTGTCCTCAAATGGGTCACAACCTGTTGAAAAATATAAACATCCATACAAATATTTATTATCAAGATGATAAAGATTATATGGTAGAAAATATTAGGAGTGAATCTACACACCAAGACAGGTACAGAAAGCTCTAAGTCCTCTTTGTGTGTCAGACTCTTCTGAGGTCATTGATTATAAGTAATTACACTGTATAGGAGGTCATGTTCAAGGAGCAGCCAGGAATAAGGAGAAATGCATGCAGCTATTCTTAGTTTTGCAGACTAAAAACTACAGAATTGGATAATGTAATGCAGTTATTCAAAAATATTTAATTTAGCATTGGTGTCTTAATCTATAATATTGCTATAAAGAAATACCTAAGACTGAGTATTTATAAAGAAAAGAGACTTACTTGGCTTACATTTCTACAGGGCATACCACAAGCATGGCACTAACATCTCCATCTGGTAAGGGACTCAGGATTTTTCCACTCATGGTGGAAGGCAAAGAGTAGTCAGTACATACATAAATTATGTGGTGAGAGAGGAAGCAAAAGAGGGCAGTGGTGGGGGCAGGGAGTGCCAAGCTCTTTTTAACAACTAGATTTGGGCAGGAACTAATAGAGTGAAACTTACTTATCGTTCCTATCCAAGGAAGGCATTCATGACAGATCCACGCCCATTACCCAAATACTACCCATCAGACCTCACCTCCAACATTGGGGATTAAATTTAAGATAGGATGAGCACAGGAGAGGTGCCTTAGCTCACACCTGTAATCCCAGCACTTTGGGAGGCCGAGGTGGGCAGATCACCTGAGGTCAGGAGTTCAAGACCAGCCTGGCCAACATGGCAAAACCCCTTCCCTACTGAAAATAGAAAAAATTAGCGTGGTGGTGCGCACATGCCTGTAGTCCCAACTACTTGGGAGGCAGAAGCAGAAGAATCACTTGAACCTGGGAGGTGGAGGCTGCAGTGAGTTGAGACTGTGCCACTGCACTCCAGCATGGGAGACAGAGTAAGACTCCATCTCAGAAAAAAAAAAAAAAAAAATAGGATAGGGACAAACCAACCAACCATATCCAAACGATAGCAATTGATACTACCCTGGACCCCACCGTTTTTCTGTGTGGTGTATCCTATGAGGAGGTACACATTAGAAATGGAGAAACTTTTGAGGCTTCAGTATTTATAACTTGCAGAGGGCAATCACAGCTCCTAGTTCATTGTTTCATTGCAAAGCTCTTTTTAAAGTATTTAATGTTGTTTTATAACTTATACCCCAACTTTGAATCACACTCAGGATTTTGTTTTGTAGGCTTCTCTCTATAAAAACATTCTACCTTCTTTTCATGCCTGGGTGCTACTTTACTAAAACACATAATATGGTGGAGTTCTTAAAAAAAAGCCTTGGAGAAAAGTGTTTCAATAGTTGCATTATAACCTTTACATTTTGTGTAAAATTAGCAGCAATATATTAATGACATAATAAAAATTGTTATTTAGTATTAAAAAAAAAAGAGCCTTGGAGATAATCTAGCTCATTCCCTTCATATTCTAGGTGACTTATTTTATTCAATTTTAAAATACACACTGAAATGAGATTTGAGAATACTCAACAGACTTTCCTAATGAAGTATCTAAATAAAACTGAATTAGAAAGTAAACATTTATATTTGACAAATCATATTTACTTGAATAGTAAACTTCATTAAAATTGAAAGAACTCTAATGCCATTTTAATTAAAATCACAAGCAAGATAAGGACACCAGTGATTAAACAAATAGAAACACATTTAATGATTAGAACTTTTTAGAAAGCAAACAAGATATTTTGAGAAGAGTAGACAAATTTATTTTTTTGGTGTAGTGTTTATATGTAGAAGGTAGCTGAGAACATCACTTTTTTGGAAAAGCAAACAATATTTGATAAAATAACTCAGTGAGACAAATAAATACAGAATAAATGTGAAACAAATCAATCAATTTTGTGAATAATGATGATAACGATAATTAGTATTCAATTCACAATAGAAAATACAATTATACTTTAGACTGTAAGCTTGTTCAGCTCGTGGCCTGCAGGCCACATTTGGCCCAAGCTGGTTTTGAATGCAGCCCAGCACAAACATGTAAACTTTCTTAAGTGAGATTTTTTTCTCAAAGTTTATCAGCTTTCCTCAGTGTTGGTATATTTTATGTGTGGTCCAAGATAATAATTCTTCCAATGTGGTCCAGGGAAGCCAAAAAATTGGACACCCATGCTTTGGAGTAAAACTTGGATTTTTATATCCTACCACATACAGGTATTGATCGACTTGCGACCTATGCAACTTACGACCATTCGACTTTATGACCACAATCACTAGCCACGACTGCTGCGCTGTAGATTTTTGGAAACACTACAACATTTTGATGTGTATCAAGAATATCACTACGGCCTGGGAGGCTGTGATGACAAAGTGCATGAATGGCATCTGGAAAAATTGTGTTAAGCACTATGTTAATGATTTTGACAGATTTGACAGTGAACATGAACTTGAAACAATTCAGGAAAAAATAGTAAAACTCACTAAAGACCTTTCTTTGGAGTGTGAAATGGAAGATGTCGAAGAGTTGCTAGACAAAGAATCCGGAGAACATACAAATGAAGAGCTAATCAAACTGGAAGAAGAAAGAGTGGCGGAAGAAGAAAGAAGGGAAGGAGAGAAAGAAGAGGAGGAGCCGGAAAGAAAGTTCACAACTAAGGGATTATCAGATGGTTTATCTTTACTGAATAAACTTCTCATACATTTCAAAGCAATGGACCCAAACATCGAACGATTTGCAAGGATTGAATGGATGGCGCATGATGTGTTTCATCCGTATCATGAAATTTATGAAGAAAAAAAGAAACATACAATTCAGACAAAGTTCACCATGTTTATGAAAAAAACAACTCTGGTAACCCCAACTGCTGCCTCAGATGATGACATCAACGATCCGCAGCCAAGCACCAGCAGCCAATATAATGTTTCGTACATGTGTATATATTTTGATATGTTTTGCAATTAGGAAAATGTTTCCTCTGGTATTTTTTACACCTGTATTTTGTATCTTCGTATGCACCTGTATTTTGTAATTTTGTATGTTTTGCAAATATTAAACCAGTTGTACTGGTAATGCAGTGTTTTACTTAAACCTGATGAATGTAAAAATAAGAAACAAAATGTTGTAGAGATGATCCAAATGGCATAAAATGAACAAAGAAAATTATGATATACAACAATAATCAAAGAAAATTATGATAAAATATGACTTAAAGATTTTTATAACATCATTTCACAGTACTGTACATATAGCCTACTCGACTTATGACTAAATCGTGTTATAACCGGTCTGTTGGAACCAATCGTGGTCGTAAGTCGAGCACTAGCTGTATACTTTACATTCCAGTGTATTAAAAAATGTAATACAATTCTATGCCATAAAAATGACCAAATCTTAAGTGTAAATTTAAGAAACTAAAACTAAACTTAGAGGTTGGTAAGATAACCTTTAACTAAGTTACATTCAATTGTTTCATATTACAAAAGTGACTATGAAAATATAAAACAAAGCAAACAAAGACCAGCTGACTTTGGAGAAATTGCATGATGGCTAATGTATTTAATAAAGAAAAACATCCAGAAAACATTTAAAAAGTGTGAATAATAATTATAGAAATTTTAAAACACACAAATTACAGTTAAATATGTTGAAAGTGATTTGTATCCACTGAATGCAAATAAAATGATCATAACTACCATTACTTTCTGTTAGGGGAAGCAGCAAAGGAGAAGGGACTTGAAGAGTGCCTATATAAATTGTATAATATATAATTTATGAAATTTAAACATAAAAAATTAAAAAACATATAGAAGAGTAATTCTTTAAAAAGTAGGCTAAATATTTAGATTATTGATTTTTATTCTTGTTTTTAATGTACATGATAGAATTCCAAATTTAGTGCACAGCCTTAGCTGCATCAAATAACTGTTGATTATAATATCATCATATATTTGTATAAAATATTTTCTAATTTCCACTTTGACTAAATTTTTGATCCATGCATATTTTAGAAGCATATAGACATCTTCTACTAAATTGATGTACATTTTTTCAGTTATCTTTTTAAAATTATCCTTATGCCTAAACTGTAATTTCGGAATGCAATGAAAATTATTACAATATGTGAAATGTGGAAGATTTTGTTTATGATGTAGAATATGGCCAATTCTGATAAATATTACAGATTCAATCATAAATATGTACTCTGATGGATTCAGTATTACACACAGAGATAGAGTGAGGATGAGAACGAGAGAAAGAAAAAGATAGAGAAACAGATAATACACATAAGGATATGGATGTAAATGTGGTTTCGGAGGTAGATGTAGATGCTCTTCTATAGAAACTACCAAATTGTTTTCCAAAGTGGAAGCATGACTGTATACCAACACAAAAAATCTAATTGGAAATCTAATTTTGACATTTGCTTGCTGGCTATTAGTGTTTAGCTCTTTTAAATTTAAATTATTCTAATGAATATATAATTAACTCTCATTTTGGACTTAATATACATTTCCCTAATAATTTGAACTTTAAAAAATTGTCCTTTTAAAATATGTTCTCTTATGGAGCGTCTGTTCCAATCTCTTGGCATACTTTTAGCTTTATCATCTTTATTTTTAGTTTTGAGAGTTCTTCTACATCATGATTGTAAGCTCTTTATCAAGCACACAATTTGAATATTTTCTCCCAATATGTGTTAAATTTTATTTTACAAATGTTGTCACCCAGGCTCAGTGGCTCACACCTATAATCCCAAGGCTTTGAGAGGCTGAAGTGGAAAGGTCAATGGAGTCCAGGAGTTTGAGACCAGCCTGAATAAGATAGGAAGATACTGTATCTGTGAAAAAAGAAAAAAAAAAAAAAAAGCTGGGTATAGAGGTGATCTCAGCTACCTGGGAAGCTGAGGCAAGGTAATAACTTCAGCTACATAGTTTGAGGCTACAGTGAGCTGTGATCACACCACCACACTACAGCCTGGGCAACAGAGTGAGACTCTGTCTCAAAAAAAAATATATATATATATGTATATATATATACATACATATATATATATATATATAGTATTTTTTAAAGAGAAGAATGCTTAAATATTGATCAAGTATAATTTATCACTTTTTTCTTGTTTTCTTTAATGTATGTTTTCAAACTAAGAAATATTCATTTAAATATTTATCAAGTCTGATTTATCTCTTTTTTCTTGTTTTTATTAGTGTATATGTTTTGAAACTAATAAATATTAGTAATCAACAAATGGTGAGAATTTTTCTTTTCTTTTTTTCTTAAGGCTTGTTTTAGATTATATGTTGAGGTTTATGACCCTTGCGTAATGTTGTAACGTGTGTGTATGGGAGGTATTTATGGTTAATGTTCAAATTACATTTTTTATACAGATAAACAGTGAGTTCCCTGAATTCAATTAATTAAATCTATAGTTCTGAAAAATCAGTTGATTCTGACAAATCTTCCAATGATCTTTTTTGCTTTTGTGGTGGACAGAATTTTAGAAGGTCATTATGCCACCATTTTTGCTGACATTTCCCCTCTTTTTGAGATTTGAAGTCTATCCTATTGCACTTTGGCTTTAATTGTTTCTTTCAGGAGTTCAATTACTTTTCTCATTTTTTTTAAGATAATGTGTGTCTATCAGTTCATCTAACATTTTATTTGGGTTTGCTTTTCAGCAGTTTTACCGTCTTATTATGATATAGTTGATTACAAAGATGGCCATAAATTCCTCCCATCCCTGTACATACAGCACTTCTAAAGGTAATTTTATTTTTCTCCCTTTAATAGGTTGAGTCTCTTCTCCATTCCTTACAACTGGAATATAACTTGTTTTGATCAGTAGGACATTCACAATTATGATATAAGTGGAATCTTTCAAATTCTTGCAATTTGGAGCTTAATTGTTTGATTCTGAAGGCAATTTTATTTTCTCCTTAAGAGGTGGAGTGTCTTCTCTACACTTTAAGTCTGGGCTTGACTGTATAACTTGTTTTGAGCTGTTTTGAGAGTTTTGAGGACATCTGCAAACACGATGTTAGGAGAATTGTTCAAATCCTTGCAATTTGGAGCTTGTTTGACGCTCTTGAGAAACCTGTCACCATCGTCATGTTAAGATTGGCTCATTTGCTGGATGATGAGAAACACATGGCCAAGTAAATCCATTGCCCTATTTAGAAACAGCTAACTGTCAGATATGGTATTGAGGCCAACACAGATCTTACAGTACAAGCTCAGCTGGCCCAAAATAGCACCCAGTTGTCTCATTGAATTATGAAAAATGGTAAATGCTTTTTTTTATGCTGCTAAGTTTTGGGTGGATTGATATGCAGTTAAAATGAGAAGATCTTGTGGTTTTTCTTCTATTCACACTAACTGGAGTACCCTTAAATTGTGGATTGATGTGTAGATTCATGAAGTTTTAAAAATTTGGGGCTATTCTTTTCAAAATTGCTTTTGTTCTTTTCTCTCTTCATGCTCTTTATTGGAACCCAATTAAAAGTATATTAAAGCTATTAAGATTGTCACACATGTCTTATATGTTCTTATATATTTTACTTTTTTGGTGTTTGTTGTCAGTACTAAAATTTGCGGATTTGTTATACATACATCCTGATTTACTAAGTCTGCATTCTACTATGCTCAGAAGTATTAAAAACACACACATTTTAAACTTTTAATTTCTTGATACTTTGTCTACTAGAGGATGTCTATTTGATTCTTCTGTATCAATGGCACTTCTGTGGTAAATCAGTCATCTTTATACTTTTGGCTTATTTTACCCATTTCCTTTAACACATTAATTAGAAATATTTTAGAGCCCTTTTCTACTAAATCTATTAGCTGGACCATCTGTTAATTTATTTTTCTGTATACTCTTTCCTCTCATTATTAATAAAACGTAATTCTTGCACTACTAATATTTTGTTGTTTTCTGTGTGTTGGAGGCTAAAAAGCACGAGATTATGCTTTCTTCAGAGTAAGTTGCTTCTTCAGCTAGGAATGTTGATAAGAAGCTGAATAAATAATTTCAAAGATAGAAATTAAGGCCTGGGTTTGAGTTTTTTTGGAAGACATTGTCTCTCTGGTTTGTTCTCAATCATGAAGTGTACCTTTCAAGGAATTTCCACAGAAGGCATGGAGGGCATTTGTCTCTTTAGTGTTGAAGGATGGGGCAGATTTCCTTCATGCCTTCCCAAGTTTCAGTTCTTTAGCATCCTGCCACATGAACAGTCAAACTTGGACAAGGATCATGAAGGAAACATTGATCATGTGTTTGAGAACATCCAAGTCTTCAATATTGTCACACAGCAATTCTATTTGAACACTAATATTGTTGCTGGCTTCTCTTATCCCCCAAAAGAACTCTACAAACAATAAAGCTCAGATTCCCAACTTCTAGTAGCCCCTATACTAAATACATTTCCCCAAAGGAAAAATCAAGTTATATTCTTTGTCAGTACACACTATTTTTCTTGCATATCTTGTATCTTCTATTTTCAGAATCCATTTCATCAGTTGTGACTTTATATTTAAGCACTGAAATGCTTCATGATATTTCACTCTACTTTTCAGATGCCTTTGTCTTTGCTCTGCATTCTCCTGCATAATGTCGGCATTCAGAAAAGAACCTGTTAGGGAAACAATCCATGTCTTTGAGTTCCTTCAAGCTTCCCATATGTTACTGCAGCCCTCTGGACCTTCTAAAAGCTGTTTCTCCAAAGAGAAACACAGCATCACTCCTCTACAACGTCCAAGCATCCAGCGTTAGCAAATAAAAATAAAAACAATTCTGGCGATAGTTGTCTCCCTTACTTCTAAATTCTTCCTCCAACTCTGAAATTTCATTTTTTCTAGCCTTAATGAGGAATAATTGGCAGATAAAAATTGTATACATATAAGTTGTATAACATGATAATTTGATGTATGTTAATATTTTTAAATGATTGCTACAATCAAACTAATTTATATAACTATTACCTCACATAGTTCACAATATTTTGTGATGAGAACACTTTGGATCTACTCTCTTAGCAAATTTTAAATCTATAATATAGCATTATTAACAATAGGCACCATGCCATACATGAGATTCCTCTATCTGATAATTGAAAGTGTATACCCTTTGATCGACATCTAGACATCTCCCCCACCCTCAAACACCTGGCAACCATCATTCTACCCTCTGATTCTGCAATTTCAACAATTTTAGATTCCAAATTAAGTGACATCGTACAGTATTTGTGCTTTTGTGTCTGGCTTATATCACTTAACATAATGTCCTCCAGGTTCGTCCAAGTTGTCACAGATGGCAAGATTTTCTTCTCTTTTTGGATGAATAATATTCTATTTTATGTGCACATCATTTTCTTTATCCATTCACATGTAAATGGTAACTTAGGTTGGTTTATATCTTTACTATTGTAAATAATGCCACAATAAACAAGACAGTGCAGATACATCTTTGAGATAACTGATTTTATTTTTTTAGATGTATGCACATAAGTGGGATTGCTGGATCATATGGTAGTTTTAAGCTTTTGGAAACCTCCATACTGCTTTCCATAATGGATGTCCCTATTTACATTCCCACCAACACTGCATAAGGGTTCCCTCTTCTCCACACCCTCCCCAGCATGTGTTGTCTCTTGCTTTGTAATAAAAGAGATCCTAACAGGTGCAAGGTGCTTTCTCATTGTAGTTTTAATTTTCATTTCCTGATGCATAGTGATATGGAACATCTTTTAACATAACTGTTGGCCATTGGTATGTCACCTTTGGAAAAATGTCCATTCAGATTTTTGCTCATTTTTAAATCAAATTTTTTTCGCTTTTGTTTTGTTTATGCTGCTGAATTGTATGAGTTCCCAATTTTGGATATTAACCTCTTATTGAGATATGGTTTGCAATATATTTTTTAAATTCTATATGTTGCCATTTTGTTTTGTTCATTTGTGTTTGTTTGTTTTACTGCCCAGAAACACTGTGGTTTGATGTGTGGTCCCACTTGTTCATTTTTGCTTTTGGTTCACATATTATTGGTATCATATCCAAATTTCCAAGACCAATGTCAAGCAGCTTTTCACCTATTTTTTTCTTGGAGTTTCATGGATTCCAATGCTATGTTTAAATCTTTAATCCATGTTAAGTTAATTTTTGTTTATGGTATAGGACAAAGGTCTAATTTTTTTCTCCTGTGTATGGATATCCAGTTTTTCCAACAAAATTTAAATAAACTATCCTTTTCTTATTGTGTATTCATAGCATCTCTATCAAAAAATGCTTGACCATATATGGATTAGTTTATTTCTGGGCTCTCTATTCTGTTCAATTGGTCTATGAGTTTATTCTTATTGCTGTACTATAATGTTTTGATTACTGTATGCTTGTAATGTAGTTTGGAGTTATGAAGTGTTATGTCCCCAGTTTTGTTCTTTCTCAAGGTTGCTTTGGCTATATAGGATCTTTTACAGTTTAATAGGCAATTAAAAAAAATTTTTTTTGATTTCTGTGAAAAATGCCATTGGAATTTTGAAAGAGATTGCATGAATTCTGTTCTCACTCTGAAATTTTAGTTCATTTGACCCTTGTTGCTTCTACAAATATGTATTTTAAATACCAGGCTTCGGCACCTTACCTGACATTTTTCTATCTATTGTTAGTGAAACATTGTTCTGTTTCAACTTACTATGTTGTGCTGAGACCATAATTTCATAAGGATTATAATAGAAAATTTACTCTCAATACAACCTAGAAAATAAAAGAATGGGAAAAAGAAGGTAGGAGTCAGCCTGTAAAAACTTTTTAGTAACACAGAATACAATTCACCTTTTCAGAACTGACAGAGTGGCAATGATAACAGAGTGAACTGTAGTCAAACAACCCTTACAGAAATGAGTCCTTATTATGTACCAAACACAGGTCTACACATATGAGATACAACAATGAATAAGGCAAACATAAGTCCCATCCACAGGGAACTTAGGAAAAGCAGATAATAAATTAAATATGTAATACATAAATAATGTATTAACTTGCAAAGAGAGGCATGCTATAAAAGTAAAAATAGAATAAAGTCAGATGGTTAAAATTATCAGACGTGGATTGGTGACTTGCAATGTCAATTACAGTGGCAAAGTTAATACTTTAGTGTGATAAGGTAATGTAGGATTTAATATAAGTGAAAATTATGATACTTGATAATTGAATTCAGTGTGGGCAATTTTGAGATTGTTTTAAAGATATACTTACTTGTTATATATGCTTCTTATATTTCATTAGGCAGCAACTCATTAATTCTAATTTATCTGTAGATGAATTTGAACTCATAAATTACACATTGTGAAAAAAATGATATTTTAATTACTTTCTAGACCTTATATTATTTTCCTTTTTTAACTAGATGGCACCTTTAAATTTCAACAGAAAGCAATGTTTTCTCATTCTCAATTTCTTATGGGGAAAGTTTCATGAATGAACATGAGGTTTGTCTATAGCTATTTTTTTCACTACAGGAATTTCTGACAATATAACTTCATGTTATTCATAGTTTGTTAAACATTTTTTGAATGCTTAGATACTGGGACATTATCAAATGCCATTGAACAAAAATAGAAAGGATCATATGGCTTTCTTTCAGTCTGACAGCATAATGAATAACTTTGGTTTATTTTCATAAGCTGACTTATATTACTGAAATAAGTTTGTTGATTTTTTTCATGACTTTTGAGGATATATTTATAGTAATTGGTACCTTTCAATTTAACTTTTGAATCATGTCCTTATATATGTTTGGTTATAAATTTATTCTGGCCTCATAAAATAGTTGGACATTGTTTCTTTTTTAAAAAAATTCCTCAAAGACTTTGTAAGTTACATACTATTTTTTCTTTCAGTGTTTGAAAAAATTCATTTGTGAATTCTTTGAGCTTGAATTTTCACTGTAGGAAGATGTTTAAATTAGGATACAATTTATTTAAGAGGCAGCATAATTTTTGTCTTCTTGAGTCAAACTATGTATCATATTTTTCAACTTCAATTCTTCAAAGTTACTAGTATCAATTTGTCAGATCATCTTATTTTTATCCTTATACTGTCTCTAGAACTATTACTAATGGTGATTTTTACAACCCTGATGTTCATATTTTCTACTTTCTGTGTATTTCTCAGTTTTTTATAGTTTTATTAACATTATTAATCTTGCAAAAAGTAAAACAATTTGGCTTTATTGATTCTCTCTTGAATACTGCTTTGTATTTCAGAAATATATGAATTGGATTAAAACAGGCTTCTTTTGCTTTCTTCTCAAGATGTTGTCTTGTTCATTTATTTCTAGCCTTTCTTCCACTCTGCCTTATGTATTTGAGTGTATTTCCTTCTCACCTTGAGTGAAACAGCATCCACAAATTTTAATATGCTAGTGGGTACCACAACATGTGTGCATTCGATTCACTGACATTTGCGGAGAATAACTTCATGCTTCTACATTTGATTAAGTGTGGTGAATACTCTAACGCATTTGAAAGATGCTGTATTCTGTATTCACTGCAATTGGCATTCCATATGTGTCAATTTGGTCAATTTTTTGAATTATATTGTTCACATGTAATCCCTTAATGGTATTTTTGGCTGCTTCTATCAATGTATGAGGCACATGTGTAAAAGGTTTCAATGATTATTAGGGCTTTCACTATATCTCTTTTGAGTTATGTCATATTTCAGTTTAATATGTTTAATTTTGTTCCACACATGAAATATTCTTTTATTCTGTGCTTAATTCTTTTTGGCAGCTGTTCGTTCTTTCTTTATTTATTTATTTTCACATACTATTAATGTGCAGTCCTTCAAGAATCCTAATTTTAATTCTGGCATATTTCACAGGTTTCTTCTAATGGGCTCTGAATTTCATCTTTTGTCGTCACAGACTCAGGAGACTGACAAACACCCTACTCAGCATTTTTAGCCTCCCTTGCACAGCTTTTTGGTAAACAAAATCCTTTCTTGGGAAAAGCAGCTTTTAAGTTTGCAGGCACATCGCTGGTCCTTCCTTCATCTCTGCGTCATAACCGTTCATATCATCACTGCTTGCCTGGTTCAGTGTTGATTCACAATATTTTCTTATAATATTTGTTCAGCTTGCTTAGTTGTTTGTTTCTTTTCCAGCAGATGAGTTAGTCCA
This sequence comes from Sapajus apella, assembly GCF_009761245.1. Taxonomy (NCBI): domain Eukaryota; kingdom Metazoa; phylum Chordata; class Mammalia; order Primates; family Cebidae; genus Sapajus; species Sapajus apella. The sequence goes on along the minus strand of NW_022436970.1, from coordinate 13,400,620 downwards.
AAATGACAATTTTGTATTCTTGTAAGTATAGTTCTGTCAGATTCTGATTTTAAGATTGTTTCTCAGGTATCTTTTCTGAGGTCTCTTAAATTAATTTCATGTTAAAAAAAAAAAAAACACTATTTTTAAAAGCCCAGATTTTTCTCCATATTATTTTAAGGTAGTAATGGCATTTGCAATGTAAGAGTTTGTTCTAGGCACATTTCGTTAAAACATTTAAACAGGGAAAACTAAAAATTTACTACATTGCAGCAGTCTGCTTTAAATTTTTCTTTATCATAAAGTTTAAGGGTTTCTGGAATCATTTCATAGTGTCTCTATAGAAGACTAATTTTCAGAGGCATGTAATCAACAAGAGTTGAGATCAGTTTTTAAATGAGCTCTTCTCATCCTGACCCATAGATTCGAAATACCTTGATTTTCCAAGTTTATGCTTTTGATTACAGCTGGGTAGAAACTGTGTTTCCCCCCTCTAATCTGCTGCCTCATATTATTTTCAGCAACTGAAACAGCATATGTTAAGGCAATGAGGCATGGCCACCCTCTGGGCTTTCATATGCCAGAATAAAGAAAATGAATGTTAATGGCAAAAATAAAGAAGCATATTAATATGAACATGTTTTGGAATAGTATTTCTCTCTAATTTGTGGTTTAAAGTTGCCATTTTGTGTGATTTAGAAAACTCAGACTGGAATAATTAGTGTTATTTTCGGCAGATTTTTGCAAACAAAAATGCCTAAATTTGTTAGAAGAATTTGTTTGTAAATTTATACATTGACTTATTGTACACAAAATTTGAGTGCCAGCACCTGCGAGCATATAAGTGTCAGATATAGAAATAATATAATATTTTGTTAATACTAATACACTTAGAAGTAAATTTAAATTTAAAATTATTAACATTTTCAATAATGTAACACTACCTATAATTGCTTTTTAAAGTGTGTTAGTTGTTATTTGCATTACTAACCAAGTATTGTTTGTCACATAACCATATGTGTTTAAATTAAATGATTATTAGAATGCAGATTTCTAGAGGCAAAAGTTTTGGGAAAAAATTAATATAAGTATATATATAAATTAAAGATGCTGCGTCATGCAGATTTCTAGAAGATGGTTGATTTCTGTAGAGATTATACAATGGTATAAATCAAGTATCCACAGAAGTAATTACTGAAGCTATAATTCATACGTTAGTCATAAAGGAATTGACACTTTTATTTGTCCCAGCTGGGAAAAAATCACAAATATGAGTTAATTTACATTCATTGATTTGAGATGTAGAAAATACAAAGAAAGCATAATTTTCAGAGAAAAATTTAAAGACACATTAGAAACTTTTTACAAACTTTGCTTGAAATAGTAATCAGCTTTGAAAGATGGCTATCAGTTTTTAACTTATAAAATGGTATCATCCATAGTCTTCCACGAAAATTCCTAAAATTCCCTAGGCCTATAAAACAGTCATCTGTTTTCAATTAAGTACATCAGAATGTGAGAATTTGAATTATGCATATGGACATTAGCCATATCAAGATACAAAAATATTTTTTAATCCAATAAAAATCCAAATATTGTAGTTATTTGCATGGAGAAAGAGATGGGATAGAGACTATTACCCAGAAATAAAATGAATAAACATAAGAAGTATATTTTTTAGCAGCAATCAAACAATACCAGGTTCCTAAGAGTCAGAAGCTCATTTAAAAGTCTCTTTGCAGTTACTGTTTCAGAAATTGCTCTCAATGGATGTATGCTTTTGGATGTTAATTTTTAATGCCACTCATTCACCTTTCTCTTTTTATGTACATTTTCTTCTTTGGTTTTAGTCTCCTTATAGAAATATTCATATTTGTATTCTCTATTATTTATAAAATAATTTATTCACAGTATATGAAACCTCATATTTAAATACTATAATTCAAATAAAATAACAAAATGACTTTTTTTTTACATAAACTACATGGATGTAATTGACTTTTTAATTACCAGTCTCATAATAGGTTGATTTATTTAAATGTAAAGTTTGCTTTATTGAAATTTTATTTTCAGCATATCTTAATATAGTTAAAGGGAATGTATGCATATTATTCTACACCTTAAAATGTTTATGGATTTTTTTACTTACAATTTAGTTATGCATACATCACATGAACGATGCTAATTCTTTTTTTATTTAGAGGCCTGAACAATAGTAAGTGTATGTTTTCTTTGCTTTCGATTTTGAAATAATTAGTTGTTGTCAACTGAAAATAACGTGCGTTCATTTCCATATGCTAAAAAAAATCTGTGTTACCTAAACTGTTTCTTAGTGAATTCTCTGATTTTCCTTATCTACTTAAAAAATCATTAGCACATTTAATAAGATTGCATTTGATATGCTTAGATAATTCATAAATCTGGTAGCAATTTGCAAGTTAATACCTTTGTAATATACTTATAATAACTGATGTCAAATGTGGGTCATTAATATGATTATTATGCCACTAGTAAATTGCACAGTTTGTTTGGGTGACTAATTTGTGTTTAAGCTTAATAACAAATGTCAGTTTCCATTACTGTATTCCTTCCATTTTTCTTCCTATGTATAATTTCTTAAGAAAAAAGATCTTATAAAACTATTGCAATGTTAATCCAACCACTGAAACAAATTCAAACGGTATAAATTACTTTGCAGAATTTTAATTGTACAGCTTTTCATGATTTACAGATTAAATAGGAAATTAATACATTGTTAGGTATTTTTATGCATAGAAATTATTTTCTTAATGTCTGTTATTATGAATCTTTATATTATTACCTTTTAATAAAATTAACCATTTATTTGAAAAGTTCATTTTCATCTCACATTTACACCTTAAAGGCCGTAGGGCTCCTATGGCTTCACAATCTGACATATCCTAGCTTTTCAGCCTCATCACACCTACTTTCCTTGACACATGATTTGCTCTGACCATTCCAAACCACTTTAAATTCTTTAAGCTTGCTCTGTGTTGCATAATACTGTCTTTGCTCATGCTCACATTTCCTTTCCAATAGCTGAGCATCTCTCTTACTATCTTTAAATTACCCTTTAAAGATTTCTTTTTCTTTAATCTCTTCCAGATCAAAAACAAGCCTCCCCCATCACTCCCCAGGAAAATTAATTGAAATTCCATTGTTCAGAAATGTTTTGCAACCAGACAGATAATATAGCATATATTGCATTGCACTATATTATTTTATGTATGTTTTTCTAATCAGCACAAAGTCCCTGAAGAGAAGATAACATGCTATATATAATAGCATCATAAACATCTTAGCAATATGTATGCTCACATCCATGTGTATAAATATTCATAAATTATTCATATTATATTGATAGATGCTGGTATATACTTATACACGTATTAAAGATAGAGAAAACATCTTAGCAATATGTATGTTTACATCAACATGTACAGGTATTGACTTACGACCTATGCAACTTACGACCATTCGACTTTACGACCACAATCGCTAGCCACGACTGCTCCACGTCTGGCAGTGCAAACGTTGCCCAGCTGGGTGTACAACAGTGCAGACCAGCTTCCGGCAGCACTACCATCTCTGTGTGCACCATTTCAACTGTTATCCCAGACTCGGTACAGCAATTTGTGTTTTGTGTCTTGGATATTTTTCATCACACCCCTCCCAAGATGTCTACCAAGAGGAAATTGTCTTTGTCTATGCCTCAGCCTGCCAAGAAGGGAAGAAAGGCCATCGATCTCGACACAAAAATGAAGGTAATTAAGCAGTACAAAGGAGGAAAGAAAGTGAATGTGATCACATGTGATACAAAGTTATCACACTCAATTGTGTCGATGATTTTGAAAGATAAAGAAAGAATTAGTGAAGCTGTGAAAGGCCTGCACCCATTTTATCAAGAGTTATAACAAAGCAATGAAGCGGGCCCATCCACAAAATGGATAAATTGCTATATATTTGGGTGGAAGATCAAATTCAAAAACGGACACCATTAAATCTTTTTACTGTGCAGATGAAGGCAAGAAGTCTATTTCAGACTCTGAAGGAGCATGCTGGAGAAGATTGCAGTCAAGAATTTGTAGCAAGCACTGGCTGGTTCCAGAGATTCAAGAAAAGATTCCAAATGCATCGTGTTCGAGTGACTGGAGAAGCAGCGAGTGCGGGTAAGGAAGGAGCACGTAAGTTTGTTGATAGTCTGGATGAATTAATTACAGATGAGGGATATCTAGCAGAACAGATTTTCAATGTTGATGAAACTGGATTATTTTGGAAATGGATGCCAGCACGCACTTATATTCACAAAGAAGCCAAAAGCATGCCGGGATTTAAAGCATTTAAGGATAGGCTAACTCTGCTGCTTGGCAGGAACATCGCAGTGTTTAAGCTGAAGCCATTCTTAATTTATCTCTCAGACAACCCACATGCGTTCAAGAATGTTAACAAGCACACACTGCCCGTCTACTTTTGTTCTCAACATAAAGCATGGATGACACAAGGATTGTTTGAAGACTGGTTTATGAACTGTTTTATTCCTCAAGTTTGAGAATATTGTTTGCAGAAAGATATTCCTTTCAAGATTTTATTGCTACTCGATAATGCGCCTGGACACCCATCATATCTAGGCGATCTCCATCCAGGTGTAAAATTTGTTTTTCTTCCACCAAACGTGACTCCACTCATCCAGCCTATGGACCAAAGTTCGATTGCTGCATTAAAGGCCAACTATCTCTGAACCACCTTCGCTCAAGCAATATCTACTATAGATGCTGACTCAGAACTAACATTGTGAGATTTTTGGAAACACTATAACATTTTGATGTGTATCAAGAATATCGCTACTGCCTGGGAGGCTGTGACGACAAAGTGCATGAATGGCATCTGGAAAAATTGTGTTAAGTGCTTTGTTAATGATTTTGACAGATTTGACAGTGAACATGAACTTGAAACAATTCGGGGAAAAAATAGTAAAACTCGCTAAAGACCTTTCTTTGGAGTGTGAAATGGAAGATGTCGAAGAGTTGCTAGACAAAGAATCCGGAGAACATACAAATGAAGAGCTAATCAAACTGGAAGAAGAAAGAGTGGCGGAAGAAGAAAGAAGGGAAGGAGAGAAAGAAGAGGAGGAGCCGGAAAGAAAGTTCACAACTAAGGGATTATCAGATGGTTTATCTTTACTGAATAAACTTCTCATACATTTCGAAGCAATGGACCCAAACATCGAACGATTTGCAAGGATTGAATGGATGGCGCATGATATGTTTCATCCGTATCGTGAAATTTATGAAGAAAAAAAGAAACATACAATTCAGACAAAGCTCACCATGTTTATGAAAAAACCAACTCCGGTAACCCCAACTGCTGCCTCAGATGACGACATCAACGATCCGCAGCCAAGCACCAGCGGCCAATATAATGTTTCGTACATGTGTATATATTTTGATATGTTTTGCAATTGGAAAAATGTTTCCTCTGGTATTTTTTACACCTGTATTTTGTATTTTTGTATGCACCTGTATTTCGTAATTTTGTATGTTTTGCAAATATTAAACCAGTTGTACTGCTAATGCAGTGTTTTACTTAAACCTGACGAATGTAAAAATAAGAAATAAAATGGTATAGAGATGATCCAAATGGCATAAAATGAACAAAGAAAATTATGATATATAATAATGAAAGAAATTATGATAAAATATGACTTAAAGATTTTTATAACATCATTTCACAGTACTGTACATATAGCCTACTCAATTTATGACCAAACTGTGTTACGACCGGTCTGTCGGAACCAATCATGGTCATAAGTCGAGCACTAGCTGTATAAATATATTCCAGAGTCTATCAATATAGTACTTTCTCCATAATACTAAATTAAACATTCTCAGGAAGCCAGAAAAAGAATATCCATTTTATTGCAATATTATCTATGGTAATATGCAGTTTTTATGCTGTGGACATTTGAAGTTGAGAACTGGTAATTTCCTCCATAAATGATAGCATATTATTTTCACATCCAGAAGTGTGCAAGAGAGCAATGAATATATAGAAGAGTCTTATTCATCATAGCGATTTGGTTGTACAATAAATCTCTTAAACTCATTCCTCTTGTCTACCTGAAACTTGTATTATTAAAAATGACTAAGACAGTAGATTTTAAGTGTTTCTACCACAAAAAAGATAAACATATGAGGTAATCCATATATTAATTAGTTCAATTCATGCAGTTTACAATGTATAAATATATCAAGATATCATATTCTATACATGTATGTAATTTTTGTCAATTAAAAATATTGGTTTTTGAGTATTTTCCTATACATTTCTAAATAAACTGTTTTCTTTATGCTTTATTTGGGTATGCATAGAATCTGCCCATTGAAATGAGAAGCTAATGGAAACATTTTGCTCCATCTCTATTGTATTTTTTATTTAGTCAAATAAGTGTTTTTAATTTCAAAATAATTCTAATGGTTTCTTCTGGGTATGTTATATACATGTCTAATTCATCTTACATGTAAAAGTCTTATAAATATTTTTAGATAACTAGTCATGATTTTTAGCATTTTTTTCTCCAACCAAAATAGCCTCAGATTATTCTCCTGTGTTCTTTTTTCTTTCGTTTTTTTATTTCAAGCATTTTGCATCATTCCAAATCATGATCATTGTACTCTGTGCCTAGTATTGTGTCTCTAAGTACCCCTTAAAATGCAGTCCTAGGAAAAAACAAAAACAGAACACTTCAGCTCTAGTCTGAAGTGGGGTAGAACATATTCTCTCCTTTGATTACAACTTATCTATCCTCTATCCTCTGCGACTCCACTGAAATTGTCCCTGTTAACATCATTAATGCCCCCATTTAATACAAAATCCAATGAATTCTTCATTGAATCAACAGTTATGTTCCCTCACTCTCCTGTGGCAATGATAAATTTACTCACTGTTTTCTCTTCTTCATTATTCAGTTTCTGACGCTCTTGAACTTCCTAGACCTGTAATTTATGTTTTTCTTCACGAGTTTCTGTTCCTTTTCTTGCTTTCTACATAATGATGTTCTTCAAAGTTAGATCCTATAGCGTTTTTGGCTATTTATCTACACACTCCCCTACATTATTTCGCAAAGGAAATTTAAGCCTGTCAATTCTAATTTATGATCCCAAATGTATTTCTGTACTGGCTCTTAGAATCCGTATTTTTAACCATTTATCAACTGTTTCCTAATGACACTCATTCTTCGAACAACATAAAATCATATATTATTTTGTCGCTGAATGACTGTCACTCTGAAATTAAAAATGTGAGCAGGCTTGGGACAGGAAGAAGTAGCTTATGCCCTTTGAAGTCAGAATTGTAAAGGTGAAGAGAAGAAAGATTTTTCTTCCACATACAACTGGTGAACAAATGTGAATCATTTTACATGTAACCTGGCATAATGAATCAAGATTTGTTATGTGGTCTAGGAAATCTGAAATACTCAAGAAAGAGAAAATCTATGAATATAGGAGTCTCAGCATGTGTGCATGTCCTCATTATATGAAGGAGGAGACACTCTCAACAATTTACTGGGTATTTTCCTGTCCTGGATAGTTTTGTTTTGGGCATTATGCTTATACAGTTGTTCACTTGAATATTCTTTTTTGTGTAATTTCCTTTTTTAACACTTAAATTGCTAAAACATCTTGAAACCTAATGTATTTCCAAATGGTGAGTTAGTTGTATTATCAATTTTCAAAAATTTTGTCTTGAAACAATTATTTATGCCACCTTTATCTTGTGTATATGTATGTGTTACCCACATATTTATTATGTATATATGTGTGTGTATATACATATATATATATATATATATATATATATATATATATATAAAATGTATGTGTTACAAAAAAAGTGTTCTCACCTGCATATTGTGTAATTGCTCAAATTTCCATGTGATTAAGATTTTCCATGGGCCAGGCTCAGAGGCTCATGCCTTTAATTCCAGCACTTTGGGAGCCTGAAACTGGAAGATTGCTCAAGCCCAGGAGTTCAATACCAGCATGGGCAACATAGAGAAGTCTCGTCTCAACCAAAAATAATAATAATAATAAGTAAATAAAATAAATTAGTTGGGCATGGTGGCACGTGCCTGTCATCCCAGATACTTGGGAAGCTGAGTTGGGAGGATTGCTTAAGCCAGGACAGTTGAGGCTGCTGTGAGTGAAGATAGCACCATATGCCAGTAAGACTCTGTCACACACACACACACACGAAGATACATTATTTACATAAGTATCAACTTTTACTTAGATATCTAATAAAATGACAGTTGTATCCGGTATGAATAAAGTGATTATGCTCTGCAATTTTAGAAGGCATTATTACCTAGAAATCTGAACTATGTACCATAATGCCACAATTTTGACCTGCAGTTGCTTCTTCTATCCATAATTGTTGTTCTTGATCATCTGTCTTACTCTAGAAGGAAGAATAATGGTGAAAACACAGGGTCCCAAAGTTAAATTTCTCTTTTTGTAAAAAAATAAAGTAAAAAATTGGATTTCCAGCATCTATAGCCCAATTTAAATCATCTCCGCATATATATATATAATATATATAAATATATATTTTTTTTTTCTGGAGCAAACATCAGCAAAATTGGGGCATACAATTCATAGTATCAGGCTGAGAGGAAACATTAAATTTGGATGCAAACTAAACTAGAATTTTTGATCAAAAAAGGTAGTATTCATAAAACATTCTTATAATATATTGGAAATAAGTTAGTATTTAATTTTGAAACTCTTGTGGAAGTCTAGTTATTAGTACAGGACTATAAAAGCAGTCTTAGATTCAGGGCTATATCCTACTTCTCGCTCACATTGGTATACTTGGAGCAGAATAGAGTACAGATATTAGAATTAATACATAGAGCATATAGTTAGTAATAGAAGTAACAGTTTTGATTATGAGTAGAAGACAGATAAGAGAATAAAAACTAACTAGAAATACAAAATTTTGGTGCAAGATCAATTGAATATGTAGATTTGTTCCCTCCCCAATAATTCATTAAAATTAACATAAAGCAATAAAAATTTTAAAGAATATATAACGTCAAATTGGATGAGCTCTATATTTGTACCTGGTGCAAGTCCAAAAATCAACTGAGAGACTCAGGTCTGACGTCTGGTCATTTAACCTTTCCTTTTCTTGTTTTTCACTTAAAAGTTTACAACAACAACAATAAAAATGTTTCAGGTTTACTTTTTTGGACACTTTTAATTTATGTCATTGTGCACATGACCATATATACAGTTGGAGTTTTTGAGAGCAAGGAAAGGTCATTTTTTAATCTTTCCTGCTAGATGTGATTCAGTTAACAATCCCACAGGATTGGAAGCTACTCTTGCAGAAAGCAGGGGCATTTGCAGGTTGAGAATAAGGAGAGAATATTAATCGCAATTCAATTTTTTATCTCAATGTACTTTTAAAATTTTCTCCCACAAGTCTATACACCTATGAGATTAAGAACAGAATTAATAACTCATTCTTTTTTCAACAGAAATATTAAATATCATTTTTATTGAAAATAATATCTAGCAGATCCAGGTAATACATTTCATATCCTTCATTCTATTTTCTAATTTCAAAAGTAAAAGTATATTTTTGAGTATTTAAAGCCACAGTTGTGCTTCATATTAAAGTATGATGGCCATTGTACATTTATTTCCTCTTTGTATTATATTTTAAATACTGATTTATTTTTATAAGTCATAAAGTACTTGATAAATATAAGTAAATACTAAACTTTACTGTTTTTATGTATTGTCCTAATAAAATTATGTAGTATCTGGTCATATAACTTGTAATATCTTAGTACTAATAAATTGTTTATTTTTATTTATTTATTTTTGAGACAGAGTTTCGCTCTTGTTACCCAGGCTGGAGTGCAATGGCGTGATCTCAGCTCACCGCAACCTCCGTCTCCTGGGTTCAGGCAATTCTAACTGCCTCCTGAGTAGCTGGGATTACAGGCACACGCCACCATGCCCAGCTAATTTTTTGTATTTTTTTCTTTTTTTTAGTAGAGACAGGGTTTCACCATGTTGACCAGGATGGTCTCGATCTCTTGACCTCGTGATCCACCCGCCTCGGCCTCCCAAAGTGCTGGGATTACAGGCGTGAGCCACCATGCCCGGCCATAAATTGTTTATTTTACCTCAGGTTATTAGTTTGGTCATAATCACTTTGATGTTTGAAATTCATATATTTTTATGTTACGTATTTAATATTTTTACTGAAGTTCAAGATAGACATTCAAATGTGGAATAAAAGGATATTAAAGAAGATAAAAGAATCAAGCTGCCATAATCTCGAGAAAAATCTATTAATCTGAATTCACTCTTTAATTATTTTTTCTACTTACTGAGTGAGCTACTTCTGAAAAGCAGATTAATCCCTCTAATACGGAAATCCATGAGAAAGTTTATGTTTATTTCATAGGCAAACACATTTCAATAGAGAACAAATAAGAATATTATCTGATAAGATAGTAAGAATATTTTTGAATTGGATATAGTCAATAATTGTTTTTTCTGCCAAGAGTATTTATACAGTCATAAAATTATTTTCAGTATTTGAGAATGTAGTTTTCAACTTTAGTTAAAAATACTGTTTATCTGAAAAATTCTATGAAAATCACACTTTTTAATAGTACCATTTTATCATCATTTAGAGGAATATAATCCAGTGTTATACATGTGTTTTTCTCTGATTTATTTTTAAATACTCAAGTATACACTTTTACTTTTGAAATTAGAAAATAGAATGAAGGATACGAAATGTATTCTAAAATCTTGATATATATATATATATATATATCTACATATATATATATATATATATATATACACACACACATATTCTGACTAATCACTTCTTGGCCGGTAATTCAGTAGACATTGACAGGTTCCATACTAGTAATGTAGGGAACAGTGCTGCTGTTGTTGTTGGGGTTTACTTATTATACTTTGTGCAACATTATTTGATCTGGGGCTGTACAGATAAGGCAATGGTTAGTAAAGAATTTGTATGCAGACCTTTAGTGTTTATTAACCTGTGAATAAGGAAACAACAATCAATAAGAGAATCAGAAGACTAAATCTGCTATCCATTTTGTGCTTTTGTAAAAATAATGGCTGAATATATATGTATGAATTATTTCTAATCTCCTTTATAATTTTTCAAATTATTTATCAAGCCATTCCAGTAAAAATAATTCAGTTTCTATATGTAGACATACGGAAACCAAGAATAAACACTTCCTAGGCATTACTTCTAAAAGAAAACAACGAAAAAAGAAAACTTTTAGCTTCAGCGTCAGGAGTACATATGCAGGTTTGTTACATAGGTATACTTGTGTCATGGAATTTTGTTGTACAAATTATTTCATCACCCAGGTGTTAAGCCTAGGACTCATTAGTTATTTTTTCCTGATCCTCTCAGTCCTACTTCCACCTTCTGCTAGGCTCCAGTATGTGTTGCTCCCCTCTGTATGTTCATGTGTTATCATTTAGCTCTCATGTTTAAGTGAGAACATGTAGTATTTGGTTTTCTTTTCCTGTATTAGTTTGCTAGGGATACTGGCCTCTGGCTTCATCCATGTTCCTGCAAAGGACATGATGTTGCTCTTTTTAATGGCTTCATGGTATTCCACGGTGTATATGCACAACATTTTCTTTACTAATCTATTATTGATGGGCATTTAGGCTGATTCCATGTCTTCGCTACTGTGAATAGTGCTGCAATAAACAGACACCTATATGTGCCTTTATTATAAAACAATGTATTCTTTTGGATATATACCCAGTAATGTGATTGCTGGGTCAAATGGTATTTCTGCTTTTAGGTATTTGAGGAATCTCCACACTTTATTCCACAATGATTGAACTAATTTACGTTCCCACCAAATATATATAAGCATTTCTTTTGCTCTGCAACCTTATTAGCATCTATTATTTCTTGACTTTTTAATAATAGTGATTCTGAGTGGTGTGTGATGGTATCTCACTGTGGTTTTGATTTGCATTTCTTTAATGATCAGAACATGTTGAGATTTTTTCATATAGGTGTTGGCCACATGTATGTCTTCTTTTGCAAATTGTCTGTTCCTGTCCTTTGCCCAATTTTAAAGTTTTTTTTTTTTTTTTTAATTGCAAATAAAGATTAAGTTCCTTATAGGTGCTGGATATTAGATCTCTGTAGGATGCATAGTTTCAAAAATTTTTCTTCCATTATGTGGATTGTCTGTTCACTCTCTTGATAGTTTCTTTTCCTCTGCAGAAACTCTTTAATTAGATCCCACATGTCATTTTTTTTTTGCTTTTGTTGGAGTTGCTTTTGGTGTATTAGTCATGAAATCTTTGCCCATTCCTATGTCTTGCATGGTATTGCCCAGTCATTCATTTCATTGGTCTTCATAACAAAAAATATTAATTGGAATATTTTATTCTCATTTTACAATAAAGAATATTTTAAATAAGAGAAGTGAACTTGCAAGTGGTGACACAGGATTTTCTCATTCAATCTGATGCCATTTCCTCCTACTATGCTCTTGTATTGCTTCCCAAAGTAACCAGTTTTACCCATTAGGAATCACACAAACACAAGTACACACACCAAGACACACACTCACACAAATCTATTCTTATACAGTATAACCCCACTTCCTGTTTTTTTTAACACATTGTTAAGTTTCTTCTCTGCTATATAAACTTCTAACTTTAGTCATCACAGAGACGGATCTGAGACTGATTTCCTGTCTCCTCAGGTGCAGCACATGATTGAAACCTTCTTCCCTGGCAATAATCATTTTCTCAGCAATTGCTTAGTGTTTCAGTAACATATTCGGTTCCACAGGTCTGTATGTCTGTCTTTGTAGCAGGACCATGCTGCTTTGGTTACTGTAGCCTTATGGTATAATTTGAAATCTGATAGTGTGATGATTCTGGTTTTGTTCTTTTCGCTTAGGATTGCTTTGGCTATTCAGGCTCCTCTTTGGTTCCATATAAATTTTAGATTATTTTATATAAATCCAGAAAAAACACTGTTGATAGTTTCATAACACTAGTGTTGAATCTGCTACCTTTCATCATGTACGAAAATTAACTCAAGATGAATTACAGTAAATATTTAAATGTAAGATCCCAAGCTAAAAATCATAGAAGAAAACATAAGATACCATCCTGCACATGAACTTTGGCAAATAATTCATGACTAAGCTCATAAAAGCAATTGTATCAAGAACAAAAATTGATAAATGGGATCTAATTAAACTAAAGAGCTTCTGCAAGGCAAAATAAACCATCAACAGAATAGACAACCTACAGAATGGGAGAAAATATTCACAAACTCTGCATCTGACAAAGGTCTAATTATCCAAAATCCACAAGAAATTTAAATAGTTCAACAAGCAAAATAAATAACACATTAAAAAGTGGACAAAGGACACGAACAGTTACATCTCAAAAGAAGCTATACAAATGGTCCACAAACATAAAAATAATGTTCAACATCTCACAATCATCAGAGAAATGCTAATCAAAGTCTCACACCAATCAGATTGGCTTCTCATCAATGTCAAAAATAACAAATTCTGGCAAGGCCATGGATAAAAAGGAATGTTTACAAATTGTTGGTGGAAATGTAAATTAGTTCAGCCACTGTGAAAAGCATTTTGGAAATTTCTCAAAGAGCCAAAACCAGAGCTCACATTTTACCCAGCAATCCCATTACTGGATATATACAATATATAAACAAAGAAAAATAAATGTGTCTACCAAAAAGATGCATGCATGTATTACGTATGTTCATTGCAGCACTATTTGCAACAGTAAAGAAATGAAATTAACCTGGTGCCCATCAGTACTGGATTGGCTAAAGAAAATATGGTGTGCCGGGCGCGGTGGCTCAAGCCTGTAATCCCAGCACTTTGGGAGGCCGAGGCGGGTGGATCACGAGGTCAAGAGATCGAGACCATCCCGGTCAATATGGTGAAACCCCGTCTCTACTAAAACTACAAAAAATTAGCTGGGCATGGTGGTGCATGCCTGTAATCCCAGCTACTCAGGAGGCTGAGGCAGGAGAATTGCCTGAACCCAGGAGGCGGAGGTTGCGGTGAGCCGAGATCACGCCATTGCACTCCAGCCTGGGTAACATGAGTGAAACTTCGTCTCAAAAAAAAAAAAAAAAAAAAAAAAAAAGAAAATATGGTGCATATTCACCATGGACTACTACACAGTCATTAAAAAAATATATATATGTATATACATATGTATATACAAAATATATATGTGTATATGTGTATATAGATATATATTTTTAATATGGATTTGAGACTTATTTCCTGTCTCAAAATATATATACTGCCTTTGGATAAACATAGCTGCAGCTGGAAGCCATCATCCCAAAGCAAAGTAACAGAAAACCAAATACTGCATGTTCGCACTTATAAGTGGGGGCTAAACACTGGGCACATGTAGATAAAAAGACGGGAATGGTAGATGCTGGTTACTACCAGAGGAGAGCAAGAGCTGACAACTCTCTATTGGGTACTAAGCCCACTAACTGCATGATGGGATATTTGTACTTCAAACCTCAGCATCACGCAATATAAACACCATGCACACATACACCCTGACTCTAAATAAAATTTGATTTTTATAAATGAGCATGGATGGTAATGACTGATTTTTTAAAAATGAGCATGGTTAGTAATGATTGAACCAAAAGCCATGACTCTTGGTTCCATTCACAGTTGAATTTAAGGCAGCCCTACTCTCTCTAGAGACCAGTTACATAACATAGGACTAGGTGCTAATACAAGTTGCATGTTCTTTGAGAGCTGTTTACTGCACCTCATAGTCATTGTCTGCAAAATAAGATGCTGAACATTAAGATTCTGACATGCCTTTATACTCTAAAACATCTGATTCCCTTCTTATATCTTAATTTGAAAGAAAAATTTGGCGTAATTTTCATTTATTCCACTCACATTTAAATTTCTGAGTAAAGTTGTCATATAAATGTATAATAAAAAGTCATATTAAAAAGACAATCTTTTAAAAATTTTAAGTTTCCAAGCAGAGATCAAAACTTGTCTAAATTCCTGTGGTGTCACCCCTCATATTCCTTAAAAATATACTTTAATAATCAAGAAAAATGTATGGAAGACTGAAATACACAGTCCAATATGAACCTTAATTAAATGAGAACAAAACTCTAAAAATAGCAAAATGTTGAGTAGTCATATTCAGGGCACGGAGAAGGTACAACTAAATCCTGCAGCACTTGCTCCCCGCCTGCTTCCAAGGGGATCCAGCTCATGAAGACTTTTCAGAGCTCTGAGATATGCTCATTATAATTTAGATGTACTAGAAAATATTTTGTGCTATCCTGTAGGCCTAAAATACATCTGCCTTAGTATAGGAGATACATAATAGATGCTTTATGGTCCATTGTATATTTATTCACTCTATCTCACTAACCTTACAGCTATCCATACCTGGCATGCTGACAAATATTTAATGTTTTGGTTAGAGTTCTATTCAAACTAATGTCTACATTAGGTTTATATAAACAAAATATTCTAAATATATGCTGCTTATGTAACAGGAAAAAATTATACAAATTAACATTGCAAATATATTCAAAATAATGCATACCTAATACATATATGCAACATAGATATGTACATGTGTGTGTTTATTTTGTGTGTATATATAAATAGGTATATGTATATATATGTGTTTAAATACACATAATATATATATAAATTCATATTATATACATATATGTAAGCTCATATAATATACACACATATATACATAAATTCATGTTTAAAACCCTGAAGATTCCTTCATAATAAAGGTAGCCCAAAAGCTAGGAAGTTAAATTTACCTAAGATTTATCATCTTGAATAATAATGACATACTTATCTGAAGTAGTACTAAGCCTCCTGGATATTTAAGATGTGCTAGAGTATCTCTCAACAGTAGACCTTAATTCCCTCTCCCTGACTCTCCTACACAAAAACGGTTCTGAAGGAAGAATGTTGTTTTATTTTCTATTGCTAGCAGTGCTTACAGCTAGATAAGAGGAGAAAAACCTCTCATCAAACTGCAACTGCAAGAGGAATTTATTTTTCCAAAAGAGCATTTTCTGTTTTCCAATGATCCATTTTGCCCTTTATAACAATCATTTAAAAACCTTGCACAGCCTTAGGAGTTTTGGTCATGGATAGGAAATAAATATTTATTAATACATAGATGTGCTCTAGATGAACCTTAGCCTTTAGCCTGAATGCCTAATAGAATTATGATACATCATTGATGTCCATACACATAACTCATTTTCAATAACCCTTATACATTTTAAATTTTGTACTGCAAAACATTAACTATAGTGTCATATGACAATTTCTCTTTAAGTACTATTTAGAGGACAGAATCTTGGCAAATTAAGAGCCTTTTCTTACTACCTCAATTCAACAGCAATTCTCTTTAGTCTCACCTTGACATGAGACTACTATTCATGGCACTAGATATTTTCCTTCTCACCCCCATATTCTTACCTCCTCCCTTTTTTATAATGGGAAACTATGTCATTATTCCTATAAAAGAAACAAACAAAATGTCTGGAGATGTATGCTACTATGAGCCATCAATACAAAAACTCAAGTGAGCAGATAAACATAATACAATTTTTTTTTTTTTGAGACAAGAGTCTTGCTCTGTCATCTAGACTGGAGTGCAGTGGTGTGATCTTAGCTCACTGCAACCTCCGCCTCCTGGGTTCAAGCGATTCTCCTGCCTCAGTCTCCTGAGTAACTGGGATTACAGGCATGCACCATCACACCTGGCTAATTTTTGTATTTTTAGTTGGTCAGGCTGGTCTCGAACTCCTAACCTCGTGATCCACCCACCTCGGTCTCCCAAAGTGCTGGGATTACAGGCATGAGCCACTGCGCCTGGCACAAATTTAATAGAGGATAATCTTACATGTAATTTGAGACATGTAACCCTCAAACATATAGCACATTACTATCAATGCAAGAGGTTCATTTTTATTCTCTTCTAGTTAATCCCTTCCTTGAAATTCAAATACTATTTTGGTGTCTACCATTAAGGGGTAGAATTGCTTGTTCCTGAACATAATATTAGTAAAATAACAATGTATGTTCTCATTTTTCCTGGCTTCTCTTGCTCAGTATTATCAGTGAGATTTATTCATGTCAATGCTATTCATGTCAATATTTTCCTGGCTTCTCTTGCTAGTATTATCAGTGAGATTTATTCATGTCAATGCTATTCATGTCAATATTATTCATGTCAATAATATCAGTATTTTAGTATTTTTTATTTTAGTGTAATATTTAATTACACCAGTATGCTATAAAATGTTTTTTTCTTGACTTTTTGTTTTGACTATGACCTGCAATACTGTGCCAAATAGAAATGATGATTGCAATTATCATAGATTTCCTGAACAAAGAAAATTATTCAGTATTTTAGCATTGAGTATAATCTTTACCTATAATTTAGACACTGTATTTCAGTTTAAGGAAATTCTCTTTTATTCAGTGTTAGTTAAAAAATTTTAGAATAAAAATATTTTGAAATAATTAATTTCTTATTCTGCTGTTACTTAGATGATCATATATTTTTCCTATATTCTGTTCATTGCAAATTATCCTGATTGTCTCTGTTAAAAACATTACTGGATAGGGAAAATGTGGCACATATACACCATGGAATATTATGCAGCCATCAGAAACGATGAGTTTGGGTCCTTTGTAGGGACATGGATGAACCTGGAAACCATCATTCTCAGCAAACTGACAGAAGAGCAGAAGATCAAACACCACATGTTCTCACTCATAGGCGGGTGTTGAACAATGAGAACACATGGACACAGGGAGGGGAGCATCACACACTGGGGTCAGTTGGGGGGAAATAGGGGAGGGAGGGTGGGGGGTGGGAAGCTGGGGAGAGATAGCAAGGGGAGAAATGCCAGATGTAGGTGATGGGGAGGAAGGCAGCAAATCACACTGCCACGTGTGTTCCTATGCAACAATTTTGCATGTTCTTCACATGTACCCCAAAATGTAAAATGTAATAAAATAAATAAAAGGGAAAAAAAAAAAAACATTACATTCATAAAACAAATCTTACTGACCATGATACATCTTCCATTTTATAGACACAGTATATGATTAGTTTCCTTATAATTTTTGATTTGGAATTTATAGAAATACAGAATTATGGACTTACAGTTTTCTGTAATGTAATTTCCTTGGCAGGTTTTGCTATCAATATTATAATATCTCCCTTCTAAAATATGTGGGAATGTGTGTCATTATCTATTTTATGGGAAGTTTTAAGTTTGGAAACATCATTTTCTTTAAAGGTAATAATACAAATTTAAAGCAATAATTTATCAGGATCTCATCTTGACACATAACTCTTTAAAGAGCAAGAAAAAATATTTTAAATCAATTTTTATTATATATGCTATTTATAATCAGTACATCTTTATTTTCATTAGGGTTAGGTCTTCTCCATTCAATTTATTTTCTATTTGTTCCACTTGTTAGTTTTTTTCTTATTTCTCACTCAAAATGCTTTACTAAGATTAACCACATATTTTAATCATTTCATGTTTTTATTTTTTATTACATTAATCATATGGGCTGCAGTAGGCAGAATAATCTCCTCCCCATTCTGGATGTTCCCATCCTATTTCCAGAAGCCTGTGAATCTATTACCTCACATGGCAGGAGTGACTTTGCAGATGTGGTTAAGGTTATGAACCTGAGGTTAGGAGAGTATCCTGAACATTCCAGGTTGTTTCAACCTAATCTAATAATGATGACGCCCACCATGAATGTTTCAGAGAGAAATGACTTGAGAAGAATTCGCCCCACAGTTATGACTGTTGAAGACAGAAGAAGGGGACATAAACTAAGGCACATGGCAAATTTTAGGAGCTGGAAACTGCCCCCAGCCTATAGCCAGAAAGTTACAAGTGTCTTTGCTATACAACTGCAAGAAATAGAATACTGCTAATATTCCAAAGGAATAGGAAAATAATTATCCCCTAAAGACTTTAGAAAGTATTGTGGTTTGCCAACACCTGAATTTTGTCCAATGGGACCCAAACCAGACTTCTGTCCTACAGAGATATAAGATAATTTCATGTTTTCCTAAACCATTGAATGTGGTCATTTGTTATAGCAGCAATACGAGGCAAATACACAGGCTTCACTTTTTAATCTAGAAATTATAATATCCATTATTTGCTTACTGCCTTTTCCTTAAAAACGTAGTGAAACAATCATCATATGAAGTAGTAGACTGCTAAATCTATTTCAGAATCCAACTAAGTGAAGAGAAACTACATACCAGGATGCATAAAGGAACGGCAAGTCGGAGCTTGGGGTAGGTGAGGAGTGTCTTCTAACAGGGTGTTGTCTTGTGTGAAATATCAGAGCCAGGCAGCCGGAAGAAGTCCTCAATGAAGGGGGAAGTCTAGGTAAATGTTTCTCAAACTATTAGCTTACCATAGCTGAAGAAACCTGGGCTTAAGAATTTTGATGTTTTAAAGGAGTCTGCTAGCAAGACTGTCCAATACATTCTATAGAAAAAAAAATTATTTCATGGCTAGGAATCAAATCTGTCCTCTGTTCTAGAGGAAGAATCTATCACAGTATTCCAAGTCTATTTGCTCTATACACATTATTAATAAAGAAGAAAACATGTTAAAATTCCCTTTGTAACAAGTGTGGAGATAAACCCATGAATAATTATTTTCCAGTACATGCATATTTTAAATATGAAGGGTCTATTGCAAGCGAATTACACTTAAATCTTTTTTCCTCTATAGATTCTCCATTCTGCTGTGTGTAACATGTTTTACAATCTCGTATGTTTTCATTATTTTTTATATTTTGATTTTTGTAGGTACATAGTAAGCATACATATTTACGGGGTATATGAGATGTTTTGATAGAGGCATGCAATTAATAATAATTACATGATTGAAAATTGGGTTTCCAAAACCCCAGTATTTATTTTTCATATTAAATTTTTATTAACTGTAGTTACCTTGTTGTGCAATCAAATACCAGGTCTTATTTATTCATTCTAATTTTTTTTTGTACACGTTAACTATCCACTACTAGATCTACTACTACTACCCCACCACTACCCTTCTCAGCTTCTGGTAACTATCCTTCTACTCTCAATCTCCATAAGTTCAAGTGTTTTGATTTTTAGATCCCACAAATAAGTGAAAACATGCAATGTTTGTCCTTCTGTGCCTGGCTTAATGACTTCCGGTTGCACCCATATTGTTGCAAACGACAGAGTCTCATTACTTTTTTATTGCCAAATAGTGCAACATTTTGTATAAGTACCATATTCTCTTTATTCATTCATCGTTGAGAGACATTTAGGTTACTTCTAAATTTTTACTATTGTGACCACTGCCATAACAAACACGGAAGTGCAGATATCTCTTTGATACACTAATTTATTTTGGATATCTACAAAACTGGGATTGGTGGATCATATGGTAGCTTTATTTCTGTGTGTGTGTGTGCGTGTGTGTGTGTGTGCGTGTGCGTGTGTTTTGAGGAAGCTCCAAACTGTTCACTATAGAGATTGTAGTAGTTTACATTCCCACGAAGAGTGTACTAGGATTCTCTTTCTCCACATCCTCGCCAGCATTTATTATTGCATGTCTTTGGAAATAAACCATTTTAACTGGGATGAGACGATAACTCATTGTAGTTTTGATTTGTATTTCTCGGATGATCAATGATGCTGAGCACCTTTTCATATGCATGTCTGCCATTTGTATGTCTTCTTTTGAGAAATGTTTATTCAGATCTTCTGTCCAGTTTTATTCAGTTTATTAGTTTTTTTCCAAAGAGTTGTTTGAGCTCTTTATATTTTTATGATTATTAATTCTTTGTCAGATGGATAATTTGCAAATATTTTCTCCCATTCTGTGAGTTGTCTCTTCACTTTGTTGATTGTTTGCTTTGTTGTGCAGAGCTTTTTAACTTTTTATAATTTCATTTGTCCATTTTTGCTTTGGTTGCTTGTGCATGTAGAATATTACTCAAGAAATGTTTACCCAGAACAATATGTTGGAGATTTTCTCCAGTGTTTTCTTGTAGTAGTTTTACAGCTTGAGGTCTTACATTTAAGTCTTTTTAATCTATTTTGATTTGATTTTTGTATATAGAAAGAGATGGAGTCTAGTATATGACTATCCAGTTTTCCTAGCACCATTTATTGAAGACAGTGTCTTTGTCCCAGTGTATGTTCTTGGCATTGTTGTTGAAAATGAGTTCATTATAGGAGTGTGGATTTGTTTCTGGTTTCACTATTCTGTTCCATTGGTCTATATTTCTGTTTTTATGCCACTACCATGCTGTTTTGGTTACCATAGCTCTGCAATATAAATTGAAGCCAGGTAGCGTGATTCATCTAAGTTTGTTCTTTTTGATTAGGTTATATTTGGCTATTCTGGGTCTTTTATGATTCCATGTAAGTTTCAGGATTGTTTTCTATTTCTGTGAAGATTGGATTTAGTATTTTGATAGGAATGGCAGGGAATCTGTGGATTGCTTTGGGTAGCAGGTTCATTTTAACAATACTAATTATCCCAATCCAGGGGGCTAAAATGGCAGAATCACTTGAGTAAGGGTGGTAAAGGCTGCAGTGAGCCAAGACTGAGCCACTGTACTCTACCCTGGGCATCAGAGTGAGACCTCACTGCAAAAAAAGAAAAAAGAAAAAAAAAATGTTTAACAGGAAGAATGGTTTTTGAGACCAATTGTAGAGCATAGTGGCTATAATTAATAATAGTATACTGAAAATTTATAACTTTCTAACCTATTAATTTCAAATGTTTTCTCCACACAAAAAAATAAGTAAATGAGGTAATGGATATCTTTATTGATGTAATTTAATTATTCAACTTTGTATACATATATCATAACATCTACTTTTAACATCCAAACATGGATAATTATAGCTTGTCAAGCTATAATAAAATGAATATATATTTTGGATGTTAACTTCTTATCAGGTATACAATTTGCAAATTTTTGTTTCTTATTTTATAAATTGTCTCTTCATCCGGGTAATTATTTCCTTTGCTGTGTAGATGCTTTTCAGTTTGATGTAATTTCATTTGTCTATTTTTGCTTTCTTTGGCTAAACTTTGGGATCAAATCTAAAAAATCACTCTCCAGACCAATATCATATAATTTTTCTTCTATATACTTTCTAGTACTTTTATAGTTTCAGATTTTTAATCCATTTGGACATGATTTTTGTATATGTTGTGAGATAGAGTCCAATTTTCTTCTTCCACATGTGTATAACAACCAATGGGTCAAAGAACAAATCAAGATGAAAATAGAAAACTATCTTTAAAAGAACCAAAATGAAAACATAACATGCCAAATTTTGGATGCAGCAAAAGCAATTCTAAGAGGGAAATTTACAACAACAACAAAAAAGCCTATGTAAAGAAAATAAAATTTTTAAATAAACAACCTAATGTTATTCCTCAAAGAACTAATAAAACATTAACAAAGTGCAATTAACAGAGAAAAGGAAATAGTAAAGTACAGAAAAAAAGATTGATATTGACACTAGAAAATTAATATAAAAGATCATGAAACTAAGAGTTATCTTTGTGAAAAACAAAACTGATAAATTTTTAGTTGGACTAAATAAGACAAAAAGAGAGAAGAGACAAATATAATCAGAAGTGAAAAGAAGATATTTGAACTGAAACCACAGAAGTACAAAGGATCATAAGTGATTACAATGGACAATTATACACTAACAAATTAGATTACCTAAAATAAATAGATAAATTTCTAAACATATACAACCTTTGAATCACAAAGAAATAAAAAACTGAATAAATCTATAACTAGCAAATAGATTTAATTAGTAATTTCAAATATTTCAAGAGATAAAAGCCTAGAACCAGATGATTTCACTGGTGAATACTTCTGAACATTTTAAAAAGAATTAATGCCAATCCTCCTTAAATTCTTCCAAAAATTTGAAGAGGAGGGAATATTTCCAAGCTCATTATATAAGTACAGCATTATCCTGATACTATAACTAGACAAGGCACTACAACCTTAATAAACACAGATGCAAAAATCCTCAACAAAAGATCACTCACTATGATCAAGTGTGATTTATTCCTGGAGTGCAAGGATGGTTCAACATATGCAAATCCATAGCTGTGATGTGCCACATTAATACCATGAAGGGTAAAAATCATATAATCATCCCAATAAAAGCAGAAAAAAATTTTTTGACAAAACTCAGCATTTTTGTGATAAAAACTTTCAAAATTAGGCATGCAATGAATGTACCTCAATATAATAAAAGCTACATATGACAAATATACAGTTAATGGTGAAAAATTGAAAGCTGTTTCTGTGATATCAAGAATTAAACAAGGAGGCCCATTCTTACCTCTTTTGTGGCACATAGTACTAGATACCACTGCCAGAGCAATTAGGCAGGAGAAAGACATAAAATGCATTCAAATAGAAAAGGAAGTAGAGAAATTGGCATTTACTGACAACAAGGCAGTATATATAGAAAGATATAAAAACTCCACCAATAAAACTGTTAGATCTAATAAACAAATAGTAAAGTTGCAGGATACGAAATCAGCAAACAAAAATCAGTAGCATTTCTATACACTAACAATGAACTATCCAAAAATAAATGAAAAAAGTTATATTAAAAATAGCTACAAAAATACTTTTAAATGAGTATTACTAAGGCCATAATAAATACTTTAATTATACCTATATGCTGCTTTAATTTAATCATAATTCACTAAATATATAATCCTAAAAATTTAGTAGAAACATAGAATAAAATATTTGTCACATAGAAAATCTTGGATTACCATTATAATATCTCAACTTATGTCTTAGGTAAACATTTGCATACATTTCACAGTTGACATTAAAGCATATCAACTGTTACTCTAAAATTTGTTTTAAGCCAACTTAAAAATATTTTTCCATTTTAATCACCCCATGTCAAAATGTTTATTTTACATTTCTTAATTTTCCCTTGTCCTAATGCTTTAAATTCCCATCCTTTGATTTTTGATTTTTAACCTAAATTAGAATAATGTAATTTGACTTTAGCAAAACATCTATGCAATGATAACTAATAATAAATACTAATAAATCTCTTCAATGCCTTGCTAAGATCTCCTGCACATAAATGGAGTGTCCTAAGCAGTTACCTGTAAGCAAGATTAATTTATACAAGAAGCACCTATAAAATATTATCTAGAAATTAACTAATCTACAATGTCAAATTTGTTGTGATTGTTAACCACTGCTATGAGAGAAATGCACATACATACGAACAAAGAGTTTGCAGGAGGGTTAACGTAGTTACTGTATAAATGTGGGATTGTCTTCTTTAATATAATTTTTAATTTATTACTTTAACTTTAAAGCTAAAGTAATTACAATTACTTTAACTTTAAAATGTGATTCAGAAGTCTGAATTGTTTTTAATATTACAGCTGTGTACTCAAATCTAAACAACATTCAGCTACTTTATTGACAGTTAAGAGACAACGATGAACCAAACACTTGCATTTTATGATCAGTGTGGTATAAATGAAGCTTCACAAATATTTCATCAAGGCTTATGTTTAAAAAGTTAAAAAAATAATAATTATTATTGAAAGAATAGTTGAAGGCTGTGGCACAGTCTTGAATCTTAAATTCTTTAAATATATCATTATCATGACTAAAGATCTTCATAATTAATGAAACCAAAAAGAGATACTTTTATTTACCTAGAATTATCAGTTTTTGTATTACTTTGAAATACTCTATTATTTTATTATTAATTCACCAGAGTTCATTTCATTCTATATCTGATACATCCCTAAACACTTCAGCACACTAGCACATATTTTATTGTGTGGTTAGATCTGATAGATCTGATAGATTTAACCTATAAAATTATTGAAATGTTTTAGATTAAATCTTAAATGAATGATTCTGAGATCATACAAGTCTAGACTTTTAGAAATAAATTCTATACCATTATTTTTGGCATTATAAATTGCATAAAGAGTGGGAAATTGGTTATTGTTAAAAATTAAGAATGAACAGAATAAACCTACTGATCATTGTAGATTGAACAGAACAAATCTATTGATCATTGTAGAATACATTTATTGACATTTTCAAAAGGTAAAAGAGGTTTTGATCATCTTAATATTGCAAAATGCTGTAAAATTTATGCAACATGATACAATTATGAAACAAAGGTAAAGATGGATTAAATATTTCTGAAATCAATAATATTTGAGAAATGTATCACAAGTTTTAGGAAGATTTGATAAAAATGAAGTGCAAAATACACTATACAAGCAGATGTTTATTTGGAAGTAAATAAATTGAGAAATAGTAACTAACTCATTCTTAATATCAACATAGGGTAAATAAACAAATAAGAGAACTTTAAAATATGACAATGAATGTGAAAGAGTTCTGCAATGGGGCATTTAATATTATGTAGAAAGCTTCATATTATTCATGATTCTACTGAGTCCTTTCAAAGGACAGACTCAGTATGAAAGATTCTCTTCCTAAGAAAAGGAGTCAATAGAAAACTCTTCACAGTCCTGCAGTGCAAACAGAATGCAGAGGCAGCTGGGCTTCACACAAAAAGGCTGCTTAGAGTCAGAAAGTGGAAGCATGCAGAAAACTAAAGGAAGAAATTTCCTGATTTTCAGCGATAGGCAGCAAGCCTTCACTTGAGAGCCTTGGAAGAATAATTACTCTATTAAAAACAACTGAGAATATCCTGGGATGATGACTAATTCAGCGTATTAGAAATAAAACAAGGTTGGAAAGCCTCCTCAAAATTTCACAAAGTATGGATAGTAAGTGGGAAAAATAGATCCAGAATAGGCAGACCAATGGTAAAATTATTAATCACAACTAACTGGAGACTTTTTTCTTATTCATTTCTATAAGTAAGAATCAGAAATTATTTAAACACCATAGATTAGCAATAATGAAAAATCACATATAAGTTGACCTATTAACTGTATGTAATTTTCATTTAATTTAATCTAATTTTTAAATAAAATTATTAAATAATTTTAATTGTATAACATGTAAAATTATTTAAATGTGTGATCTTTTTAAAAAATTATATAAATTTAATTTTAAAATATGACTGTTCCTGAAATATAATGCATATACAATTAATAACCTATTTTAAGAGTGCAATTTATTAAGTTTTGGCAAATATATGTGTGGGTGTCTTTATACATATATATATATATATATATATACACACACACACACACAGACAGACACACACACACACACACACACACATAAAACTAAATGATATATATATGGTAAATTATTGACATATATATGTATCAATAATAAACTAAAATATAACAGGACATTCTCATCACTTCGAAAAGTTTTGTATGCCTATCTTTAGTTTTGTATTTCGCCACCTCCCCCATCCACAACCACTGGTAACTATTGATCTCATTTCTATCCCTCTAGAATTGGCTTTTCCAGAACTACATATAAACAGATCAAATAGAATGTCTTCTTTTGTGCCTGACTTCTTTTATTTAGCATAATGCTTTTGCAATTCATCCATGTTGTCGCATGTATCAGTGACTCACTCGGTGTCATTGCTGAGAAATATTCTATCCTATAGAGATGCCATAGTTGGTTTATCCACTGATATAATAGACATCTGGACTCTTTCCAGTTTTAAGGAATGATGAATACAGATACTGTGAACATTTGCATATATGTTTTGTGGGGACATATGCTCTCGTTTCTCTTGGGTAAATACCTAGGGATACAATTACTGTGGTGTATGGCAATTTTAAATTCGTAGAAACTGCCAAAATATATTCTAACATAGCTGTACTACTTTACATTCCCATAAGTAATCTATGTTCTATTCATTTGTTTCACATTGTTGTCCACACTTGTTATTGTTAGGCCTTAAAATTTTAGCCATTCTGTTGGGTATAGAGAGGTGTAGATTTTACATCCATCTTCATAATGACTCAGTGTTGTTCATCATTTCATGTGTTTATTTGTAACTGGTATATGTTCTTTGGAGAAGAAATTGTACAAACCAATTCAAGTATTTCATTACTTTGTTTTCTTATTATTAAAAATTATTTGTATTTCAAATATGAGCCTTAAATCACATACTTCTTTTGCATATATTTTCTCCCAGGCTGTGGTTTGTGTTTATATTTTCTAAACAGTGTATTTCAAAGAGTTTTTTCTTTACGTTTTAAATCTTGATGGAGTATAATTTATTAAATTTTTAATTTTATAGCTTTACTTTTTCTAATTAAAAAATATTTGTCACACTCAAGTCACAAATACTCGTGATCATATTTTGTTCTATACATTTTAAAGTTTTAACTTTATGATAAAATTATATGCAAAGGTAAATGTGGTCAAAAGAGCATAAATTCCAGGTCAGGTGGTTTGCAATAAATTCCATTCCTGTGACACACACTGCCCTGCATTGCGAGGCTAACTGCTGTGCTCTTCAAGCTTCAGTGGTCTCATTTACAAAATAGGGTTGATACTTCCTAGAATTTAAAACTTCAAATTACAGTCATGATTATGTAAGGAACAATAACGCTTTAGCATGATGACTGAGCCATACCTTAGTACATTTTAAATAATGCTACCTGTTAGTATTTTGTCATTATCAGTGATGTCCTTAATACTAAAAACATATTTAAAAAAACATTTTTACTCGACATGAAGGAAGAAAGACCTCACCAAATTTTTTTATAGTTTCTCTATCATAATATCACACCTACATATTTTTTAAAATTACCTTGTTTTACAATAATTGAGATAGAAAAAATAGTGTTCAAAAGGCTATATAAAGTATGAACCAACTTTTGAATATATCGTGTACTCAATTGATGGATCTATATGGCTATTCATGTGTAAGAAACACAGTGTTGATGTCATGCATATTTGTATAAATTAAAACTTTCAAACTTTGAGTATATAATACTAAAGAACATGTAATAGATATTGGGTACTTTTCTAAACACCTTGCAGGCTTAGCTATTTTCCTCACGACAACCCTTTGAGGTGAGAAACTATTATTATTCATAGTTTGTTAAAGAGGTAATTAGTTCAAAATGAGATTATCTAAAGTGACCTAGGACCTAACTGGCCCTTTAGTTCAAAAAGAGATTATCTAAAGGGACCTAGGACCTAACTGGCTAGTGCAAAGCTAGTATGCGAACCCAAGGAGTGTAGCCTCAGAGCTCATGCAGATACCAACTACATTATGTCAACTCAACACACATGCAGTGAAGGAGCACAGGTCCTGAGCATACGCCCCCAAACATGTTGAAGTAGCTTTCTGGAACCTGGGACTAGAAGAGAGGCTGACTAAACACTTCCGAGGATCAGATAACCAGTGTTTTAAAAGGTAGATTTGGATTTCCTTTTATAAGTCTAATACATAAAATATTCCAGTGAGAGATGGTGCTATACGTGTCTGTAAATAGTATATTATTGTTTACCAGTAAGTGCTGCATTTCCAGGACATAGGCGTCCCACTTTTATGCTCCACTGAATGTCAGGCAGGGCAACACGACCAAAGTGATGGATGCCACCACTGAGCAGATGTTTTAAGAATGGGAGGATGCTTTGCCATGTTTATTTTTATCCTTTCTTCTAGTTTCAGTTTGGATTTTCAGGGTGGATTCTAGAGTAAATACAACATGGGAAAATCACTGCAGCTAAGGTATGAGAAAGATATAGTATAAGCTAGAAATTTAGTCAGTTTTTCTAAGCCAGAAGTAATTTCTTATTTGTTACCACAACCTAACCTAGCTATCGCTATTGATATACAGTGCCCATCTTACATTATTAGGTCAAACTAGAATTTAATTAATTAAATATGTACTTATTAATATATCTGAATTATTTTCCTCTAAGATAGCCTCAGTAGGGATATGTGATTGTAGGCTGCAATTGCATGGTTAGTATAGGTCTTAGGGATTCTACAACTATAGAAGATGGAGAGTTTTGGATGTTCTCAGATTTCCTTGCATTTTGAGCCAAGTCTTCACAATCAGCTCAATAGTTCATTGACCAAGAACTAGGCTATTACCACAGACTAGAAATATTTCCAGGAACACCTCTGATTTTGATTATTTTTCCCAAATTAAAATTATATATGTTTGAAAGCTTCAATATTAACAGTCATTTGGTCTCAAAAACAATATATATTGATATACATACATATATGGACAAGATATTTATAAATTCTTCTTGTTATAGGAAACAGGCTTTATATTTATTATATTTCCTTGCTTTTTATCACATCAATAGAAATTTGGATATTTAAGACAAAATATGCAAAGAGCTCTATTCATGTATTTTTCTCAATTAGGATAATAAAATCCATGAAAATTAGAAACAAAATAATCCTATAAATATTTTCATCTGAGTTCTAACTCAGTAAACATGTAAAGTGGCATTAAATCCTGTGATGAAGCTAATGCAAAATGAGGATCAATATATAAAAACAAATAGAATTTGTGGCTATCATTACAAACTTAGGGGTAATCTGAGTTATCTAATCTATATACGTATCTTATCAGTGAGATTTAATAAGAAAAAATAAAGAGGCCCCATATAGTGCATACATCACATGGCTTCACAAATTGAAATTTTTTTAAAGTATAAGCTAGAAGGTCACTCCCTGAGCGTGGATATGTGCAAATGTTACTGTTTTTGTGATGCTGATTTGCAGAGAAAAACGTAGTAGAAGACCTATTTAGGAATATGCCAATATACAGTGGTATAAACTTAGCTACATGCAGCATAGTCAGAGGGAACATGTTGTCACTTTCTCTTGGCAAACTTTCCAAAGATCATTATCAAGGAAAGTATAAGGAAAGGAGCTGGGGCACAAGCACTCTGCCAAGTGCAGGTGACAGTAACTATAACGCACAGTGTCAAAAATAATTAGTACAGTAGAGGAACTCATTGGTACTCATGAATATTTCCTTACTTATGATCCCAGACTTGAAAACAAATCATGCAAAGCCTAAGAAATAACAGTTTACCACCCCAGTAAACATCAAACATAGACATAATTGCCATTCAAAAATATTAGACACACATATATCATAACTGTAAAGTAAAACGATACCAGGACTATGTTTTTTCTTGAATTTATTTGGATAATATTTAAATATCTAAATCATATAGCTAATGGTTCTATGTCAGAAACAGTGACTTTGAAAGCATTCATAAGAGGGAAATCATAAAGTAGTAAAATTTTGGAATAATGTAACTTTTTTTAAAGTCCTCATTTACAATTGGATTTTAAAATCAGTTTATCTAAGTAACACAGACTTTATTGCACTGAGAAGGTCACTTATTTTAACCACTGGTCTTCTGTTTTTTTGATGTCGCCCTGTGCTGATGCTATCTCACTGTGGCCCATGCTGCCTGCAGGTCAGTCCCACCTGAACCAGCCACTCCATCCCACCACCTGGCCAAGGTTTTCAGGGTAGACCTTTGAATTAATGTTAATGGTTTTGTCTTCCTTCACTTTTTTCCTTTCAAGATGGTATTGACTCAAGTTGCCTTCCTTGATATCTCATTAGAAAATAATTCAGCAAACTATAGCCTAGCTAAGACATTTATGACCAATATGTTTAAACATACTTATTCTCTCAAGGTTTTGTTTTAACAGAAGGCCTTAGTGCATAAGACAAATGATTTGAGTAATACACAACACTTGGAACTAAGGAATTTCTCAAATAACATAATATTGTTTTACTGCACTATATTAGTAAAAGGCCCGAGCTGTCTTGGGTGTTGCAATGTGGTTAGCACTACATCTGCAAGACCCCCCAGCTGCAGTAGCAATGAAGCCTCAGCTGAATTATGTCGGGAGCAGATAGGAAATAAAGCTAGTATAGACTGGAATGAAGTAAGGGAGAGGTAGAGTTTTACTAGAATCCTAAAAAGGTGCTTCATTTAAACTGAATCTTTAATAAGTATAACAATAGGGCAAGTGACTGACAGATATTATAATGTGAGCTATACCAAAAGCCCTCATAATTCCAAAAGATATCAAGAATAAGAAATTTATAGATACAGAGATGTTTTATTTGCTAAAGAGGTAAAATAGGACCTTATGAATATGTGGAAGAAAAGAAACATATTTTCTCCATATCACTAAACCAAAATTACAGATTATTTTTGTTTATCTCAAGTGGCTAGTTAGCTAAGCAGTTCATTATTGTGCTAATCATTACTATAAATGCAATTACTTATATGTTATAATTTTAAATACAGAATGTTTTTAACTTTTCTCTTAATGAAGCTAAAGAACAAAGGCCAAAATATGTTGAATGATCTTTTGATGAGAATGTGGAATACATTATATTGCAATTTCAGATGCTAAAAAGCAGTAACACTGATATAAGAACAACTTTAGCTTGTTAAAATCTATTACATTTTGTAGGATTCATATAACTATTTGTTATATTTATATATAAATATAACATTCATATTGAAATGTTATCGAAATGTTATTTTATAATTATAAAATGCAATTCTGTATACTATATTACAGTTTGCAAGATGCATGTGTGTATATGTATGCATGTGTATGTCTATGGTGAATATTCTTATAAGTATGAAAGCAGAATAAATATTATCTCCAATAGTTATAATTATTAACATGGATGAATTCATATTTATAAGAACAATGGAAAATAGAAAAAGACTACAATTTTATTTTACTTAATATCTCCCTCAGATAAAATAATATATCTACACTAGCAAATTCTATCAACTCAACTCCCAAAACATATCCTTAGCCTGCATATGCCCTAATTCCACCATGACCACCTTAGACCAAGCCCTGATTTTCTTCAGATGAACTATAATAATAGCCTCCCAATGGTCTACCTGCCTTACTTTTACTTTTAAAATTCTGTTGAGGGATATTTATGTTTAATATAGACGTGTATTTAATATAATAAAATATATTCTAAAAT
Source organism: Sapajus apella (assembly GCF_009761245.1). Classification (NCBI taxonomy): domain Eukaryota; kingdom Metazoa; phylum Chordata; class Mammalia; order Primates; family Cebidae; genus Sapajus; species Sapajus apella. Next base: position 13,368,433 of record NW_022436970.1, on the reverse strand, counting down.
GCATAATTTTATGCATAATTCAATGAGTTTTATCAAATAGATACCCCTATTATTTTATAACCTAATTCAAAGTCTAGTCTATTTTTTTCTTGAAATTTCCTCATGTTCCTTTGTGTAATGCCTACATTATTTTGCATAGCATATTTGTAAAATTAATCTATGTAATTTATTAATAAGTAAATTATTTTTATTCTTCAGTAATGTTTCATTACAGGAATATTTGAAAATCTTTTAGTATACTTTTGATGGCCATTATGCAGTTTGTATATGAATGTAGGTTTTGTAATGTTATTTTTTGTTTTAATTTTTAATTACTATTGGTACATTAATACTTCACATCAGGATAATAAGGTATCCATCACTTAAGTAGTTACCATTTATTTGTGTTAAGAATATTTCATTTTCAATATTTTAGCTATTTAAACTCATAAGTGGGAGTTGAACTATGAGAACACATGTACACAGGGAGGGGAACATCACATACCAGGGCCTGGAGAGGGTGGGGGATGGGGAGGGATAACATTAGGAGAAATACCTAATGTAGATGGCAGGGTGATAGGTGCAGCAAACCATCATGGCACATGTATAACCATGTAACAAACCTGCATGTTCTGCACATACACCCCAGAACTTAAAGAAGTATAATAAAATAAATATATATATACAATAAATTATTAACTATTGTTACCCTACTGTGCTACCAAACACTAAATCTTATTCCTTCTCTCTACTGTATTTTTGCACCCATTTGCCATCTCTTCTTTATCCACTCCCCCATGCAGGTGGCCCTTTTGAACGCTTAATAACTATCATTCTACCCTCTATCTCAGAGTTCATTATGTTTTTAGCTCCTGTATATGTGTAAGAACATGCAATATTTGTTTTTTTCCATGTCTGGCTTATTTCATTTAAAAAAATATCCTCCAGTTCCATGTTGTTGCAAATTACAGGATTTCATTTTTTATGGCTGAATAATATTCCATTTTATATATATATATATATATATGTGTGTGTGTGTGTGTGTGTGTGTGTTTATATATATATATGTATATATACATATGTATATATAGTACATTTTGTTTATCAACTCATTAACTGATGAACACTTAGATTGATTCCATATTGTGGCTATTGTGAATAGTGCTGGTCTGGTTGGGCACTAAGCTCCTTAGGGCTGGCTTCTTCAGAAATATAACTTTTGGAATGAGAAAGGCACATAGCAAATAACTGGTTTTTCAACTTTAGTGAAAGGAATTTTATTTCATGACTCTAAATTGTGTTTTCTAACTGTCACAAAAATCCCAAACTTAATATACAAAAATCTCTTAATTTTATTTTCAACCAATAAGAACAATATCTACATCTATTCAAACCTTATAAATTGAATTTTTGTTTTAAGATAAACTTGCCCTTTCTAAGTCTGATACTAACAATCTCAATGTAAGGAAGTAGATATAAGAAAGTGCATGTTCATTTTAGTTTAAATTAATATATAGTTTGTTTATTGTTTTCCAACTCCTTTTTATCTACATATATAGGTTGCAATACCAGTACACAAATTGTAAAAATCATTTTATTTATTTTTCTACTATAAACTTTTCATTTGAAATGTATTGGCCTGATCAATTTAATAGTTATATGCCAGCCGGTACTGTGTTTATTTGAAAATGATTTCCAGTTTCTAATTCTCTGCTCAGCCAGGAGGAGAATCTAAAATAATGTTCTAAGCCTAAGTAGAAAGAACACTGGGTTTCCTTTTATGACTCATTCAAAAACATGTCCACAGCACTCTCCATTTACACTAAAAATGTTTTCCACCTGGAGTTTTCAAGGAGACTCAGGTGGATACTTCTCACCTGTCCTCCTCTAATTGGCATGCGGGGGCTATGATTGATAGCTTAGTAACAAGGTGCACAGAAATGGCCTGGCTAAAGCTAATGCCTTTTTCTGTCTGTGATATACGGTGATGTCAATTTTTAAGTGTGTTTTGGTCTTTGTTCATAAGACTATTAGATTTATTCTCTTTTTTCCCCTTACTTATCAGGCACAAACCTTCTAAATCATATTCTGCTTTTGCATTTGCTTTGCAAATTATAAACTGCAATTATTCTTACTTCATGAATGCATCACAAAACTGTTTTATTCTACATATGCCATTAAATCTCATTTAACAGGTTTTCCTGTAAAAGGTCAAGAATTAGCCTGGAATAATTAACTTTTAATCTTCATCTCATAGTATGGCTCAGTCTTTTCAGATTACTTCAATCAGAATGTCACACAATGACTCATGTTTCTAAGGGAGCATACTTGTAAGGGTACCAGCAACACAATTAATCTCTTGGGCTACATATTCTGCTTTAAGAAAACTCTGAGTTCTTTTAAAATGTAGAGGCATAGTAGATTTCCATTGAAGTCTAATTCAAGAAACAACATTGAGAGTCCTCAGTTCAGTTTGAACTCCTTCCTAAATTCAGAATTACATTGTAATTTAGAGAGGAACTTGCTGGGGGTCATTCCAAATTGTAGGATGGTAATAGATTTAATTTATATTAAATGTGTTTCTGAAAACTAGGATAGTTAGACAATAGAGAGATTATAGAAAGACAGACAGACAACTATATGTATAGATATAATACAGTTGTATATATTCCATCTTCTATATTATCATATTTTATAGGAAAACCTTCTATGCCTCTTTAGAGTCAATGTTTTAGCAATATTTAACCTTATCATAATTGAATTAGTAGTTTTCTTATTCATAAAATGAATGCTGATATATTTATTGCTGTGGATAAATTAAGCTTGTCATAGCAAACATCTATTTTCATATTTTTACTTATTTATTGATAAAACATGCATCCAAAGAAAAGAGCTAGTTTTAAAAAACATGATAACATTAACTAGCTGCTCATATATTGTTTCCATTGAGGGAAATATAGAATGTAAATATCATTACATATAAAATACCAATGTCTGTACTTGAATTTTATTTTCACCCATTTGGAAATGAGTGAATATTCTCTTTTATATACATTAACATTTTGAAAATAGCAATACATTTGCATACATAAAGAAAAATATAAATTCATACTTTAAATCAGTAATTTCTATAAAAATACAGAAAGTATGTCGGTAACTTGCTCTGGTATCCAAGTCTAGCAAATATAGAATCAAATATTGGAATTTACAACTTTTTACTCATTCCTAAAGATCAGAACATATTTTAGCATGGCTACCTGAAGATATAACATTAATTACAGCCTTAATTATAAAAATTATGTTTTAAAAAATGAACTAGGATATATGCAAATTAGGATTTAACATTTAATATCTTGCCTTAACATTACCAAAAAAAAAAAAGAGTTATCAATAACTGTTATGGAAAGCAGACTCTTTGGATAATAGAGTGTAAACTTGTAGTTCAACTATGTCATTGCAGGTAATAGCAAAGCCACATAACACAATTTATTCTTTTCGTATGCAATCCAGTGATCTCTTATTTTTACTAGACTAGCATAACTGCAATTAATTTTCTTTAGCAATAGTTCTATTTAAGATAAACTGAAAATTTAAATCCATAGATCAAAGAAAGAGCCGAAATCAGTCATCCCTATTTCATAGACTATGCCAATAACTTTAATTTTAAAGCCATCAGCGGTTTTGCTCTGAAACATGAAATACAGTGTTATCAGTTGTAATCATTGATTCAAAGTGAGCCAAACTTGAAGGTAAGCTATTTTGTACTCATAAGTGACCATATGATTTAAATTCCATGCAAAGGGAAAGATAAATCTAAAACATTACTCCATAACAAAATTAATTATTATTCCTTTGGGTGCTTACAATACCCATATTTCCATATTATATTAATTTAGCTAGCAATATAAATATTTCTAGCTACTGAAAATTAGAATTAAAGTGATGGAACATCTTAAGGCCAAACCATAAACCAAGAAAAAATGAGGTAGATAAATGTCTTATTTGAAAATGAATCTGCTGAGTTTCTGCATACTGTCTGCTCTTTGCTGCATGCCTCCTCTGCTTCTGCCTCTCCTGCCCTGCTCTTCCTCTCCTGCCTCATCTGCCCAAGCAGGTAGAATGGAATATACTACAGTCACATGATCCTTTGGAATATCAGTAAAATATAGGCATATTTGTCTAGCTTTATGTATTTTTTTAAAACTATGCATTAATTTTTTAACAAGCCATAATAAACACTTAGATTCCAAATACAATATTTTGTTGAATACTGCTACAAATACATACCATACAATGTAAAAATTTGAAAATATCTCAGAAGCCAACGAAAAAGAGTAATAATTTTTATAAATGATGTTATAAATATTTGATTCATGAATAGCAAAGCTTCATTGTCATAACTGGTAATTATGATTATGAGTGAAATATAGTTGACCCTTGGACACCAGGAGGGTTAGGGAACTCCCCTCATGAAATTGAAAGCCATTAATAAGTTTTGACTCCCCTCAAACTTACCTAGTAATAGCCTACTGTTGATGAGAAGCCTTAGTGATAACATAAACAGTAATTTAACATGTCTTTTGTATATGTATTATATACTGTATTCTTACAGTAAACTAGAGAAAAAAATTTTATTAAAAATTATAAGAAAGATAAAATATATTTACTGTTCATTTTATGGAAATGGATTATCATAAAATATTTTATCCTCCTTGTTTTCAAGTTGAGTAGGCTAAGGAGGATTACCATGAGGCTAGGTTGATATTGCTGTTTCAGGAGCGGCAGAGGCGGAATAAAATCTATGTATAAGGGGATCCCCAGAGTTCAAATCCATGTTGTTCAGGGATCAATTGTATATGAGCAATATAATTTTGCTATATTTTACTGAATTTGAAAGTTACAAAACTCATATTCAGTAAAAAACATATTTGATCCCAAGTTCCTTGGGTGACTAATTTTTGCTGAAAAGAATTTAAATATTTTGGACTGTGAAAAAGTTAATATGTTTTATATGGTTAGGCTTTGTGTCCCCACCCAAATTGCACCTTGAATTGTAATCCTATGTGTGGAAGGTAGGAAGGGTGCATTATGGGGGCTGTTTTTCTCATTTTCTCATGAGAGTGAGTGAGTTCTCTTTAGATCTGACGGTTTTATAAGGGGCTGTTTCCCCTTTCTTGTTCTCTCTCTCATCTGCTGCCATGTAAGACATACATTTGCTTCTCTCTCACCTTCTGCCATGATTGTAAGTTTTCTGAGGTCTCCTCAGGCATGTTAACCTGTGAGTCAATTAAACCTCTTTCCTGTATAAATTTCCCAGCCTCAGGTAGTATCTTTATCCCAGTGAAAACAGAGTAATATAGTAAGTTGGTACTGAGGTAGTGGGGGACTGCTCTAAAGATACTTGAAAATGGGGAAGTGACATTGGAACTGGATAACAGGGGAGGTTGGAACAGCTTGGAGGGCTCAGAAGAAGATAAGAAGATATGGAAGGTTTGGAACTGCCTAGAGACTTATTGAATGGCTTTGATAAAAATGCCGATTGTGATACAGACAATGAAATCCAGGCTGCCTGATCTCAGAAAGAGATGAGAAACTTATGAGGAAATGGAGCAAAGACTACTCTTGCTATGCTTTAGCAAAGAGACTGGCAGCATTTTGCCTCTGTTCTAGAGATCTGTAGAACTTTGAACTTGATAGAGATTATCTGAAATGGGAACTTATGTTGAAAAGGGAAGCAGAGCACAAAAGCTTAGAAAATTTGCATATTGAAAATGCAATAGAAAATAAAAACCTATTTCCTGGGGATAAATTCAGTTCTGCAGAAATTTGCATAGGTAATAAGGAATCAAATTTTAATCACCAAGACAATGGGGGAAATGACTCCAGGACATGTTAGAGATCCTCACAGCAGCCCCTCCCATCACAGTCCCAGAGGCCTAGGAGAGAAAAATTGTTTTGTGGGCTGGGCCCAAGGCCTTACTCATTTGTGCATTCTCAGGACTTGCAGCCCTGCATCCAAGCCTTGGCTAAAAGGAGCCAACATAGAGCTCCAGACATTGCTTCAGAGGGTGCAAGCCCCAGGCCTTGGTGGCTTCCACATGGCCTGAGGCCTATGGGTGCACAGAAGTCAAGAATTGTGGTTTGGGAACCACCACCTGGATTTCAGAGAATTTATGGAAATGCCTGGATGTCCAGGCAGAAGTTTGCTACAGGGATGGAGACTTTGTGGCGAACCTCTGCTAGGTCAGAAGGGAAACATGAGGTTGAAGCCCACACACAGAGTCCCCACTGGGGCACTATTTAGTGGAGTTGTGAGAGGAAGTCCACTGTCCTCCAGCCCCCAGAATGGTAGATGCTCAGACAGCTTGCACCATATTCCTGTAAAAGCCACAAACTCATTGTCAGCCCATGAAAGCAGCTGGGCAAGGGGCTGTCCCTTGCAATGCCACAGGGGCAGAGCTGCCCAGGGCCTTGGGAACCCACTTCTTGCATCAGTGTGACCTGGATGTGAGACATGGAGTCAAAGGGGATTATTTAGAGCTTTAAGATTTAATGACTGTCCATTAGATTTCAGAATTCGCTGAGGCCTGTGGCCCCTTCATTTTGGCCAATTTCTCCCATTTGGAATGCCTAAACACCCACTATATCTTGGAGGTAACTAACTTGTTTTGACTTTACAGGCTCCTATGCAGAAGGGACTTGCCTTTTCTCAGATGGGACTTTGGACATGAACTTTTGGGTTAATGCTGGAATGATGTGCAGAAAGCAGAAACTGGACCCCGCCTGTCACCTTACACTAAAATTAACTCCAGAAGGATCAAAGATTTAAACATAAAACCTAACACCATAAAAATACTAGAAGAAAATGTAGGCAAAACCATCCAGGACATAGTCACAGGCAAGGACTTCATGACTAAAACACCAAAAGCAATGGCAATAAAGGCCAAGATAGAAAAATGGGATCTCATTAAACTCCAGAGCTTCTGTACAGCAACAAACAAACAAAAAAACAAACAAAAAAAGACATCATTAGAGCGAATCAGCAAGCAACAGAATGGGAAAACATTTTTGCAATCTACCCATCTGACAAAGGGCTAATATCCAGAATCTACAAATAACTAAAACAGATATAAAAGAAAAAAACAAACAACCCCATTCAAAAGTGGGTGAAGGATATGAACAGACACTTTTCAAAAGAAGACATCTATGAGGCCCACAAACATATGAAAAAATACTCATCATCACTGGTCATTAGAGAAATGCAAATCAAAACCACACTGAGATATCATCTTGCACCAGTTAGAATGTTGATCATTAAAAAATCAGTAGACAACAGATGCTGGAGAGGATGTGGAGAGTTGGTGGGAGTGTAAATTAGTTCAGCCATTGTGGAAGACAGTGTGGCAATTTCTTAAGGATCTACAAATTGAAATTCCAATTGACCCAGCAATCCCATTACTGGGTATATACCCAAAGGATTATAAATTGTTCTATTATAAAGACACATGCTTACGTATGTTCATTGCAGCCCTGTGTACAATAGCAAAGGCCTGGAACCAACTCAAATGTGCATCAGTGATAGACTGGACAAAGAAAATGTGGTAAACATACACCATGGAATACTATGCAGCCATAAAAAACGATGAGTTCGTGTCCTTTTTAGGGTCTTGGATGAATCTGGAAGCCATCATTCTCAGCAAACTGACACAAGAACAGAAAGCCAAACGCCATATGTTCTCACTCATAGGTGGGTGTTGAACGAGAACATGTGGACTCAGGGAGAGGAGCATCACACACTGGGTGCAGTTGGGGGTGGTAGGGGAGAGACAGCATGGGGTGGGGAGGGAGGGGAGGGTAGGAGGGATAACATAGGGAGAAATGCCAGATATACTATGCACCTAAAGTAAAATAAACAAATTTAAAAAAAAAAGATATTGGGTGACTAATGGGTGAAGGCATGATTGATTTTGAAATGTGAAAGAGACATGAGATTTGGGAGGGCCCAGGGCAGAATGATAACATTAGGCTTTGTGGCCCCATCCAAATCTCTTGAATTGTAATCTCCACATATAGAAGGAGGGAGATGATTAGATTATGGGGACAGTTTCCTTCATGTTGTTCTCATGATGATGAGTGATTTCTTCTGAAATCTGAGAACCCATTAAAGGCAGTTTTTCCTGTTCTTGTTTGCTCTTCTCTCTCCTGCCACTGTGTGAAGATGGTTTTAGCTTCCTCTTCGCCTTCTACCACGATTGTTAGTTTCCTGAGGCCTCCTAAGGCATGTGGTGTTGTGACTCAATTAAATTCTTTCACTTTATGAATTACCCAGTCTTGGCAGTGCTTTATAGCAGTGTGAAAAACAAACAAACAAACAAAAACCTAATACAATATTAGACTAAATTTTCTCTTGCACTTACTAATTCAATCATGTATGATTCTAAAAGAATTTACTGATCACTTTACTTGTACCAGAAACTGTGTAAGGTTCTGGGACTAAAATAGGAAGAAAAATAAAGTCTGTCTCTCATGGAGTTTATATTCTAATGTAGAAAGGAAAAGAATAAACATAACAAGGTATCTTAGAAGGTGTTAAGAACAAATGAAAGAAACAGGGCAATGTAAAGATAATGGAAACTACTGGGTGATGATGTTGTTAATATTTTTAAAAGGAGCAATGAGTGTTGGCCTCACTGGCCAGGTGGTGTTTGAAAAAGGACTGGGGTGAGATGAGTGAGCAAACCATTTGTGGGGACAGGTTTCTTCAGGCAGAAGCCTGTCATGGTCATGGCTTTGAGGAAAGAGTATAAACTCTTGAGGAAAGAGTTCATTTAGCTTTCACTATGTAAGAGACAGAAGCCATTGAAAGGTTTGAGAAAAGTGCCATTAGCACCTGTCTTTCATTTTAATAAGATCATGTTGGCTGCTGGTTTAAGAAGACACTGAGAGACAAAAGGAGGAGCAGAGAAACCATTTGTAGGAGGCATTTGCAATGGTCCATAGAAGACATCTTCTAAGCCTGGACCTAAAAATCCAGTGTTTCCAAATTGATCAAATTCTAAATATTTTGAAAGCTGAGTCAACAGGATTTATTAATACGATTGATTTGGATGTGAAAGAAAAAAACTAAGAATGACTATTGTGTGTTCATTATGATGAAAATTAAGTATAAAACTCTATCAGGTCACAGTGAGAAAACAACATATTTTGCCTTGGATTAAGATCAACAGGTCCAAGAGAGGAACTGAAGGAGATGTCACATAAGCAGCAGGATATAGACTCAAGTTAATAGGACTGGTTCATGCTGGCATACAAACTTTGGATATATTTGAAGACATTTGTAGATAAGATCATCAAGGGAATAATGTGGATATAAAATTGGAAGAATTCAAAGGCTAAGCCCTGGGGATCACCACAGTTAGTCAATTAAGAGAAAGTAAAGAAAGCGCATAAGGAAAATGGGAAGCACAATGATGAAATAGGAGCAAAATCAGGAAATAATGTTCTAGGAATAGTATTATAAAGAAAAGGAAATAACACTGTTAAATAAGGCTGAGCGGTTACAGAAAGGTTATGCAAAAGGAATACTGAGACTTTACTACAAATGCAGTCATTGTCAGTCATTAGGGGCTTTTACAAGAACAGTTTTAGTACAGAGATGGCAGGGAAAGACTGGCAAATCAAGGACAAAAGATGGATCTGGAGTAAATGGTGAGGTTCAAGAGGTCACTTTTTATATGAGAGCAATTACAGCATATTTAAATGCAGATTAGAATAATCCTGAGGATACCAGAGACAGAGAAAAATAGTTGCACTATTGCCCTGAAAAGGCCAAGATCGTACAAAGCCATACACAAGTGATTCACAGGTTTCTTAGAGAGATTTCTTCCTCTTAGAAAGTTCCGAAAAGATAAATATGCTGAAAGGAACTGCTTAGGTGTATAAACACACACACACACACACACACACACACACACACACACACACACACACATCAATATATGTTGAATATCTCTCTCTCTGTGTGTGTGTGTATATATATGTATATGTATATATACATACATATACATATATATACATATATA
>NW_022436970.1:13313191-13358272 GCF_009761245.1 Sapajus apella | reverse complement strand
ATATACATATATATATATATATATATATACATACACACACACATTGTGTGCACACTATTGATTCAAACATTTTTTTCAACTTTTATTTTAGATTCAAGGGTACATGTGCAGGTTTGTTACATGATTATATGGTGTGATGCTGATATTTGAGGTCTGATTGATCCCATCACCCAAGTAGTGAGCATAGTACCCAATGGAGAGTTTTTTAAATCTTGACCCCTCCTTCCTCCCAATAGTTTTCACAGTGTATTGTCATTTTTATGTCCACAAGTACTCAAAGTTAAGCTCCCACTTATAAGTCATAACATGTGGTATTTAGTTATCCATTCCTGCAGTAACTTGTTTAGAATGATGGCTCCAGCTGCATCCACTTTGCTGCAATTGATACAATTTCATTTTCTTTTATGACTGCATAGTATTCCATGATGTATATATAGCATGTTTTCTTTATCCAATCCACAGTTGATGGGCACCTAGGTTAACTCCATGACTTTTCTATTGTGAATAGCACAGTGATGAATATACAAGTGTATGAGTCTTTTTGGTGGGACAATGTTTTTCTTTTGGGGATATATCCAGTAATGGGACTGCTGGGTAGAATGGTAGTTCTGTTTGAAGTTCTTTGAGAAATCTCCAAACTGCTTTCCATGGTGACTAATCTAATTTACATTTCCACCAACAGTGTATAAGCATTCGCTTTTTGCCACTGCCTTGCCAGAGTTTGTTGTTTTTACACTTTTTGATAAAAGATATTCTGGCTTGTGTGAGTTGACATTGCACTGTGGTTTTGGTTTGTATTTATCCAATGAATAGTGATGTGATTTAACTTATGGAGGATCGAATATAATATGTGTGTGTGTTTGGGTACTTTTAAGTACTACAACTACTCTATGGGATTTATTCTCAAGTTGTTTATTTGGTTGTTTATCCACCCAAGTGATAGAAGGACAAACCAGTTGACTATTAATATGCAAATTAGCCAATTTCAGAGTTCATTATGTTCATTTACTTTTAAAGTGTGTTTATTATTTGTGGGCGCAATTTAAAAATAATATTAACTACAGGTCTATCAAAAACATTTTACTTTTAATGCTTCACATAATGTGGTAGAGGGAATTTTCTAAAACATGTACATAAAATGTTAAAATACTGTGCTATTTAGGAAAATATATATGGTCTTAATGAAGCTATCATTTTATTTTGAATGGGATGAGGTTATTTACATTGAATCATCAATATTTTGACAGGTTGTTATTTCCCACATACATATGGTAGTTTACTCAATACGGTGGTTTCCTTCAAAAAAAATTATCAGTTGTAGAAAAAATACAATTTAAATAAGAGTAGATCACTCCCTTATATTTATGCCAACATTACATGAAGCAGAAGAAATGGAACATAATAAATTATTCCACAGAGGAGGAGTATTCTTGGATGAAGAATCTGATAGAGGTATTTGAATTTAAAATCTAACAGCATTTACTAATAAGATTTTAGTTAGGTTACTAAGTAAAATTATTAAAATTCTAGTAAGATTACTAAGTAAGGAAGGTGATTGGGTCAAGACATGATTGCTATATACATTTCTTAGAACTTTTTTGTTAGGTTGGTGCAAAAATAATTGCTGTTTTTGCTATTACAATGGTTTGGCTATTACCTTTAATGGCCTGAAGAGCAATTATTTTTGCAACAACCTAATAGTAAACCCCAATGAAGTAAATTTATTGAATTTGAATTGCAAAATGATACCAGTCTATATTCTATTAGTATTAAAATTTACATTCCATCATTCTTTACCATTCCTGTTTTTCTTTTACATTTCTTTCAAATCTACCATCTCACACAATTCCAATATTGTCTGTCATATAAAATCACATATTGATACAAAAATAAATACATCTGCATATTTTCCTTATTGCCCTGCATTCATTCAAGTTGTAGCAAGTATGGAACTTGAAGTTACTTTGCAAATAGTTCTGTGGTGAATCTGATGTCTAACATTCCTTGAATGTTTTAAAGTGTTATTTTTAGTATTACCATAAAACAAAAGACTGAAACATGTTAAATACAAATTGTTTTGAGAGCACGATAAAGTGTTTCTGTCTACCACATTTCCATTATAAATATCCTAGGTCACATTTATATCTTAGACGATGTTGATACTAATTAATTTTTGACTATTACTTCAGGAAAAATTAGCATATCAAGTTTCAGTAAAAGTTACCATAATAAAACCTTTAATAGAAGTATATACTTACTATTAGTGAACCAGTGCCATGATGTTCTCACCTAATAATTGAGTGCTGCGGCTCAAAATATCTCAACAATAATATTTATCTGAACTATATAATAATGGAATCAATTCATATTTATTTCCTTACACATATTGTAATTGTATCTACATTGTGTACACACTACTGATTCAAATATGTTTCTTATTTAACTTGCTTTTTATTTATATGGAGGACCAAAATAGTGTATGCGTGTGCATGTGTGGACGCATTATTTTTCAGTGCTACAGCTATGCTACAGGAATTTATTCTTAAATTTTGGTTTGGTTCTTTACTTCTTTTTCTTATAACACATGTAAATGATAATCAATAACAACATATTTAAACTGTGCAGTTTATTTTTATTACTCATAATTTTGTTTTAGTTTTCAAGATAATGTATGTCCATTTTAAAGTGCCAAATAATTTTGTTCTCAAAAAATTAAATCACTTTTAATACTTATAAAATACAAATGTCTTCAATTATTTTTCTTAAATTGAAATCTCTTATAAACTTGCATAATAAAATTATTTTTGTGTCTCATGTATCAGCAATCATTTGATAATTTGCATATGAAATCAACATAGGGCAAATATTCTCTATTTTGCCCAATTTTAAGACATCTCTGGTTTGATATGCAATATTGATCAGTGAAAGTGAGCTGAAGATGTGCTTTTCTTAACAGAAAAAGACAATTGACTATTACTGCTGTACATATGTTTTAACATAAACTTTTTCAGAAGTTGCCAAATTGTTTGCAGGATATGAGAATATTTCAAAGACACAGAAATGTATGAGTTAAAGTATGTTATTTAACTGTTTCATGTATTTCAACTGTTTCATGTATTATGAATTAAAAACTAATTATCAAAGTTTACATAAACCATAGGTTAAATTCACCAGCAAAACACAAAATCACTAATTGTAAAGTCAAATATTCTTTCCATTACCTCAAGTAAAATATGTATAGACTGTGCTAGTTTTAAAAGTGAAATTTTCATTAAAAATACTGACATTTACTTTGGTTTTGTTTGTCAGATCTCATTTAAAATGGAAATATATTATTTAGTATTATCTACTAAGAATCTTTGGTAATCTTCATCTAACACCACTGTAAAACCATAGTTTCTATAGTATGCATTTTAAAAGGTACACTTCAAAGTATTTTGCTACTATAATTTAGAGGTCTTAATGCTGCAATAGGAAAGCTCTGAAATGTTAATACATATAGTTTCAACTAAATATCAATAGCAAAAACAAAATGTGTCATAGATATTAACAAGACTTTATATGTAAATATTATATACATTATGTAATCATAATCAAAAACTGCATGAATATGCTTTTGTCTGTTCATATTATTTAAATAACATAACCAAATTTATAGCTTTTCCAAATTGAATATGACAATTTATGCCTATTTTTCTCAATAGGTTGGAGAGTTCTTTTTCTTCACAGATATTGACCTTCTTTATAACCTCTTAGAGCCGTAGAACTGAAGCCCAGGTAATTGCTATCAGACAAGAGGAGAGTCTCTTGAAATTGTGCAGCTCATGAATTTCTTTAAGTTGTCATCAACATAGGTAGAAGGGGTTATTAAACTTAGCACTGGCTGCTGGCCCCTGATTGATACCATGTGTCAGATCTTAAACTCTTTCCCATCCAGGCTTATAATGTATGCATTTTCCAGTCACTGGCTTGTGGGGATTTAGGAGAGTTATATGTCTCTAGCTTAAGTTTGTCATCTCTCAAAGGCTTTTTTTCACTGTTCTTTTAAAAATCTCAAAAATAAAACTAACATTTTCTGCTAATTATGAAATACTAATCTCTATTATTTCCAATAAAACCTTTACTAAAAGTAATTTTCCAACAAATACATTTGAAAATATGTTAAGCAATATTAGGTTTTGAAGTTGTTATATTTATTTTCCTCATAGAAATTTGTCTTAATTATTTTCTCAAAGAAGATTCTATTGACAAATTATAGGTATCAGATAGAGGCACATTTTCAAGGTAGCTTCTGATATTAGAGCTATTTAGGTACACGTGTATCTATCTGAGAAAAAAATATATATATATATTTGTATTCACACACACAATTTACATCCCCCATTTAAAAATATATATATATGCTAGATTTTAGAATAAATGAACAGGAGAATTTTGCAGAACATATTCCAGAGAGATTTATTCTTAGTATTTTCACTCTAAAATGGGTTGGAATGTGTAGAGTAAATTATACAGGAATATATTCTAATTCAAAAAGCAAGTGCTTTCAAAATGATTACAAAACAAAATCAGTGTTAGGTGTGTTCCCTCACTTACTCTCTATTCTCTCTCATATTAACATATGTAGATTACCTCCCTAACTGGGATTCCCATCCTCTCACATAGATCTGAGAAACAGATATGATTACATGCCCAGAAGCTTTGTAGGGAGCCAGTGTTACGATTTCAGAAATATTTTATAGTAAGGTGTAATTCACAGTCACAATTCCACACTGTCATGCAAAACAGTTTTCCTAATTTTCAAACATAACAACAGTTTTAGTTTGAATGCTTTTGAAAGAATACATCAGGTAAAAAAACAAGTCATAAAAAGACCACAAATTACAGGAAATTAGAAAAAGGGGAATAAAACTTTCTAGAAAAGCTTTCAAAATATCTTAACACTTTGGAAATAATAGGAGTCATTTTGCAAGTATGTCAACATACAGATAGTGTATGCAGAATATAATATTCATTTCAGAGTTCGATACACATCAACCACTCCAGAAGAGTTTAAATCCCCTTTCATCCCTTTTCTTTGCTAGAAACGCTCTGTGCTATTAGATATGTTTACATGCCGTTCATCTCTTTCTGTTCCATGTTACCTTTTCATGTAGCATTTGTTTGCGCAAAGGACACACCATGATTTCACAGATATAAGTTAAGTTCACCAAATTATTTAAAATACTATAAATGTAATTCAAGAAGAGCTTCTTTTTAAAAGCTGAATATGCATTTATTGACTCTCTCTCTCTCTGAATGCATTTATACAAAAATGTTAATATATTTATACAAAATATGTGGATTTCAGACTGTTTACAGTAGACCTCATGAACATTATAATTGATAGATTAGTTTCTCAGACATAACATGACATAAACTAATAACTAAATGGCTTAAGACAACTGACATGCATTCCCTTACAGTACTGGAGGCCAGATGTTAAAAATCAAAGCATTGGAAGGGCCACACTTCCTCTAAGCCTCTAGAAAAGAATGTTATATTGCCTCTTGCACTTTGTGGTGGTACCTGGCATGCCTTGGCTTGTGAGAGCATCACTCCAATCTGTCTCTGTCTTCACATGGACTTATGTCTATCTTTGTGTCCTCTCCTTTTCTAAGGTTGCAAGTCATTAGATTTAGGACACGCTGTATCCAGGATGAATTTTATCTAGAGACCTTTATCTTCATTATATCTGCCCTGACTCTATTTCCTAATAATGTCGTATTCTGAAGGTACTGGTGGATGTGATTATGGGAAGAACACAGGGACATTTTTCAACTCACTACAGAGGGATTACTGCTGACTTTTATTTTCTTCTCTGTGTAAGAGGGTATTTCTTTCTTCTATGTGTGTGTGTGTGTGTGTGTGTGTGTGTGTGTGTATACACAATTTGTTTTTATACTCAGAAATTCTAACAGTTATAATTTGGAAAAATATCTAATCAGACATGGGTATTAGAGGGTATTAAATTCAAAGGTATCATATCTATGAGTAACAAATACAAATACTCAGATGGGCATTAAGTTGGAAAGTCCTGTTATGATTGGATGGCACACAGGATGTGTAAGCTGTCTTCTTAGTTTTATTATTCCAGAGCACTGCTTCTTGGGACACCAAGTCCAGCTTATCATTGATCATAAAGAATGTGAATTTTTTCAAATGAATTGCTTCAAGAAATTCCTAGATGGTACATTCTCTGAAGTGAGAGATATTTGACTTGTTCACTACTCTATTTGTACTATCAAAGGCAATATCTAGTAGGTTCTCTTAATGTGTTTTTATTGAAGAGCTTAATGAATACATGCTTTTAAAAGGCCACACTGCCTTAACTCCTCTAAAATTTTCTAATTCATTTTTGACAACTGCAAATGTTTATTCTTTGTGCAACTTTTAACTTTAGATACTGCAGCCGATCACCTAATTTCTGATTGTCCTCTGTCATTTGGTATTTCTGATTTCTCCACTCAATTTATCATACTCATTATGAGAGTACTTAGCAGAGAATGGGTTTATCAGCCTGGTCGTTCAGCATCTGTGCCTCCATTTAAATAGTTTCTTTCCTTTTATTTTTAATTTCAATGTTTAATCATTTAGACTTTTTTGAAGTTTTATAATATTAATTTCAGACATTGTTAATCATTTGTAATCTTTAGAGCTATTTTACTTGGTTTTGACAGTACTGTTTCTTATATTCTATCTCTATTAAGTTTCATTTGTTTTAAATAATATCTTGCCTTCAGTAGCTTATCATCAAACATATATTGATCTTTATATCAGTCTATAAAATGGAAGGATCTCATTAACAAGCAATCTCTGCAAATGGTTCTGTTATAGATCTTCAAAACATAGATATTCTTATGTATTAAACATTATATGTTAAACTATAAGCATTCATCTAAAAAGCAACTATAATATATGATATTTAGAAATATAACCTCTCTCAATGTCAAAGAGATTAAAAAGTAGGAGAAAAATGTCAATTAGGAAAAGGTAGTGATACAAAAACATTTTACATGAAGGCAAGTTTCAGTGATAGGGAACTTCAAATTTCAGATTCTGAGATCAGATTAATTAGCTTTTCATTGAAACAAATATTGCCAGTAAAGAGCATTTACTCATTTAACTTATTCATCAAATAAATGTGAACACTAACTAGAAATTCAGGCTACATAATAATTGCTCATAAGTTTTTAAATTGAAAATTTTAAATATTTTTTCCTCAAAACATTAACCAAGCAGTGTCATATAATTTATTATGTTCATTTGGATCTTTAACTTTCTTCATGCTTCTTATTTTTCACAGATTGAAAGTTGTTAAAGCTCTTGAAACTTAAATGTGAAAATTAACTGCTAGATTCATTTTCTTGCAATAAGAAGTAGAAATGGAATTGAGCCCAAATAAAAATGTCAATTAAATATGCACATAATACAACAGCAAATGTAAAAACCTGCCATAACTTTGTCAACATTATTAAAAATTCAGTTTTTCATGTCTTAAACTTATATAAAAAAAAGTAAGTGGTAAAAATTGTCAAAATGTAGAAACAGCCTAAATATTCATCCACTGTAAACAGAAAATAAAAATTAGGTCTATTTATATAATAAAATGTGATTTAGAGATTGGGGGAAGATGGCCGACTAGGAACAGCTCAGGGTTGCAGCTCCCAGTGAAAGTGCAGACGGTGAGTGGACGTCACATTTCCAGATGGATTTTTATTGCCCACAGACCAGGAGATTCCCAGGTGGAGGAGCCCCATGGGTTGCCAGCGCGGCTGTTTTGGCCCACGTGGCTGCTTTGCCTGCGCCCTGGCGCTGCGGTTCTTCCTACAAAAGACACTGGTCCGGGTGACCTCTTAGCTGGCGATTGGAGCCCTGAGATGGCAGAGTCACCCATTCATCTGAAATAGCGAGCCAGGCCAGGAGATTCCTAGGCAAAAAAACCTCCAGGAAGCTCAGCATTGCTGTTTCAGCTGGCTCAGTGAGTCATGGCACAGGAGATCCCAGCGCCTTTTTAACAGGCGATGGGAACACTGGGAGAGACTGACTGTTCAACAACAACAACAACAACAAAAAGACTCTGAGTCAGGGAGCCAGGTGATCAGGCTCAGCTGGTCCCACCACCACCCCCAGCAACAGGAAAAAAAAAAAAAAGTAATTGAAAGCGCTGTGGGTTGAGAGTTTCACAGCAAGCACAGTTGAACCTGGGACGGTCTGGCTCTGTGGGGGAGGGGCGTCCACCACTACTGAGACACTCCACCACTACGGAGGCAGTCTGACCATCGCTGAGGCAGCCCGCCGTTGCTGAGGCAACCTGTGACTACAGAGAGAGTCTGTCATAAAAGAGGTGGGCCACCATTGCCAAGGCAGTTCTAACTACACCCATATAAACAGGAGTGCAGGGAAAATCACAGTGCAGCTGGGCGGAGCCCATAGCAGCTCAGCAAAGCCTCTGGAGACAGACAGTGACTAGGCTGCCTCCTCGCTGGGCAGCCCTGAAAGAAAAAAAAAAAAAAAAAAAGCAGCAGCACAATGGAAACTCATAAATAAAGCCCTAACTCCCTGGGACAAAGCACCTGAGAAAAAAAAAAGTGGGGGGGAGTTTATGAGTTTTGCTGCAACAAACCTAAACGTACCCGCCCAGCAACTCTGAATGAACAACGGAGCTCACAGCTCAGGACTTGAGCTCCAATAAAGGACAGACTGTCTCCTAAGGCAGCTCCCTGACCCCCGTATATCCAAAGAGTCACCTCATAAAGGAGAGAACAGACTGACATTTGGCGGGCATCCTACTGGGACAAAGATAGAAGAAGAGGAAACTGGTAGCAGCCCTTACTATTCTGCATCTGCTGCAGGTGATCCCCCAGTAAGCAGGGCCTGAAGTGGACCTTGGCAGTCTTACAGCAGAGGGGCCAGACTGTTAGAAGGAAAGCTAAGAAAAAGAAGTAACTTCAGCATCCACAAACTGGAAGCTCACTCAGAGACCCAATCTGAAAGTCAGTAACTACAAAGACAACAGGTGGATAAACCCACAAAGATGGGAAGAAACCAGCGCAAAAAGGATGAAAACACCCGAAACCAGAACACCTCTCCTCCTAAAAGAGATCACAACTCCTCACCAGCAAGGGAACAAGGCTGGATGGAGAAGGAGTGTGATGAAATGACAGAATCAGACTTCAGAAGGAGGGTAATCAGAAACTACAGTGAGCTAAAAGAACATGTTCTAACCAAATGCAAAGAAACTAAGAACCTTGAAAAAAGATTTGATGAAATGCTAACGAGAATGGACAACATAGAGAAGAATATAAATGAACTGATGGAGCTGAAAAACACAACACGAGAACTTCACGAAGCATGCACAAGTTTCAATGCCGAATTGACCAAGCAGAAGAAAGGATATCCGAGGTTGAAGATCAACTCAATGAAATAAAACGAGAAGGCAAGAATAGAGAAAAAAGGGTAAAAAGGAATGGGCAAAGTCTCCAAGAAATGTGGGACTATGTGAAAAGACCTAATCTATGTTTGATAGGTGTACCTGAATGTGACGAAGAGAGTGAATCCAAGCTGGAAAATACTCTTCAGGATATTATCCAGGAAAACTTCCCCAACCTAGCAAGGCAGGCAAACATTCAAGTCCGGGAAATACAGAGAACACAACAAAGATATTCCTCAAGAAGAGCAACCCCAAGGCACATAATCGTCAGATTCACCAGGGTTGAAATGAAGGAGAAAATGCTAAGGGCAGCCAGAGAGAACGGTCGGATAACCCACAAAGGGAAGCCCATCAGACTCACAGCAGATCTCTCAGCAGAAACTGTACAAGCCAGAAGAGAGTGGGGGCCAATATTCAACATCCTTAAAGAAAAGAACTTTCAACCCAGAATCTCCTATCCAGCCAAACTAAGCTTCATATGTGAAGGAAAAATAAAATCCTTTGCAAATAAGCAAGTACTCAGAGATTTGATCACCACCAGACCTGCTTTACAAGAGCTCCTGAAAAAGGCTCTACACATATAAAGGAACAGCCAGTACCAGACACTCCAAAAACACGCCAAATGGTAAACAGCATCAACACAATGAAGAATATGCATCAACTAATGAACAAAACAGCCAGCTAGCATCAAAATGGCAGTATCAAATTCACATATAACAATATTATCCGTAAATGTAAATGGACTAAATGCCCCAATCAAAAGACACAGACTGGCAAATTGGATAAAAAGCCAAAACCCATCAATGTGCTGTATCCAGGAAACCCATCTCACATGCAAGGATACACAAAGTCTCAAAATAATGGATGGAGGAAGATTTACCAAGCAAATGGAGAGCAAAAAAAAAGCAGGAGTTACAATTCTCATCTCTGATAAAATATACTTTAAAGCAACAAAGATCAAAAGAGACAAAGAAGGACATTATATAATGGTAAAAGGATCAATGCAACAAGAAGAGCTAATGATCCTAAATATATACGCACTCAATACAGGAGCACCCAGATACATAAGGCAAGTTCTTAATGACTTACAAAGAGACTTAGGCTCCCACATAATAATAGTGGGAGACTTTAATACCCCATTGTCAATATTAGACAGATCAACCAGACAGAAAATTGACAAGGATATCCAGGACTTGAACTCAGACCTGGACCAAGCAAACCTAATAGACATTTACAGAACTCTCCACCCTGAATCCACAGAATATACATTCTTCTCAGCACCACATCACACCTATTCTAAAATTGACCACATAATTGGGAGTAAATCACTCCTCAGCAAATGCAAAAGAACGGAAATCATAACAAACAGTCTCTCAGACCACAGTGCAATCGAGTTAGAACTCAGAATGCAGAAACTAACTAGAACCACACAGCTTCATGTAAACTGAACAACTGGCTTTTGAATGTTGACTGGATAAACAATGAGAAGGCAGAAATAAAGATTTTCTTCGAAACCAACGAGAATGAAGACACAACATCCCAGAATCTCTGGGACACATTTAAAGCAGTCTCTACAGGAAAATATATAGCAATAGGTGCCCACATGAGAAGCAAGGAGAGATCTAAAACTGAAACCCTAGCATCAAAATTGAAACAGCTAGAGGAGCAAGATCAAAAAAAAAAAAAAAACTGAAAAGCTAGCAGAAGACAAGAAATAACTAAGATCAGAGCAGAACTGAAGGAGATAGAGACACAAAAAAAAACCCTTCAAAAAATCAATAAATCCAGGAGCTGGTTTTTCGAAAAGATCAACAAAATAGACAGACCACTAGCCAGATTAATAAAAAAGAAAAGAGAGAATAATCAAATTGACCCAATAAAAAACGATAAAGGGGATATCACCACAGATTCCACAGAAATTCAAACCATCATCAAAGATTATTACAAACAACTCTATGCACATAAACTAGTAAACTTGGAAGAAATGGATAAATTCCTGGATACTTGCCTCCTCCCAAGCCTAAACCAGGAAGAAGTTGAAACTCTGAATAGACCAATAACAAGGTCTGAAGTTGAGGCAGCTATTAAGAGTCTACCACCCAAAAAAAGCCCAGGTTCAGATGGGTTCACAGCTGAATTCTACCAGACATACAAAGAGGAGCTGGTACCATTCCTTCTGAAACTATTCCAAATAATCCAAAAAGAGGGAATCCTTCCCAAATCATTTTATGAGACCAACATCATCCTGATACCAAAACCCAGCAGAGACTCAACAAGAAAAGAAAACTTCAGGCCAATTTCCATGATGAACAGAGATGCAAAAATGTTCAGTAAAATACTGGCAAGCCGACTGCAACAGCACATCAAAAAGCTTATCCACCATGATAAAGTAGCCTTCATCCCGGGGATGCAAGGCTGGTTCAACCTATGCAAATCTGTAAACGTAATTCACCACATAAACAGAACCAAAGACAAAAAACACATGATTATCTCAATTGATGCAGAGAAGGCCTTTGACAAAATTCAACAGCCTTTTATGCTAAAAAACCTCAATAAACTAGCTATTGATGGAACGTATCTCAAAATAATAAAAGCTATTTACAACAAACCAACAGCCAATATCATACTGAATGGGCAAAAACTGGAAGCATTCCCTTTGAAAGCTGGCACTAGACAAGAATGCCCACTCTCACCACTCCTATTCAATATACTACTGGAAGTTCTAGCCAGAGCAATCAGGCAAGAAAAAGAAATAAAGGGTATTCAAATAGGAAAGGAGAAAGTCAAATTGTCTCTATTTGCAGACGGCATGATTGTATATCTAGAAAACACCGTCGTCTCAGCCCAAAATCTCCTGAAACTGATAAGCAACTTCAGCAAAGTCTCAGGATACAAAATCAATATGCAAAAATCACAAGCATTCCTATACACAAATAACAGACTTAAAGGGAGCCAAATCAAGAACGAAATGCCATTCACAATTGCTACAAAGAGAATAAAATACCTAGGAATACAACTAACAAGGAACATAAAGTACCTCTTCGTTGAGCCGCTGCTCAATGAAATAAGAGAGGACACAAACAGATGGAGAAACAGTCCATGTTCATGGTTAGGAAGAATCAATATCGTGAAAATGGCCAAACTGCCCAAAGTAATTTACAGATTCAATGCTATTCCCATCAAGCTACCAATGACCTTCTTCACAGAACGGGAAAAAACCACCTTAAATTTCATATGGAACCAAAAGAGAGCCCACATAGCCAAGTCAATTCTAAGCAAAAAGATCAAAGCAGGTTGCATCACTCTACCGGACTTCAAACTATACTACAAGGCTACAGTAATCAAAACAGCATGGTACTGGTACCAAAACAGAAATATAGACCAATGGAACAGAACAGAGGCCTCGGAGGCAACAAAACATATCTACAACCATCTGACCTTTGACAAACCTGAAAAAATCAAGCAATGGGGAAAGGATTCCCTGTTGAATAAATAGTGTTGGGAAAACTGGCTAGCATGTGCAGAAAGTGGAAACTGGACCCCTTCCTGATGCCTTACACTAAAATTAACTCCAGATGGATTAAAGACTTAAACATAAGACCTAACACCATAAAAACCCTAGAAGAAAATCTAGGCAAAACCATTCAGGATGTAGGTGTAGGCAAAGACTTCATGACCAAAACACCAAAAGCATTGACAACAAAAACCAAAATAGACAAATGGGACCTAATCCAACTCCCCAGCTTCTGCACGGCAAAAGGAACAGTCATTAGAGTGAATAGGCAACCAACAGAATGGGAAAAAATATTTGCAGTCTTCTCATCTGACAAAGGGCTGATATTCAGAATTTACAAAGAACTAAAACAGATCTACAAGAAAAAAACAAGCAAGCCCATTCACAAGTGGGCGAAGGATATGAACAGACACTTTACAAAAGAAGACATACATGAGGCCAACAAACATATGAAAAAATGCTCATCATCACTGGTCATTAGAGAAATGCAAATCAAAAGTACATTGAGATATCATCTCACGCCAGTTAGAATAGCAATCATTAAAAAATCTGGAGAGGATGTGGACAAATAGGAACACTTTTACACTGTTGGTGGGAGTGTAAGTTAGTTCAACCATTGTGGAAGACAGTGTGGCGATTCCTCAAGGACCTAGAAATAGAAATTCCATTTCACCCAGCAATCTCATTACTGGGTATATATCCAAAGGATTATAAATCGTTCTACTATAAGGACACATGCACACGAATGTTCATTGCAGCACTGTTTACAATAGCAAAGACCTAGAACCAACCCAAATGCCCATCTATGATAGACTGGACAGGGAAAATGTGGTACATATACATCATGGAATATTATGTAGCCATCAAAAAGGATGAGTTCGTGTCCTTTGTAGGGACATGGATTCACCTGGAAACCATCATTCTCAGCAAACTGACACAAGAGCAGAAAATTAAACACCACATGTTCTCACTTATAGGCAGGTGTTGAACAATGAGAACACATGGACACAGGGAGGGGAGCACTACACACTGGGGTCTTTTGGGGGGAAATGGGGAGGGACGGGAGGTGGGGAGGTGGGGAGAGATAGCATGGGGAGGAATGCCAGATATAGGTGAAGCAGAGGAAGGCAGCAAATCACACTGCCATGTGTGTACCTATGCAATCTTGCCTGTTCTTCACATGTACCCTAGAACCTAAAATGCAATAAAAAATATGATTTAGATATAAAAAGGATAAAATACTGATATATATGAAAGTATGGATGAACTTTGAAAATTATTATGCTAAGTGGAAAAAACAGACAAAAGTTCACATATTACGAATCTATTTGTATGAAATGTGCAGATCAGGTAAATTCATAAAGACAGAAAGCATATCAGTGTTTGCCAGGAGATGGGGGAAGGAGAAAATAGGGAGCGACTGTTTAATGGTTATGGGACTGTCTATTTATTCTGTTGATAGTTTATATAACTGTGCATAATCACTTTAATTTAACTAGATCTCATTTGTCAATTTTTGTTTTTGTTGCAATTGCTTAGAATCTTTGACAGAAAATTTTTCCCTGGTCCTATGTCCAGAATGGTGTTTCCTGTGTTATTGTCCATGGTTTTTATAATTTTAGGCTTTGCATTCAAGTCTTAATCCATCTTGAGCTTATTTTTTTTAATATGGCGTTAAGGAAGGGGGTCCAGTTTCAATCTTCTCCATATGGCTAGCCGGTTATCCCAGCACTTTTTATTGACTAGAGAGTCCTCTCCCTATTGCTTATTTTTGACAATGTTGTCAAAGATCAGATAGTTGTAGGCGTGTGACCTTATTTCTGGGATCGCTATTCCGTTCCAATGGTCTATGCATTTGTTTTTAAATCAGTTCCATGATGTTTTGGTTACTATAGCCTTGTAGTAAGGTTTGAAGCCAGGTAAAGTGATGCCTCAAGTTTTATTCTTTTTGCTTAGGATTGCCTTGGCTATTCACACTCTTGTTTAGCTCCGTACGTATTTTAAGACAGTTTTATTCTCATTCTGTGAAGAATTAGTTGATAGTTTGATAGCAATAACAATGAATCTATAAATTGCTTCAGACAGTATGACCATTTTAACAATATTGAGTCTTCGTATCCATGAGCATAGAATAGTTTTCTTTGTGTCACCTCTGATTTCTCCGAGTAGTGTTTTGTAATTCTTGTTGTAGAGATAATTTACCTCTCTGGTTAGCTGTATTACTAGGTATATATATTTTTTCCTTTTGTTGCTATTGTGAATGGGATTGCATTCTTGATTTCTCAGTTTGGATGTTGTTGCTATACAGGAATGT
Source organism: Sapajus apella (assembly GCF_009761245.1). Taxonomy (NCBI): domain Eukaryota; kingdom Metazoa; phylum Chordata; class Mammalia; order Primates; family Cebidae; genus Sapajus; species Sapajus apella. The sequence continues at coordinate 13,342,972 of NW_022436970.1, read as the reverse complement.
TACTAACTTTTGAACATTGATTTTTGTATCCTGAAACTTTGCTGAAGCTGCTTATCATGCCAAGGAGCTTTTCGGTAGAGACTATGGGTTTTTCTAGGTATAGAGTCATATTATCTGCAAAGAGGGGTGGTTTGACTTCCTTTCCTATTTGATTCCTTTTATTTCTATATCTTGCCTGATTGCTGTGGCCAGAACTTCCAGTCCCCTATAGAATAGGAGTGGTGATAGAGGGTATCTTTGCCCTATTTTGGTTTTTGAGATGACTGTCTAGCTTTTACCCATTCAATATAATGTTGGCTGTGATTTTGTCATAGATGGCCTTTATTACTTTGAATTATGTACCTTCAAGGCTTACTTGAGGGATTTTAACATGAAGGGTGTTTGAATTTTATCAAAAGCCTTTTCTACATCTATTTAGATGATCATGTGAATTTTGTTTTTTTGTTATTTTTATGCATTGAATCACATTTGTTGATTTCCATATGTTGAACTCACTTGCATCCCCAAGGATAAGATCTACTTTATCATGTTAGATTAGCTTTTTGACATGCTGCTGAATTTGATTTCCTGGCATTTGGTTGAGGACTTTTGCATCTATGTTCATCAAGGTTATTGGCCTGAAGTATTCTTTTTTTGTTGTTGTGTCTTTGCCAGGTTTTAGTGTCACGATAATGTTGGACTCAGCTGAGTTAGGAAAGAGTCCCCACTTCTCAATTTTTTGGAATAGCTTCATTAGGAATGGTACCAGTTCTTTTTTTACATCTGACAGAATTTGTCTGTGAACCACTCTGCTCCTGTAATTTTTTGGTTGGCAGGCTTTTTATTATTGGTTCAATTTCAGAACTCATTATTGGTCTGTTCAGGAAATCAGTTTCTTTCTGGTTCAATCTTGAAAGGTTTATGTGTCCAGGAATTTATCCATTTCCTCCAGATTTTCTACCTTGTGTAAATAGAGGTATTCATAGTAGTCTTTGCAAAAACTGCATGGTAGTTTTGCATTTCTATGGAGACATGGGCATGTCCTCTTTGCCATTTCTGATTGTATTTATTTGGTTCATCTTCCTTTGTCTAGCTAGCAGTCTATCTTATTAATTTTTTCATGAAAGCAAGTCCTGTATTCAGATTTTTTGTATTTTTTTTTTTCTTTTCACATCTCAATTTCCTTTAGTTCAAGCTCAATTCTGGTTATTTCTTCTCTTCTGCTAGCTTTCAGGTTGGATTGCTCTCGTATCTCTAATACTTTTAGTTATGATGTTTGGTTGTTAAATTGAGATTTTTTTTTTTTTTTTTTTTTTTTTTACTTTTTGACATGGGCGTTTTGTGCAGTGAAACTCCCTCTTAACATAGCCTTAGCTGTGTCTTAGACATTCTGGTATATTGTATCTTTGTTCTCATTAGTTTGAAAGAATGTCTTGATTTCCAACTTAATATTTTCTCCAAAGTCATTCAGAAACAGGTTGTTTAATTTCCATGTAATTATATGCATTGAACAATTTTCTTTGTATTGATTTTTATTGCACTGTGGTCCAAGAGTGTGGTTGGTATAAATTTCCATTTTTTGAATATGATGAAGATTGTTTTATGTTCAATTATGTGGTCGATTTTGGGATATGTGCCATGTACAGATGATAATAATCTATATTCTGCTGTTTTGAGGTGGAGTGTTCCGTAGATATATATTTGATTCATTACATCAAGTGTGAAGTTCAGGTTCTGAATATCATTGTTAATTTTCTGTCTCAAGGACCGGTCTAATATCATCAGTGTGGTGTTGAAGTCTTCCACTGTTATTGTATGGTTTCCTAAGTCTTTAACTATGCCTCTAAAAACTTGATCTATAAATCTGGATGCTCCCTTTGTTGGGTACGTATATGTTTAGAATAGTTAGGTCTTCTTGTTGAATTGAGCCTTTATTGTCATGCAATGTCCTTCTTTCTATTTTTAAATGTTTGTGAATTTACAGTCTATTTTGTCTGAAATTAGATTAACAATCCTGTTTTTTTCTGTTTTCCATTTGCTTGGTAGATTTTTCTACACCCCTTTGTTTTCAGCTTATATGTGGCATTGTGTGTGAGATGTGTCTCCTGAAGACCACATATAATTGGGTCTTGTGTCTTCATCCAACTTGCTACTCTGTGTCATTTAGTTGGGGTATTTAGCCTATTTACATTCAAAGTGAGTATTGATATGTTTAAATTTTATCCCATCTTCATGTTGCTAGCTTGTTATTTTGCAGAGTTGTTTGTGTATTTGCTTTGCAGCCTCACTGGTCTGTGTACTTAAGTGTGTGTTTGTATTGGTTGGTAACAGCCTTTCCTTTCTATGTTTAGCCCTCCCTTCAAGACCTCTTATAAGGCAGGTCAGCTTGTAACAAAATACCTTAGCATTTGCTTGTCTCAGAAGGATCTTAATTCTCCTTCACTCATAAACTTAGTTTGGCTAGAGATGAAATTCTTTTTTGGAAATTATTTTCTTTAATAATGCTGAATATAGGCCCTTACCTATTCTCTTCTGGCTTGTAGGTTTTCTACTAAACGGTCCACTATTAGCCTTATGGATTTCCCTTTCTAGGTAACCTGCTCCTTCTAACTCCTTTTAATATTTTTTCTTTCATTGTGACCATGGAGAGTCTGATTATCTTGTGTCTAGGGATGGTCTTATGCGGTATTTCACAGGGGTTCTCTGCCTTTCATGAATTTGAATGTTGGCCTCCCTAGCAAGGTTGAAGAAATTTTCATGGGCAATATCTGAAATATGTTTGCCAGGTTGCTTGCTTTCTCTCCCTATCTTTCAGGGATGCCAATGAGTCACAGATGTCTCTTTATGTAATTCCACATTTCTCTGGGATTTGGTTCATTCGTCTTTTTTTTTTTTTTTGTCTGACTATATTATTTTGAAGAACAGTGTTTGAGCTCTGAAATTCTTTCTGCCAGTTGGTCAATTGTGCTATCAATGCTTGTTATTATATTCTGAAATTTTTGATGTGAGTTTTTCAGCTCTGTGAGCTCAGTTTGGTTCTTTCTTAAAATGACAATTTTGTATTTCATCTCCTGTATTGTTTTATTGTATCCCTTAAATTCCCTGGATTGAATTTGGACCTCTCCTGAAGGTCAATTTTCTTTGTTCTTATCCGTATTTGAATTATATCACTTCAGCCATTTCAGCCTAGTTAAGAACTATTTTGGGGGAAATAGTGAGGTCGTCTGGAGAAAAGAAGACACTCTGGCAATTTGAGTTGTCAGAGTTCTTTAGATGGTTCTTTCTCATCTTTCTGGGCTGATGTTCCTTTAATCTTTGAAGGTGCTGTCCTTTAGAGAGGGGTTTCATGTTGTTGTTGTTGTTATTGTTTTTCTTTTATCTTCTTTTATGTTCTTGGGGGTTGACTGGCTTTGTTTTTGATAGATTTTTGAGGGGGCCAAGGGTCAACTCACCCTTTTGGGAATGTGTGCTCAAGCTCTGGGAGGCTGGTATTGAGCCCTCGGCTTTGTTCTCTGGCTCCTCAAACTTTGAAACCTGATGCACTGAAGGAGCCCATGTATCCCCAGACCACTAGCCATAACACTACAAAGGGTGGTGCCAGCCATAGCACTTCGTCAAGCAGTGGCAGCAGAATCCGTGCACATTCTCACATGCCAGCAGAAGTGGGGATGTGAGAATTGGCAGTGCAGGAAGGTGCATGTTCATCAGCTGAGGAGGGGAGCTAGGTGGCTTGGGGCTGCCAGCATCCATATGGGCATTGGCAGCTGTGTCGGTGGTGGCACAGGGAGTGGGAGAGGAGGAGTGGGGAGAAGGATGGGGCCACTGGCATCCCTCTGTGCCTTGGCATCCACCAAGGTGTCACTACAGAGGTGGGGCACTGTAGACAGATACAGCAATCCCCCTGCATGTGACCACACCTGCAGCAGTGCAGGGGGGCAGGGTGGCTGGTGTCCGTGCTCCTGTTCAGGCAAGCGACAGCAGCATAGAGGAGTGGCATTGAGGGGATGGTCACCATGCTTATGTTGGCAGCAATGACATAGTGGGCTGCATGTACAGCCATGTGCCAGTGGGGAAGGGGAAGGAGGGTTTGCTGATACATACACAGGCTAGCAAAACAATAGGGGGGTGGCCATGGGTTAATGCATGCTTATAGAGTTTCATGGGGCAGGCTGCAGTGGAAAGAGGGCAGAGACAGGCCAGTATGTGGCAGAGCGGGTCTCTTTGCTGGAACTCACCTTTGGTCAGGCATGGTCTGCCAGTACAGGGCCATGATGTGGGCCCTGGGAGGCACAACAGCTGGGCTTCTGAGGCTGCACTGTAAGCAACTATGGCCAGGCGGGAGCCCCCAGAGAGGCCACCAGACAGAAGAGTGCTTAGGTTGAACTGGCCCCACATAACGGGCAACATCACCTTGCTCTGTCCAGGTCTGAAAGCTCCCCTAAGGTGTCCCTGGCTATGCTCCACTGCAGAGGTTGCTGGACCAAAACCTCCAGGCTCCACACAGTCTGGAGCTCTGCCTCTACCACCTCCCTAAGCAGCTCTCCCTGCCATTGTGAGTGTCTGTGTGGGCTGTGGGGTCTCCTCCTGCCAGGATTCCAAAGCCCTACAGCCAGAGCAGGTTAATCCTCACCTGTTCAACTCACACCTTTCCCAAGAGCCTTTGGGGGCCAGGAACAAGTCCTCATGTGCTGTAATCCTATGTATGGTCCTCAGCTTTCTCTTTGCTCAGCCCAGCACTTGTCCTCTTCTTCCAACTACTCTCAATGCTCTCCTTCCAAGGATCTGTGCAGAGTGCATTGGTCTTCTTGGTCTCCCTGTTCTTTGGTAAAAGATATTCCTCCTAGCTGATCTAATCGGTCATCTTGCCTCCATCTCTTTAGTTCCCTTTTTGGAAGTCACTGGAAGTCAAATTTATTTGGTATAACACAGTCATTCTCACCTTCCAGCACTTACCTTGCACGGTTTAATTTTTAATCATATATACTTTTTTATTGTGTGTTTTGTTTAAATCATATCTCTTGTGAACAGCATATAATTGATACTTTTTTTTATTCATTATGAAAATATTTTAGTTGGAGTGTTTAATTTGATACAATTTAAAGTAGCTAACAATGCACTTAATTTAGTTCCACCATTTTACAATTGATTTTCTTTAGGCTTCTTGTTTTCTGTTTCTCCTTCTGTGCTTTCTTTGAGAGTAACTGAATATTTAAAATTCTATTTAATTTATCTTTGGACTGTATAGCTCTATGTCTTTGTATTATATCATTATAATATATCTAGAAATAATATCTAGATATATATCCATAAGTTTGTCTAATCTATTTATAATTAATGTTGTGGTACTTAATGAAAAATATAAAAATCTTTTAACCACAAAGAGTTATCTACCTGGACTTATCTCTGTATATATGTATGTATACACAATCACACATACACACACAGAGAGAGAGATATATATACACATACACACACACACACACACACACACATAGATATATATCTATATATATTTACATGCAGATAAATATATATATTTATATAAAATAGGTATCTATAAATGTAGATAAATATATATCTATATTTTACATATGTGTGTGTATATATATACATATATATTCTACATGCTCACCATAAGACAGTGCTACGATTTTTTGCTTTAAAGAATTTTTAAAAACCCTGAAGTTCATAAAACCTGGTAAAACCAAAAGATCTCCTTGGTAGCACCAGACAACCTTAAGTGGGTGATTGACAAAACCCTTTATGGCACAACACATCCCACTTAGGACCAGCTGGTTGCACTGCTGAGCAAAAATTATGGGGAAACTTTTTTAAGACAGTAGTGGGCATTACTGTCACATATCTTCCTTTTAAATGCTGTAACTTCTGGAAAGCATATAGAAGTGAGGTATACAGAACCTATAAACACCTCTAAATGGATTTTTATAATTGCTCCTCATATATATTTTGATTATATCCTAATAACAGTAGGTTTATTTTGGCATGGTTTGAAACATTCAGCAATCAGAATGCTACGCGACTCACAGAGTCTGAAAGTTATTGTTTTTATTTTCTCTGCCTGGGGGATTCCAAATATCTATCTGGTGTTTTTAAAAGGCAATTTATGAATTTTTTAATAAAATATGCATGGACAAAGTTTACTGTTTGCTCAGAAATTTTATTATCCTCATTAACCCCTATACCAAAACTCTGATATCAGCATGGTTATATGTCTTGGTTGGCTGTTTTCAGCCATATTTAGCTATTCAAGTATGGGGGTAATGCAAAATGGGCAAAGAGTTGCCTTTAACTACAGGATTTTTTTTTAAGACAAATATTACAATGGAGAAAAGTGGAACAGAATGAACTTTTACCATTAAAATGGCTGTAATGACAGGCCATAAAAATAAGCTACATAATGAAGAATGAATACAAAAATTATTTATATTGAATGGCTTATTACTATAATTGCAAGATAAAAGGAAGTGAGTCAGAAACATAAGAAGTGATGATCAAAGAATGAGGGCAGGGAATTAGAATTACGGCTTCTGAGGAAATTCAGTTATTGACAATGACAAACCAGGTGTGACCAGGAAAATGAATGAATAGGCTGGTGGAAAAGCAAATTGAAGGAGAGACTATCAAGTATCTAAAGAACCACATGATTCGAATGATTATCTCTGATGATATGGAAATCACCAAAAAATAAAAAGGGAATAATATTTCTGCAAAAAAGTAATATTCAGAGAAAATTTCAGAAATAGCATATTTTGCTGTTAAATGGAAATTGTAGAGGCCACGGTGAATTTAAGGATTGGGAAGGAGTGAGACATTGGAACTATAGTGGAGATACAGTGCTGATGTAGATACACTGTGGTAGAAAGAACTACAAACAAGAATAGAAAGTATAAGCTACTTCTGTTGCCAAGGCAGGTGCGCGTGATGTCTCCATGAGTTCTGGGGGAAGAGGGATGGTAGGGGTCAGCTAATGGAGGTGAGTGGGGTGCAGGGAAGTTTTTCTTATTTAGGTTCTTCGAACTCTTGCTATTGGATGATACTACTGCCCACTCAGCTGTCATGGGTATTAATCTGGATACCATTTCCTTCTATTAACATCTTTATGACATTCCCCCTTCTACCATATATATTTTGTGCAATTCAAAACAGAGAAATAATATTTTTGTTTGGTTTTTATTTAATCTCCATGCTATCACACTATTTATCAACAAATTTCACACATCTGGTGACAAACAAATGCTGAATTAAATGTGGTATTTCTGGAATGGATTAACAATTGATAGGTGTGAAAAGATGAATGAGACACTTTTGTTTTAGTAAAGCAGCTATCAAAAATGAGGGGGATCTACACACGGTGATAGAGGAAAGGATATCCAAATCAGTCACTTTCCCATCCTCTTTTAAGAAACAGTGGTGAAAACCGATGCTGCTGTTTCGTCTGCTCAGTGACATTTCTGCACACACGTCGCACCAAAAAGAACGTAAGCTACTTAGTTCAGACTCAGAAAGTTAGCAGTGGTGTGAGTCCAAAGATAGTATCCATTCCCAATAACACCAGGAAAATTATGTTATTTAACAGGTAACATATAATTCAAGAATGTATCTAACAATGAAAGAAATGTTAAATTACTTACATAAGCCTTTTAAAAATATTAAAAACTAGGCTCAATAAAAGTAGCAGGTATAGTCACTTACCATAAAGAACATTTAATATAATAGGAAAGCAAAACGTGTAGAAATGGCCAAATAACCATAGTTCAGAGATACAGTTCAACCTTGGGTGCTGTTTTGCATACATGGGCCTGCTGTGATAAGGTGAAATTGGAAGCTGGAAGGTTGTATGGCAGAATGTGTTTTCTGAAATACTTTTTTTTCTCACTCTGGCAGATGTTTCATATTTTAAGAATATGATTATTTTGTCATATCCTCTCCAATATAAGAAATAAATGTCTAGAGTAACACTGTTAAAATATGTAATGCTTGAGTCTGATACTATTTCTCTACGGTTTGGCAGTACAATCTTATATCCATGAAAAGAAAACAGATTCTTCCTAATTCTACAGGATATTAAGTGCATTAATCTGAACAATACAAATTGCATTACAGTTTATGTCCTCACAAGAAATATTCTAATATATTTCCTAAAATTTTTATATTTATCATGCTTGTTTTTGGTTTTCCTCTACTTGCTTAGAGTAAGAAGAAATGAAATGAAAGGCTATTTTAATAACTAATATTGGCCGGGCGCGGTGGCTCAAGCCTGTAATCCCAGCACTTTGGGAGGCCGAGGCGGGTGGATCACGAGGTCAAGAGATCGAGACCATCCTGGTCAACATGGTGAAATCCCGTCTCTACTAAAAAAATACAAAAAATTAGCTGGGCATGGTGGCACTTGCCTGTAATCCCAGCTACTCAGGAGGCTGAGGCAGGAGAATTGCCTGAACCCAGGAGGCGGAGGTTGCGGTGAGCCGAGATTGCGCCATTGCACTCCAGTCTGGGTAACAAGAGCGAAACTCCGTCTCAAAAAAAAAAAAAAAAAAAAAAAAAAAAAAAAAAAAAAAAAAAACACTAATATTTAGAATGTATCTACCATGCAGTATTTTAATTTTTGCTATTATTATCCCTAGACATGGGTGAGTGAAATTAAGCTATCTTAAATTGCATACATTGAGGAAGACGGAGGAGTCATTCAGAAATTAAAAAAAAAAAAAATTGTTACTAGAATAAGATTTCCACGAATGCAAAGCAACAGATGTATACTGAACAAAAAACTTCTATCTTATGCAGATACAGCTTTCAAATACTACGTAAAATGTTGCTCAAAAACAATGAAGTGTATCTACACATATTTGAAAGCAGGAAACAGATATGTTTAAAATATACATTTACTTCTGTTTCTTAGGCAAGATAAGATATTCTACCTTCAAAATCACCCTCACCATTCACAGTAACTATACATATGAGGAACTCTGCATTAGTCCTTGAATTACAGTAGCAATTTTAACAAGTGTTTCCTTTTGCATATTATAATGCATATTAGCTGCCATCTGTGCTTGATAAGACAGCTTGACCAGTGGTCACAGGATGATCCCCGACCTCTGTCAGCAATTGTCTATGCATGGCTGCCTCTACATCAAAGTACATGAGCAAAAGCAATGGTGAGTAGCCCACAGCCATTATAGACAGATATGGGTGAGTACCAAAGTTAAATGAATATAACTTCTTAATATTACTTTCAAAAACAATGTAGTAGAAAGCCATGAGTGCCAAGTATATTAGAAATTTAAAGCCAGATTAGCAAACTTACATGTATTAATAATAAACTGTACGCTAAAAATGTTACATGTAATTCTGTATTGCTTCAGTCATTTTCACAAGAATATGGGCTTCTGTTTTGATAAGAAATATTAAGGAAATTGAATTAAGATTTATAATAAAGACATATCTTTAAAATGCCTTTACTGGGTCACCTAATGATTTATAATTATTTATTGTCAAACATAAAGAACATACAATGGAAGTTATTAATTGAAGTGGGGACAATGTTAATTGTCTCTTGTGAAACTTAAATAATATTAAATCAGTGAAAATAATTATTTTGATGTATTGTCAATAATACAGTAAAGTTTTGAAGCAAGCAGAAGATTTAGGCTTTGAATATTTACCAAGATTATTTCCTTCATGAAAGTTTTATATGTACTAACATTGCAACTATGGAATGCAAACAATATGAAAACTCTGCAATAAAATAAGACGTGAAAATACCTCTACTTCACTGATTCTGTAACATTGATCAGCTCTCACTATTTTCAATACATAGTTGATTTCACGAATGATTTTCTTTTGTTTATTCGAAATCCTTTAAATCATGCTTCAGTTTAGAGCTAACCTTGCTGTCTTCTCAGTTTACTGTGTGTCCTTTTAACTCATATTATTTGTTCCTTTGTGTTTGTGTTTCAGAGAAACATACTTTAGAGCATTTTATAGCAACATACTTTATAGCATTTTATAGAAGTTTCCAAACAATTCACTAAATTTATGCATGCATCCTGCTTTGGATAATTTTCAGACACCGTGCTGCCTTTGGATGTCATTCCCTTTGTCTTCATACAATGCTTTTTCCTTAAAGCCTATCATTTCTCTAATGAAACATCATCTGTACAAAATTGTTATTTATGTTTTCTGTGTACCTCATTTTCATCTTGTTATAGGTGCCCCTTCTAAGACATTCCCAGAGAGCAGATGGGTATGCAGTTCCCACTTCCAATGGCTTCACTCATAGGAGAATTGCTCTCTGTCTGCACTGATAGAATTGCTCTCTTTGAATTGATTTAACAAAATAATTACATAGTTGAACATGTCTGAAAAATAAATGTGTAATAATTTTATTGTCATCATAAATGCCTTCTGCTCATTCAGGGAACTGAGAGTTAAGGAAGAAAAAAATACCTTCTCCTCCTATTTCTCCCCCTCCTTCTCCTTTTTCTCCTCCTTCCTCTTTTTTCAAAAGCTCTGTTTCAAAAGAGATGTGATATCTAGAGGGACTACAAGTCAGGTCAAGTGTTTTCTTTTGCCATTCATCTGTCCCATTGTTGGGGAATGTGCTCTAACATATTGATTGGTTAACAGCATGTGCTTTGGACTTCTATCACAGTTTTGGGTTTTTTCCCAGGTTTCACCACTCACTAGCTATTGACATTGATCATATTACCTAGTCTAAGTCTTAGATTTTAAATCTATAACACTAGAGTTTTTTACACCATTATACATATATGAAAATAAAATGAGATAAATTATGAAAATTATTGTCAAGAGCCTAGATTACAGTAAGTTCTTCATAATTTTTTAATATAATTAAATTACCTAACAATAAGTATTTTATTGCTTTGAAAATCCTGGGTTTGAATTTTGTCTCTCTCCTTTTTAACTGTTCTTATATTTTAATGTGTTATTACAAGTATTTAGCAGAAATAAAGCAATGCATAAATAATAATTTCTAATTCAAATTATCACAAAGGTGCAAAATGCTCAAATAAAATTTTGCAGGAATATTTGACATGGAAAAAATTTTCATTGTATATTTTGCCTTCAAAGAATTAATATATCAAAATATGTGCTGCCTAAAAAGGACTAGGAGTCAGTGCAATATCTAAATATCTATTATGGTATTTCAACTTACCTTAGTGAAATTATATGTGACATATAAATTAAAATTCTATACCAATAGAAAGTATTCATTTACCTATACAAATTTGTAGCATTTTGCGGCCTGATGAACAAGATATTTTATAAATATCTGTATTTTTCTTCATATTCCAAGACTTATGACTAATCTCTTTTACTGAACTCAATGACCATCATCAGTCACCTGGTTTATTCCTACATCTCTGATTAGTTCCTTTATCTCTTTTCAAGGTTCTCATTCTCAGCATGCCAAATAAATGTGAACATTTACAAAGCTCGGTTTTGGTTCTCATTCTATGTCCCTCCTGAGGCTTTCATTTCATCTCACAGTTTAAATAACTATCTATGTGTTGAAGATTACTAAAAACTTTATAGCTAGCCAATATTGCTCTGCTAAGTGTCCAATTTTTTCCAGCAATAATCCAATGGAATAATGATAATAATCTCATAATTAAGAAGTCTTGGTTTGAATTCTTCATCTCGTCACTATGGAACTGAAGGTCTTGGATGCATACCAATCGATCAAATGGATTAGTGATGATATCAAAATTTTAGGGGGAAATCTACAGGCTGAGATGGAGTAGAACCTGCTCAATTTCCCAAAATTCTGATTTGGGACTGTGCTCATATCACAGACTGTAACAATTTTCTCTTCATTTATTTTATTATATTTCTTAAAGACAAAGGTTTCTCTGTGTTGCCCATACTGGCCTCAAGCTCATGAGCTCAAGCGATTCTACCACCTCAGCCTCCCAAGTGGCTGGGACTACAGGTGTGTACCCCCATGCCTGGCTAATAAAAAAAAAGCAGAGAAAATATTCAAAGGCTATTAAAATGTTGATATATTTTTATTTAAAAAATACAGAACATGTCAAAACTTCTGTGTTGATCAGTAGTGGGTTCTCACCTGTGACTATCCACTGCATGCAAGCCTGGACAACATAGTGAGACCCCATCTCTTAAAAAAAAAAAAGGAAATAAATAAAAATAAATGAAAGCTTTCACTTGAAAATTAGCTTAAAAATAAATGATAAATTAGAAATATATTTTAGCTACAACAAAAATAAAAGGCTAATCTCCTTTATATCTAAAAATATTATAGAAATGAAAAAGAAAAAATACAATATGTAAAGCAAAGGGAATAAAAATGACTCTCAATCACATGAAACATGCTTAACCTTACTGAAAAGAGAAATGCAGGTTAAAACTATCTTGCCTTTCTCAGTAATCTCTTTGGCAATGGTGAGGCTATGGTGAAGTGAAGCCTTCATCTGGTATTACTTAAAATGCAATCTATTTTTGAGGAGTAGAAAGAAGCTTTGAGAGCATTGTACAAATGAACAGGTTGCAAAGCCTCATCAACCACCGCAAGATGGTCAGATGTAGAGACGAGTTTGCCTGCCCAGTAATCCTATTCAAGGGCCAGAAAATTTGGCAGGTCAGCCTCTGGCTCAACAGAGGCAGCTGCGTGAATCCACTGACTACAGCTGTATTCTTTAAAGGATGCCAATGCTTCTTGGACAGATGTGGTGGACTTCACTAAAGAGGAATATGCTTTTTGAAGTGTCCATACACATCTTTTTCAGGAGGTCAGAGGCTGTGACATCAAGCTGCTTCAATACCTATCAGTCAACTACATCTCTGACCTATGGTAGAGAATAGAAAGCAAAGCTTTCTATTGAATGTGACGTCCTCTGAGAAGGTGGACAAAGACCAGTGCTATGCCAACTTCACTCTGCTCTGCATCCTATGTCTGGACTGTGAATTTTTCAAGGAATACACAGATTGAAATGGCATGGCTGAAAGGCAGATTTTTAACTGGAAGCAGGATGTCAAGTCCCCATTGAGCACATCTGACTCATAGACTCACTCTCTGAATATTAACTGGAACCAGTATCAGTGGTGGGACCTGCTGCATCAAACACAAAACTATCCCCAACTGCTGATTTCCACAGTTAATAGCAACCATGAGAGCAAGCTGCTGGTATCTCAGTCTGGGATCAAATTCCTCTTTTCTACACCTTTCTTTGTGGGCTGATGGGCTCATCCACACATTCCTTAATCCTGCTGAGATCCTCCACCTCCCCACGGCCTATACACAGTTCCTCTTTGGGCACATGATGGTAGATAGGCTCAGCAAAGGAGGGGAGACTTTTTCTGCCTCAGTTTTTGAAGGATATTATTTCCTAGGAGTTCTCTGCCCTGAAGACACACAGGTGACAATTTGTCAGGCAGGGATGCAGCCTTCACCATGGAGGATATCTGTGTGCCGAGATGAAGGGATCCCAGCATTGGCAGTGACTTTTCTCCCTGGTCATGGAAAGCCCCAGACGTCACTGAGAGCTTCACCTACGAGGTTGTGGAGCAATTCCTAGAAGGATCAAAGACTCAGGCAGCTTGGAGAAGAGTCACTTGTTCTCTCCACAAAGTATACTCCAGAAATGACTGCAGCCTTCGGACATGACCTGCCTTCTCAACAGAGGCGGCAAAAACCCAGCCTTCAAGCTCCTCATTGTTGAACCTTTGCAACAACTTTTTCAAAATTGGTGGTGGACTCTGGAAGTCCCGAGACCCAGACTTGTAGCCCTGAGTTATCGGGAGGCTCAGCTGCAAGAGTGTACCTAGCTTTATTGGCCACATACAGCAGCACAGATCCCAGTCCCTCTGACACCACTGGGACCTGCTGGAGCAATTTTCCTGCAGTATTATCTCCAGGGCAGCACCAGCAGCACGTGGTGAAGCAGCCAGTCCAAGATAGTTTTCTACTCCTTGCTCAGATAAGCCCTGAACTGACTGAAAGCGATGCCTAGCTAAAGGTTATTTCAAGGTCAGGAGAAATCGCTTCACTCCTCCTTCTCCATCATACATCTGGCAGCCGGCAAATTCATCAGGACCAAGGACAGGATTGCCCAACCCCCGACCTGTTGCTGGTGACAGTGGTCTCCTTTTGTCACTGCCTCTGTCCACCCCAACCTTTGCCAGGATTCCCCAATTCTCAAAACCGTGTGAAGTTTCCCATGACCCTGTGGAGGGCATGACTTCACGAAAGATATTTTTCAGTGCTAATAGAAACAAGCTACCAAACCCAGAAAAGACATGGCAGAACTTTAAGTGCATATTACTAACTGAAGTAAGCCTAGATGAAAAGGCTATAGGAAGTACAAGTCCAACTTCATGACATTCTGAAAAGCGTACAATTATTGAGGCAGTAAAAACATGAGTGGCTGCCAAAAGCTGTAGGGGGAAAGGCAAAGGGAGAATGAACAGGCCCGGCAGAGGATTTTTAAGGCAGCGAAACTATTCGGTATTATACTCTAATAGTGGATATTTGTTATTATAAATTTGTCTAACTCCATGGTATTATAACACCCTAAGGTGAACTATGAACTTTGAGTCATTTTGATGTGAACTAATGAACCCTAAGGTAAACTATGAACTTTGGGTCCTTTGGATGTGCTAATATAGGTTCATCAATTATAACAAATGGATTTTTCTAGTGAGAGGATGTTGATAATAGGAAAGGCTGATACTTTATATGGGACGAGGAGTACATGAGAAATCTCTGTACCCATTATCTCAAGTTTTGGGTGAAACTAAAATTACTTTAAAAAGTGAAGTCTATAAAAATGCATATATTTCAATCCATATGGAAAAGAAATGGACAATCTTTAACAAAAATGACAGAAGTATTTACCCTTCTGCCCAGCAATAATATCACATCTCAGAATCTATATAAGATATATTTCATCATCAAATGTATGAAGTATATATGCATGATTTTATTTCTAATGTGATATTAATTTAAATAGTAAAAATATGGAAATGAGCTGAGTGTCTTATTATAGAGGACTGGCTGTATAAACTAGGGTACATACACAATAGAAATATTATGGAGACATTAGAAAGAAATGAATGATGATGTCTATATATTAGTATTTATAGATCTTCAAGATAAATTGTTAATGAAAAAACAAGGTGCTGAATAGTGGACCTTGTTTGCTTTTTTTTGTAAAAATGTGTGGAGAAAATAAGTGTCTCCTTGTACACATACATTTGCAGCAGTAAGCCAAGAACTAATAAAGATAACACCTATATCGTGTTGGGTAAAATGGAGTGAGGAAGGAAAGACTTAAAAGGATACACCATGGCCAAAGTTTTTATAAAGGATAATGTATATTTTTTATAAAAATTGATTTAAAGAAATATAAAAGATGTAGGTATAGTCATATGAATTTACTTGACTAAAGATACAAGCTTGTTTTATTCATTAACATAAAGTTCATAGGCTTATAATGAGGTCAAAAGAGAGGAACTTAGAAGAGCCTTTGTTGCCATTTAAGGTGGCCATTAAAACACTTCTAAATTTAGAATTAAAGGGAAAATTAAAGCATTTACCTTGTCTTTCCAAAGAACAACATTTTGATATAACCAAGTAGCTCTAGATGATGAGGAAAAACTTTGTTTTGTAGAAGATGGCTAGTTAATGATTATTGAAAGAATGATGACAGAATTAGTATATAATCCTTTCACCAATGCTACAATAAAAAAGTATTTCCAATTAGTGTCAAAATAATTATGTGAATGATTGATACAGGAATGGATATTCAGACTGTCTGAGTTACATTTTGATGGCAAAAAGAAAGCCATAACTATAGGACGGAGGATTCAGAATGCCATAATCTTGATTAAATGATCAATCTGAGCATTTTAGCAATTGGGCCTATGATAATATGTATTTTCTATTGGTTTTATAAAATATTATCATCATTCAAATCCAGATTCAAGTTGAATGCTTCAAGGCAATAGGAAATTATCTCTCCAATTTATACTTGATTTAATTAAAATAACTGGCTAAATGGACTGTCATTATTAAGATGATACTTAATAGTACCACTCTCCCAAACAATTACCTATTATTTTACTAGTATCACATATAATTATTACTATTCAGCAACTTGTTTCATATAATTTGTGTAAATCAAATTAAACACAAGTTATGGGGTGGTTGTGATCTCATTGAAACAAATATTGACTCACTATAAAAGAAACCACACATGCAGTGATAAAAATTCATAAAAAGAAAGATCATAAATAGTCAATGTAGAAGGTAGTTTGTCCTCTTTTTTGGCTTACTGAAGAGATGAAGTTCAAAATGTAGTCTCTAAAGTTTATGTCATTACTTCTCTTTATCTACTGTCCTTTCTTTTGAAAGTTGACATGACATGTTCACGTTTAGAAATCATCAACTTTGTGTTGGTAGAATTCCTACAAGGTATAAAAAACTAAAAGTGTTCTCTGTGAAAGTAATGAGATGGAAAATCTGCCTAAATCAAGCCATTCTTACTTTTTTTCTAAATTGACATATTAATGACATATTAGTGCCCTATCTTTGACTCTACACTAAGACACTTTTTACCTTTAAAGTGATAAACTTGTTATAGACATATAAACATATTGTTATTAATTCAAAAAGACAAAGCAGAATAAACTTTTAATAACATCATTAATAGTCTGTATTTATTTTTAGTAAAATACAATGTGAGACATAGTGTTTGATTGTTCATGGATGATTGCATAAAAAATGTAAGTATAGCCTTTTGGGATTGTGCAACTCATGTGATGGGCTTGCCTTATTCACACACACGAAGTCTGTAAAGTACAGAATTAATCCCTAAGGCATGTTAATGTGCTTCTTTGACAATTCTTATTAACTATTACAAGGTATTTAAATTGCAGATATCCTGCTGAGTGAATATTCAAAATGCACTTGACAGCCCTACACCAGAATACCAGATGCTCATTACTGTGTTTTATTTTGTGACTTAAAAAAGGTTGATTTTATTTCATAATGCCCTGGCTTTAGAGAGAGGGACAGGAAAGAGAAGAAAAGAAGGAAAGAAGGAAGGAAGGAAGGAAAAAGAAAGAAAAGAAGAAAAAGGAAGGAAGGAAGAAAAAAGGAAGTGAATGGAAGGAAAGAAAAGGGAAGGAAAGGGGAGGGGATGGGAGTCGAGGGGAAGGAAAGGGAGGGGAAGGAAGGAAGGGAGGAAGGAAGGAAGCAAGGAAGGAAGGGAGGAAGGAAGGAAGCAAGGAAGGAAGGGAGGAAGGAAGGAAGGAAGACAGGCAGGCTGGCTGTTCATACATTTCAAGGGTTAATCATATGTCAGACATATTTGCGTTCTTCTTACTGTTATTTGAACAAAGATCATGATTATTTTTTATCTCACCTTTTTCCTAGCCATTGCCTTAACATATCTATTCTTGTGGTCCACTCTATTCTTCAATGTGGAAATTTCTGGTTTTTCAGAATTTTCATTACACTATCTATTAAAATCATTTTAAGTTGCCAGAAATTAAGTATCCTTTTATTTTACTTAGTTTTAATATTAATTCATGAGGGTACTTGCCTTCTGTATTAGTCCATTGAAGAAACACCTGAGATTGGCAATTTATATGCTGCTATGAAGAAAACACGAGACTGGTAATTTGTAAAAGAAAGAGGTTTAATTGACTCACAGTTCTGCAAGGCTGAGGAAACTTCAGAAAACTTACAACCATGGCAGAAGGGGAAGCAAACAGAATCTTCATATGGCGGCAGCAAGGAGAAGTATCAGAGCAGAGTGAAGGGGGAAGCCCTTTTAAAAACCTTCAGATTTCATGAGAACTTATCAGGAGGATAGCATGAGGGGAAACTGCTCTGTGTTTCTATTGCCTCCCATGGGCTCCCTCCCACCACATGTGGGGATTATGGGAAATACAATTCAAGATGAGATACAGCCAAACCATTATCACCTTCTGTCTTCCAAAATAACTAGTACTTCATTTTGTTTAGCTAGAAAGAAATTATTTAAACCCCTTGAATATTATCTTCTTAAGAATTCATTTTTATTATGTGCTAATTTGCTTTCTTTATAAAGCAATAGTGGAAAATTTTAGTAACGGAGCAATTCCCTGGGGAGAAGGGGAGAATTTTTCTATATAATCACCTTTTGAACACAGGTCTTTCTCTCTGTCCTACTACTGTATTGTGTTTTCTTAAGAAGCTGTAGCAAAATGCAATGACATAGTTAAGTATTAACGTAAGCGTCTGACAGATTTGGTCTTAATCACATTTCCAGCTTTTCTTGGTTTTACTGACTGTATACTTGAAGTCTCAAATGCCACCCCCTTTTATCATCCACGCAGCAATGCCTGCTTCTCAAGATTACTCAAACAATTAAAAATGATATGATATTACATGAAAAAGAAAATTGTGCTTAGCATATATCATTTGGTCATTATGTGTTATGATTACTCCAATGCTTCCCATCAACTTATTTTTATGTAGTTTTATTTCTAGAAAAAAAAGCATGAAATATAGGAATAATATAGGAGACTTAAAAAAGAATCTCAATAAATTATGAATAGATATTTAATGGGTGCTCCATTAATATCCATTAAATCAATATTCATATTTAGTAAAATTTGTGGCTACTCTGGTTTTATATTGGTCTCTTTGGGGAGCTAGTGACCTGGCTTCTTCACCAACAGAGAATACACCCTCTGCTCTCATGGATCTACATCTGATGCTGTGGTTATATCAAACCCAAGTGGTCCTTGTATCCAAGAAGCAAGGCTCCTCTTGTACTTAAATGCAAAGAGATTATTGTAAGTTTCACCATTTGGAATGAGGACTCTAAAGCTTTTCAACCCACTGTACCTCTTTTGCTAATAACTAAGTTTTGTGGTAAAACCCGTATAATATAAAATTTTCCTCTTAACCATTATAAAATACGTAATTCAGTGACATTGGCCACACTCAACGTTTATCCAGTCATCTGTTGATGGACACTTGGGTTGTTTCCACCTACTGCCTGTTGTGAATAATGCTGCCATAAATTTTGGCATAAAAGTATCCAGTTTCTGTTTTCAATTATACAGGATATGTACACAGGCATTGACTTTGCTGGATCACGGGATAATTCTATTTTTAGCTTTTTGAAGAACTGCCAAACTGCTTTCTTGATGGCCGCATCGTGTCACATTTTCACTAGGGGTGTATGAAGTTCCAATTTCTCCATATAATCACTATTTGCTTTTTTTTTTTTTTTTTTTTTTTTTTATTACAGTCATTCTAGTAGATGTGAAGTTGTATTGCACTGTGGTTACGATTTGCATTCTTCCTAATGTCGAGTATCTTTTCATGTGCTTCTTGGCCATTTGTATATCTTCTTTAAGAAATACCAATTCAAACCATTTGTCTATTTTTTTGTCTTTTTGTTTTTGGATTTTAGCAATTATTATAATATTCTGCATGTTAAACCCCTATCAGATAAATAATTTGTGAATATTTTCTCCTATTCCATAAGTTGTGGTTTTACATTCTTGATAATGTTCTTTTATATATAAATATTTTAAATATTGAATATTTATTTCTTTTTCTCTTGCTCATAGTTTTGGTTCACTTTTAAGAATCCATTTACAAAACCCAGCTTCATGAAAATGTAAGTCCATGTTATTTTCTGATAGTTATAAGGATTTAGCACTTATATTTAGTCTTCATTCATTTTGTGCTAATTTTTGTAAATGAAATTCCTTTAATTTCTTGTCTTGATTTTTTGTAAGTGTATATAGATAAAACTGATTTTAGCATGTTAATCTTATACCCTGAAATTTTGCTTAAATCATTTATTATGACTAGTAGCTCATTATGGAATCTTTAGAATCCTATGTATAGAATCATGTCATCTATTAATACGGTTTTACTTACTCATTTTAAACTTAGATTCCTTTTATTACTTTTTCTTGCCTAAATGCTGACTAGAAATTGCAGTTCAATGATGAATAGCAGTAGTAAAAGCAGGCAACCTTCTATGTTTAATCCTAGAGAGAAAGCTTTCAGTCTTTCACCATTCAATGTATAATGTTAGCTGTGAGTTTTTATAAATGTTTTTTAGTATGTCGATGAAACTCTCTTATGTTCTTAGTTTTCTGAGTGTTTTTACCAAGAAATGATGTTGTATTTTGTCAAATGACTTTTATGTGTCAATTAAGATAATCGTTTGGGTTTTTCTATTTGCTTTATTAATGTGGTATTAATTGATTTATTTTTATGTTTAACCATCCTTACATTCCTGAGATAAATCCCACTTGATTGTGGTGAATACTTCTACAAATATACTGTTGGATTCTGGTTAGTAGTGTTGTTTTTTGTTTTGTTTTGTTTTGTTTTTTTAGAATTTCGACACCAATATTTATGAGAGATGTTTGTCTATAATTTTGTGTGTGTGTGTGATGTCTTCATCTGGTTTTGGTATGAAGTTAATGTTGGTCTGATGGAATCAGTTTAGAAGTGTTACCTCTTCTCCTACTTTATGGAGAGTTTGAAAAGGATTTGTGTACATTTTTCTTTAAACATTTAAATATTCCTTAAATATATGTGTTAATTATTATTTATATATAAAATATTAGCATTCACTAATGTATCTATCTGGTTCTAAACTTTTTTTGTTCTTGGTAGGTTTTAGATTACTGATTTAATCTATTTATTTTGTTATAACTCTATTTAAACTTTGTATAGTTTCTTGTGTAAGTTGAGATCATTTTAGTGATTGGGGAATATATCCATGGTGACTCCCTAGTGTTGGAATTAGATTTGCTAGATGTTCAGCACAAGCCCAATCTTTCCTACCACATTGACATCTAACCACAATCCACCCAATCTAGCTGGCCCCAGAATGAATTCAGGAGCCTCTTTCAAGAAAAAAAAAAAAAAAAAAAAAAAAAAAAAGCTATACTTGTGGTCACTTCTGCATGCCAATTATTGTATCACCTATAGTTTTCTTCAGTAATACTGATGCTAATGACTAAGAAGCTAGGATTTGTGAGGGCTTATGAAGAGGCAATCATTCTGTTAAACATTTTGCAGATGTCACCATCATTATCTTTACACTTTTACATGAAAAGGACACTATAGAATAAAGGCTTATTTTACCTTTGGTGGGTAGGAGAGTGGAGCAGGCTCTACAGAGAGATTGAATAACCAGTCTAAGGGAAAACAGCAGGAAGAGAACTTGAAACAAGACCTGTCTCACTCTAAAATGTGAACTCTATTTCATGCCATCCTAAGGAAAACAATCACTGCCTATAAGGAAGGTCTAACAAACTGACCTGAGAACAACGGTACTGGCTGCTCTGGGTATTTTCATTATTTCCTTATATCAAACTAGCAATTGTCTAGAAAGCTAGACAAGAATAGTAGCACTAATTGAAGCCAAATTGAGCTGCAGACCTACAGATCAATACAGAGTTTAAGTATTTAAAGGCAATTACTTAGAATAATGAATATTCTTTAAAAATTGATTGAAAGCAGTTACACAGTTACTCACATACACACACACACACACATTCACACATTTACAATTTGTTACCAGAAAATGCTATCCAAAAATCACCAAAGAGAGTAAAGAGAAGGTAAAGTTTCTATATATGACACTTACAAATTTTATTATTCCCAAATAGAAAGTATAAATCTGCAAAGAAAATATACTGGATTACGAAACCCAGTTCCTTACAGATTTAATGATGAATTCCTGAGGTAAGTCTTCCTCAGGCTGAAATGAATGTGAAGATCTTAATGATGCTAACACTATGCTTCCTGACTAGAAATGAGAGAAAGGTCGTTCTATATTCGACCTTCCTGTTTACAGAAAATTAGAGTCATGATGAATTAAACATTAGAATGTTTTGCATTTTTATCTCATGTTTATCTCATGTTTATAACTACGGCATTCTCAATGTCAAATTATTTTGGCAGCTGCATTCAGTGTAGATTTTGTCTTTTGTTTATTCATTTCTAAATAGAGTGTGTCATAGCAATACACTCAAATTTCAATAGTCCAGTTGCTTACAAATGTATTAAAAATATCTCACTCTAGAATTATATGCTATAATCCACATAAACCTCACAAGCATTATCCTCAATGAATGGGATGGTAAGTCTGTGAAGCATAGATGCTGTTTTGAAAATGCATGGATTGAAAAAATTAATAAAATAGAGAAATTCCATCAAGGAAAAGCTTTGTGGTCACTGTGTGCAATAAATAGAAGTATAAAGAAAATAGCTCTAGCTTATTCATCAAAATCTCTCTCTTAAGCAAGTTTTCAATTGAACGGATCATGAACCAATAAATGACAATAATTATTTCCACTCCCATTTTCACTTCATTGTTGAAGTGAGACACATTCCCTACCACTCCAATTATCTTCTTTTTCCATATTTATTTAAAGACTACATATATTAATTAAAAACACAAATATGGGGTTAGAGGACTCTGTACCATCTCAATGAAACCTGAGATTTGTGGATACTTCAAAAAATAACATTATAAGTTGGTTAGATTGAGGAAAAGACCAAATGGCATTCCTGCTGGCTGCATGGCTTTTATGTTGCCAAAGGCAGGTAGTGACCCTTATAGCACTGATGCTGTGTCAAGGAAAATGTTGTATGTGAAACCGTGCAGTTTATGCCAGGATTTTCAGAGACTCAAGATGTCAGGAAAGGCAGAATTCCAGAAAAGCAACCCTAAAGGAGCAGCAACTGGGTCTCAGAATTACGGTGGGGATTCTACTTATTCCCCCACTAACTATGATTTGAAAGGAAGGATATCCCAGCTCTCATAAATGAAGCAACAATATTCCTCATTCCATGTGTTTTCTAAAGTTTTGATCTCAATAGCTTTGTCATTTTAAAATAATTATTAAACGGAAATGATGTTTTGGAAGAAACTTCCAAAATACAGAAGAATGTATGAAGAGAGAAAATTCATGAGAAAAAAAATAGAAATGAAGAAATAGGGGAAGAGGTCAACTGTTCAATATAATGTAAACCTTCAAAGTGAACACAGGAAAATAAATGAATAAAAGTGTATAAGACTAACTACCTGAACCACAAAATAACTACCTAGAGATCAAGCAACCTCACCCAAGTTTTGAAAAATTAATTTAAAATTAAGTTTGAAACTAGCCACATACACAAAGGAAAGCCCTGATAACATATGACATATTTGTAATTCCAAGAAATCTATACAACATTTAAGTATGAATTCATATTACTTTAGAAAAGTAGTAAAATTAGGTATGTCTCTGATTTTCTTCCTTTGTAATTCTGAACAGAAAGATAAGGGAAAGTTGTCTGCAGATTATAAGGACGGTAAGCTGCAACCTGAGAATTCTACATTCAGCCAATTTGCTGTTTGTATGTAAAGGTAACTGAACTGTATTCAATATATGCATATACTCAAATTGTGCAGTCATAGCTCTTATAAAATATTGGATATGAGCTCAGTTCAGAGAAGAAGTATTTTAGATTAGAATCAGCATTTCTGTGGCTTCATTCCAGATATTTTTTTCATTAAAAAAATATTAAATAATGCCCATAGTTCATTCAGATTTTCTTTTTACCAAATGGTTTTGTTTTGCTTTTTGTATTCTGATCCAGGATCCCATGTGGCATACCACTTTAGTCATGTCATTTTTTTCTTCTTAGGTGCATGCTGACCATGATCTTTTTTTTTTTTTTTCTTCCTTTTTTATTATACTTTAAGTTCTGGGGTATATGTGCAGATGGTGCAGGATTGTTACATAGGTATACACAGGCAATGGTGGTTTGCTGAATCCATCTCCCCGTCATCTACATTAGGTATTTTTCCTGTTATCCCTCCCCAACCCCCTGCTATCCCTCCCCTAGCCTTCCCACCCCCCAACAAGTCCTGGTATGTGATGTTCCTCTCCCTGTGTCCATGTGTTCTCACTGTTCAACAACCATTCATAAGTGAGAACATGCAGTGTTTGGTTTTTTGTTCTTGTGTCAGTTTGCTGAGAATGATGGCTTCCAGCTTCTTCCATGTCCCTGCAAAGGACATGAACACATCCTTTTTTATGGTTGCATAGTATTCCATGGTGTATATGTGCTACATTTTCTTTGTCCAGTCTATCATTGATGGGCATTTTGGGTTGGTTCCAAGTATTTGCTGTTGTGAACAGTGCCACAATAAACATACATGTGCAAGTGTCTTTATAATAGAGAGATTTATAATCTTTTGGGTATATACCCAGTAATGTGATTGCTGGGTCAAATGGAATTTCTATTTCTAGATCCTTGAGGAATTGCCACACTGTCTTCCACAATGGCTGAAATAATTTACACTCCCACCAAAGTGTAAAAGTGTTCCTATTTCTCCACATCCTCTCCAGCATCTGTTGTCTCCAGATTTTTTAATGATCAACATTGTAACTAGCGAGAGATGGTATCTCAATGTGGTTTTGATTTGCATTTCTCTAATGACCAGTGACGATGAGCATTTTTTCATGTTTGATGGCTGCATAAATGTTTTCTTTTGAAAAATGTCTGTTCATATCCTTTGCCTACTTTTTGATGGTTTTTTCTTGTAAATTTGTTTGTGTGACCATGATCTTTTCTCACACTTTCCTTGTTTTAAAATAATCTTGACAATTTTGAGCACGTATATTATAGGATGTGTATATATGGAAATTTGCCTGATGTTTTCCTCTGATTAGATTGGGTGATAGATTTGGGGTCCCATGATTTTTAAAATGCAATATTCCTATGTTTATTGATGTATTTCTTGAATAACATAATTTTGTTTGCCTTTAGCCCTGTTATGATGAAAGAGACTGTTGAGTTGGGATATAACTGTAACACAAAATGCCAAATTGTAGCATGCAAAGACAACAACTATTCAACATCAACACACTATTTGTGTATCACTGGTTGGCTGGTGCTTTTACCCCACATAATATTTTGGGGGCTAATCTATTCTGTTATCAAGCTAATGCCAGCATATTTCTGGCATACAATGCAAAGAAAAGAGAGGGCAAGGGAAATCATACCTCTTAAATCTCATGGCTCAGTCTTACCATAAGGGGTAAAATAGTATAATCATCACCAGGAAGGAAAAATGGATATTGGTAAACAGTAATGTAATCTACCATATGAATGCTTTTATTATATTCATCATTTATAAGATGTAAGTAAGATATGTAATGTTATAATAAAAGTAAATTAGTGGAAATTTAGAAGAAAATAATTATAAAATCAGAATACTTTTTAAAATGAAAAAATATACATTAGAATACATCCAAGAGTTCAAATGAAAGAAAATACTCAACAGATCTACAACGGATACATTTAAGCAAGAAAAAAATGCCAATATCTAAAAGAAGGAGGAAAGCAGGTGTATCACCAAACATGGAGAATTAAAGTGACAATAGCTTAAATTTTTCTAAACAAGTAAACTAGGAAACCTCAACAAAATTGCAACACAAAATTGACAAATTTGTGGCTGAGGAATTTAAAATGTGAAGAATTTAAAGTGTGAATTCAAAAACCATAGAAACAATTGAAAAAGGTATCAAATAATAATATGTTCTCTATTTTAAACTTCTTGTGTAGACTGAGGCTGTAAACTCTCCAGAAAAAAACAAATTTAACTTTCAATAATTCTTTTCATAAAAAAATAAACAGTACTCAGCTATAAAGAAGCTACTGTGTTCTTCATATTGAAATATTAATAAAAGCCTGCACATGACCTCAAACAATGTTTATTACATAACTATACGATGCTAAGTAGGTACTTTTTCAAAGCAATCAAATAGCCCATTGTTTCCCTGTACCTGCAGTGAAATGGGTTCCTGTTTCTTATAATAATTGAGGAAGGATTCCAAATTAAAATAGCATTTTCTTTTTCAATCCTGTAGTTGTTTAGAGACATTTGCTTTTTGTGGTTGGACATGCAGATCTAGAGAATGAGTCCATATCCCAGTTAAGATGCATAGGTATCCACAGAGATCTGTGAATAACAGAACCAATGCAATCCATTTGCCCACTATGGACTGCTCCACACCTGCATAGTACGGCTTACTATAACTTACTTTCTGATGTATGTTGAAAAGGATGACAACTGTTAATCTATTTTTGTGCTTTTGAGGGACACAGTAGAAAATGACCTTTTCTGTCCATGTACATTGCTTAAATATCACAAACGTTCATTTCAGGTACCCAGAATGCTAATATCAAAGAACAGATGAGAACATTACTTGTTTCTATTATACCTTTTCACATTCAGAGGAACAGTTTTTGATGGGTATTAATATAACTCCACTTAATTCTATTTCTTTCCATGTGTATAACAATTTGCATCCAATAGCATTTTCCATAAAAGTGTATTTTATTATTTAATTATTCAGGCCTGTTTTCTAGACTGTATTTTCAGTCCAATGGCTGCTGCCTAGTAATTGGTATGACCCAATACTACAGAAATATTATTACTACCATTTTTATTATTAATTTCTCCTGATATTGCAAAGAATATCACTATTAATTCTGGTCACTGAGGAGGTGTGTGTGTGTGTGTGTGTGTGTGTGTGTGTGTGTGCGCGTGTATATATCATTTTTCAGAATGTGACCATATCTTGACATAAAGCAATAGCCTTCTAGACCAAATATTTTCCAGCAACCTGCAAACCACCACAAGTAAACACTGATGACTTTTATACATCACCTAACAATTTATCAAAAGACAGTGCTTATTTAGCTGTGGGATTATGTAGGTTCTCAGGCGCTTCTAAAGTATTGCCCAGAAGCCTGATTACCACCTGCTCATTTATGCGACAACTATCTATTACACTTCCCCATCTAAATATACCATCTACATTTCATGAGAAAACTTCTTTATATATTTTCCTCCCTATTAGAATGTTGCTTAGATACATTACTTGTGTCACCATGAATATTTTAAGAATCAAACTAGGATTATGTACTTTAATAATAAATATAGTTTGAATGCGCTCTCAATCATAGGACAATTATTATCCCCAAAGAGTATACACTTATTAACAATTCCAGGTAACTTCCTAGTATAAAACCTTGTGGCTATGGCAGTATAGCAGCAAAGGACTTACTAAACATGTTAGTTAACTCAGTAGGGGTAGCTAACATTTCTAATAATATGATCTGCACAATCTAACATTAAAGACCCAGAGAGGTCAACTAAACAATGGAGTTGCAATATAATGTATAGTTAGAACCTCAATTAGTTTTCTGGGTGTGCCAAAGCAAAATCGTACAAACTGAATGGCTTAAAAATCACATAAATCATTGTCCGTGATGGAGGATTGAGGCCGGAAGCAAAGGCTTCAGCAGGGCCATGCTCCCTCTGCTACCTCCTTTCATTCACCTGGATTCCAATGGCTTGCTGGCAGTCATTGGTCTTCCCAACTTGCAGTTACCCAACTGCAAGCTCCACCTTTATTGGCACATTGTGTTCTCCCTATGTCTCTGTCTGCACGTGGCCATCTTCTTATAAAGACGCCTGTCCTATCAGGTGCCCAGACTACTTCCATAAGACCTGATTTTAATTAACGGCATTTACAATGACTCTTTTTCCAAATCACATCACATTCTGAGATATTGGTGGTTAGTATATCAATACATTTTTTTTTTAGGGGAAACACAATTCAACCCACAACAGAGGCCTATTCAAATTCAACTTTGTTTCATAGAAACCCTAGTTAAGTTATCATTCTTCAAAAATAAAAGAACCAATTTACTGTCTGTGCCTCTTTTACATAATTTGGTTCAAGAATAAACAATTTATTTTTGATTGTTTGAGAAATGATGTGTAATGAGCTCATGTCCATGTTATTCCTAAGACTTCTGCCATCTGTGCCACATCTTGTATTGTAGTATTTTTGAGCAGCCATCCCCAGGGGATCATACCATTAATTCTCATTTGTAATTTAGTCTTAGCTTGATCTTCACATAGAGATATCAATATTATATCACAAAAATTATCCTAATGCAGTATTTAACCAAGTTATATTTGTGGCAGCAGAGTAAAAATGTATTATAAGTCATTATGTGAATACAAATTTACTTTGACTTTCTTATGAAGTAGAAATCAAAAGACAGAATTAGACAAATCGATCTCAACAGAATATAAATATACTTCAACTGTGGCACAGCTTGTCTTGTTAGCTCTACTTCTAGTAAAGCTGACATCTTTGGAGACATCATTTCCCCCCCGTCCCATCTAGAGTCTATTGTTAACCTCCAAGTTATGGCAGCTTTTCTTGCAGGTTATACTGGACTGACATGTACTCTAACACATCTTGAGTAAGAACGGAAAAGCTTTGATACCTCCACACACCCCAGCCGAGGTATTGTTTTCAATTATCTTATTGAATGGACATAGATAAATCTAAAACATCCCTTAAAAAGTGTCTAGTTAAAAGCACTCCAAGAGCAGATATGCAGGATGATTTTCCCAAAGTCTTGTGTAAAGGAAGAGCCTTCCAATTCTGTTTCTTACATGCTTTCTAATCACCACATCATCATCCTCAAAAATCATCACCTTGCCATTTAAATTTCTATGAATTTAGGGTCTGCACACCATGCTCTGGTGTTCAGTGATGCCAACAAGGGTACCTTACACGTGCATGCCATTTTTCCACATCCATGTTGATGGCTGTGGTTTCACACCTGGGGGATGTGCCAGGAGACTCTGACCTCCCCTTTCATTCAGAATGATAGCTCTTTCACCCTGTATCGACTTCACTGGTTTTACCTGGGAGAATCTGTATACTCAGTGTTCTCTTTCCTAGATTTGTTAAACTTATCAAGGCTGTGTATATATAACGAATCAACTGAAGCTCTTGTAAGGTCAGAGGAGTTGACAGATGAGATTTACTTCGGAGGCACCTACTTTCTGATGATGACCATCAGCACCTCAGCAACCACATAGTTCATGTTCTCCTATTACACTCCATTTTCAGAAAGCCTCTAAAAACTACCACTGGGTTTAATCTTGGTGATAGATTCCTAATTTTTAATTTGGAAGGTTTTTGTAACAACTTGGAAAGTGTTTAAATCACTTTCCAGACATTAACATGTATCCCTTGAGGAGCAAAGTCAACCCCAGTTGAGAATCACTGACATAACCAATCCAAAGTAGCTTATACTTGTATATCAGAATATTTACAGCCTCAGTGGGGCTATTACAATTTCTATTCAGCAAGACCAAAGCAATTGTTTTTCTCCCTATACTTTGATCTAACTCCTCCTTTAATATAGATTAATAAATTAGGGACAGGATAAAGGGTGTCATTTCTCAAACACAGTGGTGAATGTAGTTGCCTACTGAGACTGGAGAATCGTGTGTTAACTTAAACATCTCTCTTCTTTCAGTCATGAGCAGAACCAATAAAATTTGCCCTTGTTAATAAATATGTAAAATTCTCTGCAGTAAGAGTGCTGCGGGACCTATCTATATCTGTCCACATTATGAGTCAATTCCTTGACAAAATAACCTGTAATCTTAAGAGTTACCTATTCAGAACTCATATATTTAGAATGCTTTGTGTAATGAGAAGTGGTATCAGTTCTGATACTTTTACAATATTTCATCAGGATGACATTTCAATTCCTAACCTTGTTCATACTTAAAGTAGACAGATTTTAGAGTTTTGAATATGTTTGTCTCTATTTAGACTTTCAATAATAAAAGATTTTTCTTCCTTTTTTTTTTTTTTTTTTTTTTTTTTTTT
>NW_022436970.1:13290966-13313091 GCF_009761245.1 Sapajus apella | reverse complement strand
TTTCTCTATAAGTCCAGTATCAGGGGAGATAGTTTTTTTTGTTTTTTTTTTTTTTTTTTTTTTTTTTTTTTTACAGCCAAGGAACCAAATGGTTTGTGATTTTCGCTTGGCTTTTATCTTGTCCTTTACCAATTTTACTATCTCCCCTGATACTGGACTTATTATCTCTACATCCCATTTTCCTTAATTGATCATAGTGCTTGGAAAACCTTAAATCAGGGGTGGCTCACAAGGCAACCTGGCATTAGAGAAGATTCATTCTCCCTGTTCTTCTCTTTACTTCTTCCAAACAAAGCATTAGTCATATTCAAATTAAATCTGGAGTTGTTGCACAAAAATTCTGCCACTTTCACTGCAACAATTATTTCTGTATATTCACATACACTCTAATAAAGGCAAAGAATACAATATAACAGGAAAAATAAAGCACTGGAAAACATCAGAGCAGTCAGAGAAATCCAAACAAAGTTCCCAGTAATCTCTCATGCTTAAAAAGAGTGGATTTCATCTCTGTTTGCAAGCCACCAATATGTGCATGAAATATATCAGTTCTAGGGAAACTGCCTTCTTATCTGACAAATTGTCTTTTATACCTCTATGAGGTCAAATATTTACATTTGAGGCTACTATGTTTCATAATTCTCCACTTATGACCATATTTTTTTTAAATTGATGCTCCTGAAAGACCAGACAGTGTCTCTGAAAACACACAGAAATGCTGGTGACACATGCATCTAAGCATAAGACATAAGACAAATTCTCCTAACAACTAACAATGAAATTGCAATGAGCTTAACTCTGTTGCTTGTATTCTAGAAGCATGAAACTTAATGAACATGGTCTATCAGCTAAATTTTCCTAAGTAACTAATATGGCCTGAAAATTGGGCTGGACATCATACTGTCTCTCCTCTAGCAATACAATATATTTTTTTCTCTCAAACTATATGTTTATTATTAATTTTAAAAAAACTGTATGAACCATTCTAAAAGCAGTATAGAAACACCAAGAAGGAAATGTTGACTTTTATCAGGAAAAAGGAGAAAAGGCTGCTTAAAGATGAAAACCTCAAACATCAATTATGAATAGGTGAATATATATCATATTACAAACCACTGCATTCCAATTGCCATTTTTCCATTTGCATTCATAGGATGCACTAGCATAAATTTATCTTCATTGGGACTTAAGGAATCTGATTATTTTAACACAATTAGAAGATAAGTTTCAAGCTTTAGTGAAGTTTGGGAAAATTCAGTACCAAAATTTTAAATTTGTTATTTTTTATTTTTTACATTTCATGGTACCTATATTCTTCAAATGCTGAGTATGATTTAGTCTAAATTAACTAAAAATGTGTATACTACCTGTTATAGTCATAAATAACTTTTGACCTTGAAGTTGCATATTAAATATTGAATATTGGGAATATATTTAACACAGATACAAAGTTTGCAGTCAGTATGTTACACGGTAATGCTTTCTTCAAAATTTGGACCCTTAATTGAGACTCCCAAGAAACTTCCACCATGCTTTATCAACTTACATTTATTGCACAACTTAAATACTTAGAATATGTATAAATTAGTTAGGCCTTTTAGACTTCACAATTATATATTGATTTTAATTACAGAGAATAAAACATCTTTACATGTGTTTTGGAAGCCAAGAACCAGTGGACACATAGAAGTTTAATCTTTAGCACTTAAAAATATCCAACCAATTTACAAAATGAAGTATATCTTCATGTGTTGGAGGAAGGGTAGACTAAAGCCAGCTTTAAATATAAAGTCAAAAGTCATTTATTCTCATGTGGCCTTTTTCAACCTGACATAAGAGGGTGTTCCTATTTAAAATGATTGTTATCTAATAAAAAGGAATACTTAGGACTCAGAACAGAAGTTATACCATCTGTGATGAGCATCCCTAGGTTTATACAAAAAGAATCTCTAGGAAGACAATGGTGCAATAAGCACTTTGTGAAACATGAGGGAAAGGTGATTATTTTTAACAGGAAGTGATTTGTTCAAACATATTAAATATATTCCTATAACTTTGTCAGATATTTTGAAGGTTGTAATATTGAAAGGAACACAGAAAATGGCAAGAATGATGATACAGATATTAACTTGGGAAAATATAAAAGTTTTTCAAGATGGTAGATGTAAACACAAGATGGTAGATACAAGAGCTACATAGCTTAGCGGTCACTCATATGTACCTATTTGTATACATACTAAAATAGAGTGATCAGTTATGATTACCTAGGAAACTGAAATATAGCAATTGCAGTCATGAGCTAATTGTATGGCCACATATAAGGCATATGCGGTAAAGTATGTAAATGCACAATGCCTGGCACTTATTCCTTGCTGATGAAATCAACTTGATAAAATGCAATCCAAATTTTAACGATTATTTTGTACTCATAAAGAATATTTGACATTCAGCATTTAAAAGTGTATGTGGCCAAGAAATATAAAACAATAAAAAATGATATTTTGTATACACAACTAGGCTTCAATGTCCATATCAGGACAAATGGAAACAGTTTACAAATTAATTATAAAATATGTGATTTTTAAAGCTTAAGTGCCTTCTTGTTCCTTTTACTCCAAAAAATAAAAATAAAAAAAATCTCTCACCCTCCAGGTTTCAGTGATTATTTCCTAATGCCCTCCCCTTTCAAAAAGCTATCAAATTTTGTCAATTGCATGGTACACTTCCCTTCTATTTCAACATTTATTAATTTTTATAAAAATTGCATATTATGAATTTTGTCTCTGAGTAGGGAATGACTTGGTCTATCATTTGACATGTAAAACCCAGGACAATTAATGCAGGTAGAATTGAGAAAATATCCTGTAATTATTCTGTTCCTTAGGATAGGCCTGAGAAGGATAACTGAATTTGAACTGTTAGAACTTGGAGTTGAAGGAGGGGTGAAAGATAAAAGTAGAAAGTTAGGACTGACTTCCTCACAATGTATTGCCTCTTTCTAAGTGTGCATTGTTGCTCTACAATCACTTCACTATTGACCCTTATAAAAGGACAGGGCAATGTGATAATACCATAGAGATATGATATACATAGGAGACAGCCACTAATAGAAAATGAACACAGAGAACCTCGGAGTAAAGTGTTAAATAAAACTACCCCAGAAGATGGTAAAATCAGGTAACGGTGTCTGTTCACTTTGCCTCACAAGGATACACAGGAGAATTGAAAACTCCTAGAGAAAATGTCTATTAGAAACCTTGGAGAATTAAGTATGTGATTTGGTTTTCCACTTAAGTGACTATAGTTACTATTATATGTAAATGGCATTTCATTTACATCTACATAATTAGCATGTAGCAAAAAGAAAATTATGCATGTCATTAGAAATATATCCTATTAAATTTGCTGTGAGTTTTATTTGATTGCAGCAATAAACTGAATCTGTATATTTAGCATACGCATTTTATTGGCTCATGTAGCAAGTCGACTGCCCAAGACAAGGCACCTTAAGAGAAATATTGTGTACAACATATGACATAATGTGTAAACTTCAGGAAAAGATTATATGTATTCGTATTTACAAACACTGGTAATCATTCTCCTTCAGGCATAAACGTTTCCAAACAAGCTTCGTTATGTCTTGGTGTTTCCATATATGCTCTTTCTTCTGCCTGGAGGACTTTTGATGGTTTCATACCAGCATCAGTTCTCTCTGCTTTCATAATGAACATTGCCAAGGCTTAGCTGGGCCCTTTGTGCAATGGATGACCTTGTTTGGGACAATGGCACATGAGAAGGGACAGGTGCCCCTTTCACGTCAAGCTCTTCAAAGAAGTGTGCTTGCTTTCCTCATTCCTGTTGCCTAGGATAAAGACTATTGGCAGGATCTTTGGGTGCAGAGTGGGAAGCTTTATGTTTAGAATAACAGGGGGAATTTACCAGTGCTGGACTATCAACCTTTGGAGACTTACACAGGAGAGAAACATTTCTGTCTTGCTGTTGCCAATGTATATTCAGACTTCTGTGTTATGGCAGGAAGGCTGGAAATATCATGGTCCTGGAGATTCCCCTTGTCCCTTCAGCTCACCTGTCTTCTTCACTTTGTTTCATCTCCTGGGCTGCTGGCTGTTATGAAAACAGAGGGATGTCTGCCCTGTCTTTGGTTTGGGTTCAGCCAATGAGAAACATAAGCTGGAGGTGGTGGAGGGAAAGAAGAATGAGAATGGTGTCTTTTTTCCCTTGATCTCTTGCTTGCTAGAGTCGGGGATGTCAGTGGTTTCATTTCTTTCTTGAAGATGACAGTTCCTACCAGTTGTCTCTCCCATTGCTGGAACCAGAGCTCCCAATTCAAAGAGTGGTAAATGTAACTCTTCCCTCTCCTTATTTCTAGGCTGGTTGTGGAGTTTTCTCCATTCTTTGTTGATTTCATTTGTAATTTAGCCTTTTACTTTTCTCATTACATTGTTGGGTATTCAATTATTTTTCTTGTAGATGCCTGAATCGGACAGGCTAATTTCCACTTTGTATTCAAATCTTAAATTACATGTTAGGTGAAGTCAAAATTTAAAACTCAAGCCATTTCTTAAAGAGCACTATTTATCTTAAGTAGTTCCCTGGATGTTGAAAGATATATAAAAGTAGAAAATATAGTGCATCAATCACTGAGTACTCACAGTGTTGGCAAGAAAACCCTGGAAAACATCACATGAATGATTATTTAATTTGTAAAGTATGGCTACAAACACCATAGAAATTGGTATAGAAACATTTTATTTAAAATAATATTGGACATGATGAAGCATCTAAACTTGGTTTGAATCTTAAAGGATGGATAGAACATAAAATGAATAAATGGAGAGGAGAGCATTTCTGTCAAAAGGATTTATATAATCAAACTTGGAGAAATATGAATAAGCATGTTATATGCATGAAGAGCCCATAAACGTTTGAGTCTTTTCTTCTATGATTGAGTATTTAGTATGTGCTGGATACTGGAAAGGCCTTTATCTTGTGGTATGTAATTATAGCCTGAGAAATGGACTTTAAATACACAAACATGCAAATAAATGCATAATTTAAAATAACAATGACTGCTGTGAAAGAAATATAGGTATCAAAAGGGAGCATAATTTAGTTTGGGCAGAATGAAGCAAAACATCTCAAGGATATGTAAACTGAAACCTGAAGAATGGATATGCTGTTACTAAGAAAAGAAGTGGGGAGGGAAACAATCTTCTACAGTACTAAAAACTTGGGTCAGTTTCTGGGGAATGAGATTAAGTTTACATTTGTAAGTGAAAAATACCAATGTAACGGCATCCTCATAACCAAAGGAAAAATAAAACCCTATGGTCATAAAGGCACAGTTCACGTAGTATCAGTAGATTAAGAACACTGAATGAAAATATATATTCTACTCCTAAAACAATAGGAATCTGTCACAGATTCTGAAAGTCAAATCATGTCAAATTGCATGTTTAGGGATATAGAAATGGCAGATGATGAAATTAAAATTAAGAGTGAGTTGGCTGTGGCAGTGAAGTGGTTTGTATGTAAGGTAAGACCCCACATGAGAATTTAACAATAGGAACATATGTGAGAAAAAAATCATCTCAAGAAAGAATTATTGCTACCTGATATCACAACACAAAAATCATGTTCTTTTTCCGTGCTCAGTGAAAGACACCAATAGGCATGAAACTAATTGTTCAAGGAAAATACCAGGGAATTACTCTTCAAATTTCTTTCCATGTTTTCCAACTAAATACACACACACACACACACACACAGAGAGAGAGAGAGAGAGAGAGAGAGAGAGAGAGAAAGAGAATTCATCATATTTATAGGCATCATTCTGGCCTCAGTTTATGTATTACTGCCTTGAGATGATTTGTATGACGCCTCCTCTTTGTAAACCCTCTTATTATTCCTTATTGCATGATTTTCATTTCAAATTTCCCCGTTATTAGGCTATTAAATAGAAATGTATAACTTTTTGCTCATAGAAATTATCATAAGTTTAAATTATGCAATTGTTTGTGTATTTAAGTGTTTAAGATACATTTCTCTGATTATAGTGTATTATACTCCATGCAAGCATAAACTTTGCCTGGCATGGATGATGAGTCCAATCACAGCAAGAGTTAAACAATGAACCCAATATTAATTCTTCATATTGCTTTCCATCTTAACCAATTTTGAAATCATGCAGAAATTCTTGAAACTGTGTGCCTTTACTAAAGATAAAAAACATGGACAGGGAAAGAAATAAAAAAAAATATTACAGATGGAAAAAAATATGTTTGACCTGAATTGTGTTTACTCTGAGACAACAGTAGGTTTTCTAAGTGATGAGAGTATCTGGACACTGGGATGTAAGATCAGACCTAGGATGCGAGATCGGGACTAGAATCGAAGACAAGGCTGTCAAAAGGCTTGGAGTGAAAAATGAAGATAATGGTATAGATAGACTCTTTTAGAAATGAGAATGGAAAGAGAAGGACAAAGAGGTAAATGCCTAACTGGGGGATTTGAGATTTGATTAAATTAGAGAGGTGATGTGAAGCAACATTGAAGTTCCTAGAGTTTAGATCTGGAATGCGGTTTGAATTTACACCGCAACAGTTGACAGTTGCATACTTTGATACAGGTTACAATTTTCTAATCTATTTTTTAAAGTGCATGGGCAAAAATGTCTACCTAATGTGTTGAACTGTGGACTAAATGTTAGCACAAAATTAGCACTTTAATGTCCACCATTATTATTAGATGGTGGAAGACATAGACACTGCAAAGTCAACAATAACAACAACAACGACAACAACAACGACAACAAAAAGAACGAAAAAGGAAAAAAAAAAAAAAACCTAACCCTTTTCTTTAAGAAAATTGATCTTAATACTTGGTCCAAAATATGTAATGGGTTATAGATGACAATATTATATTACCAAAAAATTCATGTGGAAAAGTACACAAAGACTGTAAAATAAGATTGTGTGAACATATTAGACAAAGTTTAATTTGACAAACTGCCGTAAACTGGAATTAGACTTTATTTTTTCCTCCCTTCTCTAGGTCGTGTTCTATTTTCCTCTAGGGTCTAAAGAACTAGTTAGTTAACATGAACTCAGTTAAAATTCTTAGCACATAGCACTTCTCACCATTATCCTATTACCTCTACAAAAAGACTCTAAGGCAGATTCAATATTGATCCAAATGACCCTTCAAGAGGAAGTCATTTATATTATATTTGAGAACAAATCAGTATTCAGTTAGGATAACATTTTAGCTCTTAAGCTAATAAAGTGACCCTATTAAAAATGATCTGCTTTTTCCATGCATATTGATTTCAGAGACTAATGCAAGGTAGACAAGGCAAAGTAGCACCATTTCACACAGCAGAAAAATGGGAAATTGCTTGTTACACTTTTATGATTCCAAGATTCATTTAAGTATCACTGTTTTCAGTTACACAGATGTCATGAATGTGCATGGAGCATTATCAGTGCCTTCCAGACACAACGAGCCTAGTTGCTGTCATTAGTCTGGCTCTCCTCTGATTTTGGCAGTCTTATAGATTGGAAGAAAGAAATGTTTTCAAATACAAGAAGCCATGACTGCTTAGATTGGAATGATAAATGCAGAAAGATAATATTGTTGTACCTGCAATTATTTAGGTAGAAATGATCTGTAAATATATGTACAATATTTTCATATAATTAAATTGAAATCTAATATCATTTTGTTTAAATTATTGATATCATATTTTAAATATATGGAAATGATTAAGATAAAAGAATATGCACAACATATTTATATAAAAAGCAGACAAAATGAAAATAAATTTAAAATTATACCTTGCATTTTAAAAGTGAAATTCTACATGTTAAAGAATATTTTATTATACACATCTATAACTATTATAAATATTCTACATCATATTGAGTATTTTTGAAAATATATAAAATAAGATAGAGTAAACTAGATTCTCATAACCCAGAATGTATACTGGTTGACATTTTGTCATATTTACTTTGTCTTATTTTTAAATAAAGCAATATACATCAAGATGCAATTTGACAACATTTTGTTCCTGTCTGTTCTGATACCAAAACTCCTCTGGAAGCAATCATGTATCCAAGTTAAACATAAATCATCTATGTCTTTGCAATATTTATAAGTCATTATTTTATAGTAAAACTAATCATCTGTATTATGTTGACTGTTGTATTTATTTACCTATCTGTTTGGTTAAAGTTTCGGCAAGGGATACAGATACCTGATAGTAACCCAAGCCACCAACTTTATGGGGAAAATCATGGCCACATTAAAAGTGAACTAAGTCTTTGCTATTGTGAACAGTGCCACAATAAACATATGTGTGCATGTGTCTTTATAATAGAATGATTTATAATCCTTTGGGTATATACCCAGTAATGGGATTGCTGGGTCATATGGAATTTCTATTTCTATATCTTAAGGACTCATCACACTGTCTTGCACAGTAACTGAATTAATTTACACTCCCACCAACAGTGTAAAAGCGTTCCTATTTCTCCACATCCTCTCCAGCATCTGTTGTCTCTTGATTTTTTAATGATAACCACTCTAACTGGTGTGAAGTGGTATCTCAATGTGGTTTTGATTTGCATTTCTCTAATAACCAGTGATGATGAGCTTTTTTATAAATTTGTTGGCTGCATAAATGTCTTCTTTTGAAAAGTGTCTGTTTAAATCTCTTGCTCACTGTTGACAATAGCAAAGACTTGGAACCAATCCAAATGCCCATTAATGATAGATTGGATAAAGAAAATGTGGCACATATACACCATGGGATACTATGCAGCCATAAAAAAGGATGAGTTCATGTCCTTTGCAGGGATATGGATGAAACTGGAAACCATCATTCTCAGCAAGCTGATACAAGAACAGAAAATCAAACACTGCATGTTCTCACTCATGAGTGGGTGTTGAACAATGAGAACACACAGACACAGAAAAGGGAACATCACACACTGTGGCCTTGGGGGTGGGGACTAGGGGAGGAATAGCAGGGAGTAGGGGGATTGGGGAAGGATAGCATTAGGAGAAATGCCTAATGTAGATAACAGAACAATAGACGCAGCAAACCACCACTATGACACATGTATACCTATGTTAACAAACCTGCAACATCTGCACATGTACCCCAGAACTTAAAGTATAATAAAAAATAATAAAAATAAATGTTTGAGATGATTGACCTTCTAGTTACCCTTATCTGATCACTATACATTGTACATATCAAAATATGTACCCCATGAATATGTAAAATTATTTAATAAAAAATAAAATATAGAAATTTTTTTAAAAGTGAACTAATCATGGTAGCAGTCAACATATACAGCAAAACAGAATATCAAAGTTCTCCAGATCTACCAAGGTATAGATACAATTTTAAAGAAAAACCTCATATTAGTGTTTGTCTCTCAATTTTCTTAAAAAAAAAAAAAAAGCTGACAATGGGTTTAATCAAAATACTACTATTAAAATACACCAATAGAACTTAAAATGCCAGACTGTTCTTCCAAAGATATTTAAAGCAATATCTTGAAGACTAAGGTCTATGTTTTCTCTTCTTGAATCTTGGTTTACCTTTTCCACAATTGAGTAAGAAAGAAATAATGCTATATGGTTTCTGAGGCTAGGCCAATTCAGTCCAGGCAGCTTCTGTCTGGTTATTATACATTTCCTTAGGTCAATGCAGCCAACATGCAAGCAATTTGACTACCCTCAAACTGCCATGCTGGAAAGTGGAGGTGATCTGGTCAGCAACACCACTGAACTTACTGCAGCCTGCCAGCCTCTAATGCCAGGATTGAACGGACGATCTCAAACATTCAGCCAAGTAGAAACTTCAGTGAACTGCTGCCCAAGGCAACATCTGGCTACAGCTATATGAGATATTCTTTCTAGTCTGAACTCCCCCACCAAGCACATTTCAAATTCCTGGAATAAAACATCATGAAGAAAATAAAATGGTTGTTTTAAGGTGCTAAGCTGGGGGGAAATTTACCATTTTGTAATTTATAGCAAATACATTTTATATATTTTTCTAATGCATTTCAATAAATTATAAACTTTATTTTATAATCAAACAAAATTATAAAAATAATTTAAAATATAATTTTAATTAATATTAATGAGAGATAAAGGTATGCATTACTTTCTGAATTTTCATGAACTTAATATTTCTTATTATGACAATTCCAGTTTTACTTAAAATTCACCACCAAAATAGAAAACCTGCTGTCATGTATTCCCATTTCTGTGCCAACACACGTTTCAATGTGTGATTTCAAGGG
Source organism: Sapajus apella (assembly GCF_009761245.1). Classification (NCBI taxonomy): domain Eukaryota; kingdom Metazoa; phylum Chordata; class Mammalia; order Primates; family Cebidae; genus Sapajus; species Sapajus apella. The sequence continues at coordinate 13,302,748 of NW_022436970.1, read as the reverse complement.
AGAAAATGTGGAGTATGCTTCAGTCACATTTCAAACTCTGAATTGGATTACATTGATTACAAATGCTATGTATTATCATCATTGTTTTCTCTTATATTGAAATAGCAATATCATCTTTGAACAAGATAAACCTTGTTGAGAAAATAAATGAATATTACAGTCTTAAAAAAGTGCTTGTATTCAAATATTTTGAACAAATAATAGTAAGTTGAAATACATAAAAGTGTAACTGAATTAAGCATACAAAACAAGATTAATTTTTTATGCATGAGAAAGTTTAGAAGATGAAACAAAAAGTTACTATTCCTCAGACATTCAAAGATTAGCTAGTAATGCTTTATGATGGAAATCGTGAAATTTTGATTGTACTAAAACTGTTGTGTGTGTGCATGAATCACTCTGAAAATAAAAAATGTATATGTGAGAAAATATTAAGAGTTTCTGTTATATGGCTTTCAAGTCATAAAGCCTCTGTAAAGAAAAAGTTGCAAGAGGAAAATTAAACTATCATTCTAGCATCAATTATTAAGAAAGAATAAAACACGCAGCTATTTTGATATCAGATGATGCACTAGGTGGTATTCTAGTGTTGGTTTGTTATGGAGGTAATTATGAGAAGTAATTTCCCCTCCCAAAACCATATTATTATTAATATCTCTAGGCCAATAAACTCATCCCAAATTTTAAGGGATGTAGTGGGGTGCTGATGCAGATGGTATTATTGTGATGAATGTTTAACGGAAATTTTTGGTTCATTAATTGATTGATAAAGGTTAAAAATACTGCAGTAAACAGTAAAAGGCTTAGGAAAGAAAAGGATTCCTAAAATGTTTGCTGATTTCCAGATTTAAAGGCAATAATTATACAATGAAAAATATCTTAAAGTGAAACAGATGATAAATATATTAATAGTCAGGATCACTTAATAAAAAAATTATTCCCTAACTTTCCATTCAGTTCAATGTTTATCATTTAGAAAAATGAAGAATAGGAACCATAAGTACACTAAACCAAATATTTTAAAGAATCTTCAAATCATATTTTAAAAAGTTATTGTAATTGAACATAAAAAATATGAGCAGAAGCATCATATTTAGTTACTTGGAAAAATCAGCCTGGTAAACAAGGAAGATCTTCATTCTGGATTCAAACAGACCTGATTTCAATAATTGGCTCTGCTGTGTATTACTGACAGAGGAGAACAATTAAATCGATCATAATCTCTACCTACAGAATAACAGTGGAAACAATGAACTCCAAGTGGTCTACAGGTAAAAACGTCTGTTCCCCAAACAGTCTCATAGGTGCTATATATCCCATGCCAATGTAGAGAAACTGGCAGGATCCATGCAAAAGCAAACGTACATGAAAGAGCACAAGCAGTGTTAGAGCCCAGATGATGTCAACCAAAATATTCCCTGGGAAGAGCTTACCCTGAGTAGAAACTGGCATAGCACATCTGACACATGGCAGAGTGCAGCACTGGCAACAGGGAGTCAGTGGGAAGGAGCTTGGGAAGTACATAAGGTCAATGGTTGCAATCTTGGAAAGGTGCTGATTTTGGAGGAAAGAGAACAAAGTATTCTTGAAGGTGACTACTGCCTGTAAAGGTGGGAGTGGGTAGAGAAAAGAAGGGAGACTGATGATAAGAATCTTGCAGAAATCAGATATCAAGAAAGAATCAGGACCAGCCTACAGGCTGGCTGCTGGCTACCCCCACACAGCCTACCCTGTGCTCCCTGGAGGGACCATGTGAGCTGGAAGACTAGGTCATTGTGTTGTCAGTAGATGTCAAACCCTTTGTTCCCAGATTATCTGGGCCCAATGTGGCATGATCAGAGTCCTCAGAAGCATGTGTCTTTCATAGATGTGTAGCCGCACACTATCTATTTGTCCTGCAGCCATGAGTGACAGAGCAGAAAATATATTCTGAATATAAGGCCTTAGGAGCTTCAACTTTCCCACCTCAGAATTTATCTTCTGAGATAACTCTTCATCTGTAAGCCTATTCTCCTTTTACCCTGACTCTACACAGAAGTCTTGCTCAATACATGCTCCCAGTATAATTATAACCAACCCAGTTGTTACCAAGGTTTTCAAACAGTGAAGCCCTAAAAGGATTCCATGTGCTGTCTTCCACAAGAAACAAAACTCAATGATAATGAGTAAAAAAAGTGTGATGAGCAAAAGTTTGACAGTAAAAGAGCTGATGGAACTATATCATCTGAGACAAAAATCAGCCAAACATTCACACCATTAGTCCATTCATGCCGAAGATAGTTTGAAATCAGATGGTTAATATTATGAACAAACAGACAGGGGCCAGGCTTGGTGGCTCATACCTATAATCCCAGCATTTTGAGAGGCTGAGGTGGGAAGATCATCTGAGTCCAGGAGTCTGAGACTACCTGGGCAACACAGTGAGGCTCCACCTCTACAAAAAATAAAAATATTAGCTGGGCATGGGTATGCATGCCTGCAGTGTCAGCAACTCAGGAGGCTGAAGTAGGAGGATCCCTTGAGCCTGGGAGTTTGAGGCTGCAGTGAGATATGATCTAACTACTACCCTGCAGCCTAGGCAACAAAAACAAACAGGAAATCCAGAATCACTGCAAAAAGTAGGTCTTTCACCAATCCTGAATTTGAATCTATCAGGCTGGATTTTCCTTAACTGCAAGGTTCAGAGACCAATAATATGTCAGAGATACAAAAGCAACCTAAGTGGGGATCTGGTTACCTCACTTGGCCCAACATTTGTCTTCTAAGAGAAATGGTAAAATCAGCTGACATGTTTTCAGAGGGTGAAATAGTGGTGAAAATCAAGTAACGAATCTGTAACGGCTAGTGCTCTACCAACTCCCCTTCCTGTGCAAGCATTATCTTGGACACCAGTGGTGATGCTGTTTGGAAGACATTACATATAGCACTGTCTCCAATCCTTAACAATACTTCCATGCTAAACCTATGACCCTATGAAGAATTCCTTCATCAGCAGAGCCTAAAGGTATTAGTGCATAACTTTGTGAAGTTTTATCTTCAGATCCTTCCTATAACAAAGAGAAACACATTATCTATCGCGTGAAAACGTCTGAAGCATTACATGCTAGTGACCTTGAACAAAATGAAGCCTCAAGAAAAAAAGAAAGAAAGAAAGAACGAAAAGAAGAAAGAAAGAAAAGAAAGACAAGTCTAAATTGAAATAGGACTCCTGATATTTCGAAAGCCAAGTGTTGAAGATGTCAAGGAGTTTCCCAACCTGACAGTTGCATTTGAAAGAAGAGAGTCGAGTCGCCAAATTTAAATCTAAACAGCAGCCATGGAATACTTTTTTAAATGGCTTAAAGAAGAGCCAGATTCCAGCATGATTGGGTTTGGGGAAAATGCTGAGGGCACTGAAAAAGCAGCAGCACTCCCAGCCCAGCATGAAGACCAGGAGTGTTCTCAGCGGGAGCCAGGCGCGTCCTTTCCAGGGAAGCTGCATGGGTCAGGTGAGGCTCTGGCACAAGCCCTTGCATGGCAGCATCCCCCTGAGTAAGAAATGGAAACAGAGGGAGGTTGTCTGTACCTTCACAGAGAATAAACAATTGCTGCTTTGGCAAATTATAGGGTGTCATAAAATGGACACACTATTTACTGCTATTCTTCCATTTTTACATGTTCTTTCAGAAAAATATCTATGTATACAAAATGAATACATATGAAAGAAAACAGGCAAAATTGACATACTTGCCAGCATCTTTCGAATTCTCACCATTGTCACCTGTCACCTGGCAACAGTAACTTCAACTGCTGCATTCACAGCCCTGTCTTTTGATATAGTACATAAGCTCCTTTTCTCCAATTCCCCTGCATTTTCCATTGGTGAGTACACCCAAGACTGAAGGCTTTTATCATCTATTTTCAGTGTGAATGAATGGTTTACAATTTGACTTTTTAGACCTATAATTTTGGTACAGAGTATATTTTTCTTTCTTGATCTAGAGAGTTAGATCGTATACTTATGTGTCCTGGAAACAAAATATATTATCAAAAATGCTGTAAATTGAAATAAAGTAGAATATTTTACTTCCTTAATATAATCAGAGTAGGAAGTCACAATACTGACTTAGATAAAAGGAAAGATGTTACCCTTATGTATTTCTTTATATTTTTCATCTAGAGAAGTTTAATACCAATCTAAGTTGAGATTTTACTTTTTTTGTGATTTAATTTTATTAAATATATTTAAGAGGAGAAAGAAACCACTAAGCTGAAATTAACGATTTTCTTGTCCTGGTAAGAAATCAGACACAAAATCATCACTGTGTTACAAAGGCAAAATAGTTCCAATAATAGCATCATTTTAATTCTGCAACATCAAACATCAATTTGAGATTGCAGTTGATTTTTCTTTTTCCAGAAATGTCCAAATATCATCATCAAATGTTATAGTATAGTTGACTTTCAATATGGTGATGGATAATATATAATATTACTGAGGGTACACTATGTACTAGATTATATTCTAAGTACCTTTTCTATATTAATGTAATATGCACAATAATCTATGAGGAAAATATTAAAATCACTGCTTTATAGAATTAAAAGCAAAGGAAAAAAGTTATAAATGGTAGGGGAGTTGGGATTTGAACTTTATCAGATGCTTCAGCTCTTCTTTATGTGTTTTATCATTAACCATGTGGATTCTTTAGTATGATTATTGTTATTTTTGACGAAAGACAAAATTAATAAATGCGCCTTTAAAAAAAAAAAAAAAAAAAACTTCTAAATGTCCTTAAGGTCTAGATAGTGAACTTATTTCCACTTGACTTTTAGAAACAACTTATTATTAGTCAATTTTTTCTTAACAAAATTTTATGTTGATGGTTCTCATTTTCTTTGAAAGAATAGAAGATAAAAAGTGGTTCAGATATTAATGGTACACTTGAAGATGACAAAACTACAGATGTGGAGGAAAGAATTGTCAAAAACAGATGGCAGGACAGACTGAGCCCACAGGCTGAGTTTGCCAATCTCTGAATTAAACTAATGAATCATGGGCGGGTGATAAATGCAGGTAATTTATTGCAGTATTCGTTATTAACAAGTTTACACAATGTTATAGAAAAGCATGAAGAGTTAATCTTAAAAATATTGCTGTTAATTTTGCTCTATTGACTGTCATGTAGATGTGCTTTATTTATTCATTAAATCACCCACACAGTCGGCATTCATTGTTGTACCTACTGAGTTTCATATTTGTTTTCATTTTCGTATATTGTAAAATCAGCCACCATTACACGTGTTTTAAATTTGTACTTAGATTACTGAAATAACTGAACAGCATTTGGTTATAAACATAATAGCTTTACATCTTTGAATGTTCATTGGAGAGGTGGGGAAAGGCATAACATCATTGTAATTAGAATTACTAGATGCCTAGATTAAAAACTGACAAGACAAAATACGTAATAAATTGACCCAGCAGGAGAATTCGTCTCAGAGTCAAGGGAAATAATTTAATAATAGATCCTTATGAATAGCGTATAGCTCACGGATGATTTACTTTGCTTTTAGCCATTTCTGTAATTTACTACGATTCCCTACTTCATGCCCTCCATCTTGTGTGTTTTTTTTTTTTTTTCTCTTTCCCATTTCTTTGCTCTCTCACAAAATCCAACCATCATTTTTTTCTCTCATCCCTGTCGCCTCTAAGTTTTTATCTACCACTCCTGTCTGCAAGTAAAATCCTCATGCATCTTCTCCCTCCTTTTGTTTAACTTTAAAATATAGACATTGTAATACATACAGGTAGAGCTTAGTCTTTTGTAGAATGCAAATTGGAAATTACAAAAATGTTGTTTAGTTCTATTTCTAACATATATCAATAATTACATGAAGGGATCATCTAGGCTTCAGAAGTTTATTATAAAATGGCACAATTTCTTTTCCTGAGACCTAAATCACTTTTATGCCTTTCAAAAATTAATCACATTACATTTATAAGGGAAATATAATACCCCTTGTATACATTCATGTATCAGTGCTTACTATAGTTACATTTTCTAACATCCTTTGAATGTCTCACGGTGACTAATTCTTACATCAGACTCTAATATGGGCAGTGACTCATGGAGACAATAGGAGAGGAGTCAAGGGACTGATTTTGATCAGTTGGTGGTATAAAGCCCTAAGATGGTATTTATATATTTCATCACTGCCACCTACTAACACCAAAGGAAAGGGGAGTGTCATTATATCCCTCTTTGACATAAAAATTTCATGGATTTCTTTATCCTATTCGATTCAATAGTCTGTTGATAATAAAATAAGGTTTGGAAAAGATGGAAAAAGAAGCTTCTCATATTCAAATATTTCCACTTAAAAGTCTCGAAATATAAGATTGGAAGTGACCTTAGAGATATCATCCTTTCTACTTTTTTTGCCAATGAGAAACTAAAATATGCAGGCTGACCCTTTTGTTCACAGTTACACTGTTCTTTGATAAAATAACTGAGTCTTGGACCTGGTCTTCTACATCCTTATACAAAATAGAGCGGGGAGGAATTCTGAAAGCGCTTTGTGTATATTGGGGCTATTTTCTGCAATAAACATACAGAAAGAAGGCATTCATTCAAACTGGGTTGGATGGTGTTAAAAATACCCATCCTACTCTTTAAGGGTTTATTGTGGAAACATAAGGAAGGACTGCCCACACATGGTAAATCAGTCTTCTTTCTGAAGACTAACAAAAGTGATCTGAAATCAGTGTGAATGTCACTCTTGGTATTCAGCCTCCTTTAGAAAATGTAAACCTTGAAAGACCAAAGGAAGGCATTGCCATAGCAATTTTAAGATTTTACCTGCTGGTTTCCTGCCATATTCTTTAAAAAATGAACTCAGAGCTAATGAGAATAATCCTCAGGGGCATGTAGGAATAAAATCTGTGCCTAAATGAAAATCTAGGGATAAATAATGAAGAATTATATTCCCAAGACACTCCCATTGTAGAAAGCTGCTGTGAAAACCTATCTGTATAATATTGGAAAACAAAAATGTAATGAATTTTGTATAGATCAGAAAGTAACAAAATATAAACACTAATATCTTGTAGATTTGTTTGAAATAAAACTGCCATTCATTTCCTACCGGGCATTACTATTTCAATGTTCTTGCTTCTCTCTTTGTAAATAATATTTAAATGACTAAAAATAATTTAAATATACAAACTTGTCTGTAAGCAGATAAGTTTACTTTTTTCAGTTAAAAAAAAGAGTAACTAATTTTAATTATAAAATGGTTGTGTTAGGAGTAAAAAAGACTTACTGGGAAAAAAGTAAAATAAAGTGAAATGGTGTGTTGTTTTTAAGAGTTTATTTTGTAGTAGTTGCTTATATGAAAATATTAAAAAGAGAAAATAATCATTAAAATAAAATCTCCAGTCAAATGGAGAGGAAATTTTTTAAGCAGTATTAATTCTATAGCCCAAAATCACAAGATATTATTTTTCCTAATAATAAAGATATTAGGTAGTAAGATTTTACTATTTTACTTAAAATCTTACATTTAAAATTTCTATTTTAAATATTTTACTACCTATAGTAAAATATTTTTAAATTTCTATTTAAAATGTAGAAAATATTTTACTATAGGCAGTAAAATATTTTCTACATTTAATGGTATTTGTTAATGTACTTGTTTTACTTTGAAATGGTATATGAATGGCTCGTTTATTTATGTTTTTATTAACTCAGACATTTGGTATAAAAGGTAGATACTTGATAAGTAAAAATGTCAAATTCTCTTATTACCCACCATGAACCTGGAGCTAGAAAAGTGTAATTTTATTCTTCCCTTCAATTACTTCTCACACTTGCTTGTTATAGCTTCCAGGCTCTGGCAGCAGACTTGGTATTACTGACTATGAGAAAGATGATAATCATATCTGTCAGATAAACAATGAACAAACAAACAATAATACCAGTTGAAGAAGGGGACAGATTTGAAAATTGCTTAAATGATAATTAAAATTGACTATAATCAATTTTGCATAAAATCTTTCTGACTCCAAAGACTGTCTTGTTTTGTTTGGTTTTCTTATCTCACGTGGATTTAGAAAGAGAAAATAAGCAAACCTATTGTTCTCAGAGGGTACAGTGAGTTGTAATAGGGAGCAGGTAACAGTTCTGATAGGCTGACAAACATTTCCTGACCTGAACAGGTCTTTAACATTTCTGCTTCCCTAGTACTACAGGTGAAATGGAGCAGAAAGTAAAATGTTTAAATGTCTATAATATGTTCAAGTTTTTAGGCAGTCTCCACAGATATGAAAATATAGTCAGTAAGTCTTACCTCAATATTATGATTATATTCAAGTAATAGTAATCTTCATAAGATATCTGGAATATTTCCCTTCTTACACATTTTAAAAACACTTTTCCTTTTTAGCACTTAGAAAATTTTTCAACATGTAACAGTTCATTACTAAATTTAATGAAGCCAAACTTTTCCTAATAAGTACATTGAGGGAGAAAGTCTTTATTTCTCAACTAGGTTCAATAGCTTTTCTACTACAATATAAACAAGTTGCTAATATATTTATGCTCTTAAGATAAAAATGTTGCTAATATATTTATGCTCTTAAGATATTTTGTGTTTAAAGTTAATGTTAGAAGTCGACTTCAAATTGTCATTCTCTTAGCATATGTGAAGCAGAATTAGGAACAGAGAAAATTCCATTATAAAAAAGCTCTTGATTAATACACATAAAGTCATAAAAATGCATCATCATTCTTATTACGCAAGGAAATCATGCTTTATAGGAAATAAACTTGTTTGTAATATCTTTCAAAAATTATGAAGTGTGCTCAGAGATATATTAAAAAATCTGATGGTAAGATGAAATATATTTAATGAAGCATATCATGGATGTTTAACTGAAAGCCATACCAGCTTTATTGTTGTTGGAGGCAATATATGCCTCGTGTTTGAATGTTAATTCCCAATAAAGCTGGCATTCTGGAGTAAAGAAGAATGTTAAAGAATCTTAGAAGCATCTCTGATGATATGCTTATTAGTCCACTTACTCTATTTGAGATAGATTGATGATACTTTCTCTTTTGAATAGATTAAGTATTTGATTGCTGGAAATTGATTTTTGCATACCTGACACACAAATTCTTAGGCTGGTGGAAAAGATCACTAGAAATGTTGCAGCAGACTAAAAATGAGATAATGATATTACATGTCCTATATGGATGATGTGAAAGTTAAATGAGAAAACACAAATGAAATGATCACCACAGAGCTTTGCATGTATTAATAAATGCTCATGAGTAACAATAGTTGTTGTAGTGGAAAATAAGCAATTAATTAAGAAAGTGATATAAAATAGTAATATTAAATGAGTCAAATATATGTTAGAAGTATTTTGAAAAGAGAACATTAACAAAAGCTTACGTTTTCCATTGACAAAAGTCATTACGAATATTTCAAAACAACCATTTAACTTTAACTAAGAAACCATACTTGACTTCTTTTCCTGTGTTTTTCTTTTTTTTTTTTTTTTTTTTTTCATTTCTCTGAGAATGTGATGAGCAGTACAAATATGGATGTTTTTCATAGGAAACTTCAAGATTGCAGCTTATGGATCGAAAGAAGTGTGCCAGTGTCAGTTAAACTCTGATTTAATAAAGAATTTTTAAAAGAATTAAATTTGAAAATCTAAGTAAAATTTTGCATTTGGCCATGAATTGTGCCTTCTTTCCTTATTCATACACATCAAATCTTTGTAATTGAAGATCTTAATTACTTTGAAACTAACTAAGAGGTTAACATATTCTAGAGAAAGTCAGGGGAGAAAAAGAAAACTGACAATTTAGTGAGCTTCAGCCTAAGTAGAAACAAACAGAATCCAAAGGCTTTCAATAACATACAGGTATGTCAAAGTTATCAATATGAGCTTTGTAATTTCATGATTTTAGTCATTTTTATCTCCTGCTTCTTCAATTATTTTTATTAATTACATAAAAATAAACAAACAGATAAGATCTAAGAAACTGAGAGAGAGGGAACCTGAAGGAATTCTTTCTTCTTCTATTTTCAGTTGTGACATTCAGGAGAAGAGGGATACTCTGTGTTAGAATACAACACAGTGATACTTAAAAAGAGAAACAAATGAAGCACATATGACTTCTTGGGCATATTCTTAAAAGACGAAGTAGAAGAACAGGAGCCAAAACATTTTGGTCTGAAAAACTGCCTTGAAAATTAATGTTAAAAAGGCATACACAGATTCCACAAATCAGCCACCAGTAATTTTCATCACTTCTGGACAGTTAACACAGAGGACAGGGCTTCTCCTTGAGAGCTGGGGCAATGGGTGAACTACAAAGACTAGAATGACTTGAAATTCAATTCAAAACCTGTGCACATACATTCATAATAGAAGATTAAAGATCAACTCATTACCCCTGTTTCTGACTTTACAGGTAGGAATATTGGGAATCTAAGATGCTAAATAACTCACCGATGACAACAATAAGCAAACCCATAAATGGTAGGTTCAGATATAGGAGCTATGTTTTTCTCTCAGCATGTAGTGGTCTTTACAATATATATTTACATTAGTTAATCAAATTACTTATTTTTTACCTTATCATTAAGCAAGCACCTAAAATATATCAGGCACCAATTTACATAACTAAATGCAGTATATCATTTAATTCTCCAATGTCAATTGGCAAGTCTGTCTTTATTAATTGGGGAGTTTGAGTAACCAGTTTGTTGGAGGTAGAACAAAAATTCTAAAATTCCCTGACTGTAAAACACCAATCATATTATACTCTCATTGGCCTTTGCTATGTCGATAACTCTCCTCTCAAGAATATAAAATCATTTTGTATTGTCTTTTGTGCCTTTGTTTTTCAAAGCAATTTTCACAGTGCTGAGCATGAAGCAGGCACTCAGGAGATTTCTGTTGGTTGAGTGATGATGGAGATTGTGGTTTTGGTGATATTTGTGATTTGGTAGCCACCCAGACCCCTAAGTGAAGGAAGTAAAAGAAAATGTACCTTGGAAGTATTGATTTCTCATTAAATATTGAATCTGTAGAAAGACAGTCAACAAGATGCTGAAGAAGTACATGGAATACCCATCAATTTATCACTCAGAAAATTAGATTTAGAAAAGAAACTCACTGACTTCTGAAAGCAATAAACCTTGGAAAAGTCAAATTGACCCTCAGGCATATTAACACTCTGAAATACAGAGACAGAATCAAACTGTAAAGAGGCTATTTTCCGAATTATTTTTGCTATTAGTCTATTTTGTAGGCTCATTGATTTTTAAAAACTCATATATGTTTACTTTCATATATGATGAAACAATCATGTATGTTTACAAACATATACTTTTACTTTCTTACTTACATATAAAGAAATAATTTAAAATAAAATATAACCATAGAGGTTGAGCCAGCAGCCCTATTAATGAACACAGGATAGGATTATGAATTGGTACAATGGAAACCATTTGCACACTGGCAGGTAGGCATACCTCCCTCAGTTACGGTCACCACTACTGAAATGAAAGGCATTCTTTGACTTAAAAGATTTTAATTTTCAAGGAATATTTAACTTTTCTAGCTGAAGTCTTTATAAAATATTCTTTAACATCAACTCAGTTGAAGAAAAGGACAGAATAATCACATCAGCAAGTAATAGTAGGTAAAGAACAACAAATGAAAAAGAGAGATATTGAAAAGAAGACTTGAAGACTAATATTTGAATAGACTAACACAAGG